>NC_137912.1:22421499-22426499 GCF_963457725.1 Sprattus sprattus
ACATACTGAAACACACACAGACAAACACACACACACACACATACACTGACAAACAAACAAACACAAACACACACACACACACATACACTGACAAACAAACAAACACACACACACAGACAAACACACACAGACAAACAAACACACACACACACAGACAAACAAACACACACACACACATACAAACAAACACACACACACTAAAGTGGAGAATTTCCATTTTCTATCTTCCAGACTTGCCTATTGTACAGTGGCGGTCCGTGCATTTCACGACTAGGCCTTCAGCGATGTCCTACCTACACGATGTTAAACTGAGTGAATCCACCTCCTTATGCCATCATTATGACGCCATGGCTCTCGAACCATTATATTTATACAGAAAGGCAGTATAAGTGAGCATTGCATCACCTTAACATAGTCGAGTACAACAGACTTTATTTATATTTCCGGAGCATTTAAAATCAATACACCCGTATTAACAATACATTAAGAGTAGTAAACTCTGTTATATGATCGCTTGGATATTACTGTCACAACTTAAAAATAAAAGGCGATTTTCAAGGATTAGTCTACAAAGTTTTATTAAGTCCACCGAAAGTAGCCTATGTGAGCTTTAACAAGTTTGTCCACTAAACATCGCATTGTCCCACCTGCAAAGCAGTTTCATTAAACTTCCCATCCTCACGATATCCAGTTTTTCTTGAAAGTTCCGTCTTGAAAATGGCGTTGTAATTGTATCAAAAACTGGAATTATCAAGTTGGTGTAAACTAGTTTATTTGAGTTGGTTAATGTAATTATATTTAGTCTTACCAATTGAAACAACTAGCATAATAAGCATTGAAACCGATGTACGTCATTTTCGCATTAGCCAGCTAAACTGAGCACTGAAGCACTGCACCGGTCTGCCTCAGTATCCAATCAAAGGACGTCACGTTCAACGCGAGGAAAGAAATCTTCCGGGCCTTCTAGAAGGCCCAGTGTCGCCAACTCGAAATCTGATTGGTTGTCACAACTGTCTGTTTCAGTTCATTCCACTTAAATGAACTGAAACAGCCAGTTTTGATAACCAATCAGATGTACACGGGCCTTCAATGTGAATTCTGAAGGCCTCAGGGAAGATTTCTGTTCTCGGGGAAGGTTTCTCGGAGCGTGGCAACTCATGATAGCTGAAATATTATTGGATGAAAGCTCTAACGTAAATTAACAACGCTGGAAGCTATGAAATGAAGATAATGGACTATGGGGAATAATTTAATACATATTTATGAAAAGAAAATATTATTTATTTTATTACATTTATTTTCTGATGATGTTTAGGCCAGCAGAGAAGGCCTTGAAGGCCCTGACGGACCACCACTGCTATTGTAGTATTTTCAGGTGTTAGCCACGTATCACTTCATTAACCACCAGTCGTCCAAAGTCCTGCAGCTAGATTTTTAACAAGTACTCTACTCTACTCTTAATTCTACTCCTAATTCAACTCCTAATTGAAACTTCTTAGTCTTTTATTGTATTTTACTCTATATCTGTCCTTCATTTGTGTTGTTTGTAATTCTCTATTACCAATTTCCCTTATATTATTTTTAGATTTTTCTTGCATATCTGTCTGTTTTGTTTTCACTCTGATTTACTCATAATCTTACTTTTTATTCATTTTATCTTATATTGCTATATTTATGCAATTGTTCTTTTGTTATATTCAACGTTTGATCCTTTTATTCGTTTTTGTTGTTTATTTCCTTTGATTTAGATTTTTTATTTTTTTTTGTATTCTTGCGTAAATGTATTTTCAATATACTTACCTCGACTGGAAGCTCTTTGCTACAACTTTTGTTTTTAAGTGTGCTTTTAAGTGGACTTGACTTGACTTGACATGGCTTGCCTATAGTGGTAAGATACACTGCTGTACGGTCTCTGCACAGCTGGGCTATTTCAAGCATCTGTGGTTGCCATGGAAAACACAGCATCATCCTCTGGTTTGGTAAGGCGAGCCCTTCATTGCATCGTGATGTTTATGAATGTGTGTGTTCGTTAAGAGAGAGGGGGGGAGGGAGGAAGTTTCACTGTGTGAGGCAGAGACGGAATGGTGTTTGTGAAAGAAAGAGAGAGAAAGAAAGAGAGAGAGATGGAGCGATGTGTGGAGTGTGTCTGAGACGGGGGGTTAAAAGAGAGAATATAATTTGAGAAAGAAAGAGTGTATATGTAAGAGAGCGAGAGAGAGAGAGAGTGAAGAAAGTGAGAATGAGCTTGTGAAAGAGACGAAGATAGAGAGTGCGTATCTGTGTGTGTGTGTCAGAGAGAGATGGAAAGAGAAAGAGAGAGAGAGCGAGAGTAAGAGTGACAGAGCTCAACAGAGCGTATCCACAAAATTTCCACCTGGGGCCTCTCCAAAGCCCACACTCTGCCTCCATGTCAGAGACACGAGAAGTGAAACATACACACATACACGCTGACACAAGCATGGGTGGGCAAACACACACAGACATGGACGCATGCACACACACACACACACACACACACACAGGCTCATGCATGCACACACACACACACAGACATTGATGCAAGCACACACACACAGACATGGACTCACGGGCGCATGCACACATGCACACACATTCGCACACACCCACACAGGTTAATGCATGCACACACACACACAGGTTCATGCATGCACACACACACACACTCGCACACACACACAGGTTCATGCATGCACACACAAAGACACACACATGGATGCATGCACTCATAGACACACACACATACACACACACGCACACACACACACACACACACACACACACACACACACACACACACAGACATGGATGCATGCACTCATAGACACACACACACTCACACAGACAGGGAGCAATGAATCATGGGAGCACTAGCGGTGTCAACATTGGCACCAGATGGGTGTCTGTGGGTCCTCAGCCACCAGGACCCTCTTCAGGAAGAAAACAATCCCCAAAATGAGCCCCAAATGAGCGCTACATTAAGCATTTAGATTTTTTGTCCAGCAGACAATACCAGCTAACAAAAGCGACTGGCTTGTGTGTGTGTTTATGTGTGTGTGTGTGTGTGTGTGTGTGTGTGTGAGAGAGAGAGAGAAAGAGAGAGGGAGAGAGATTGTGCATGTGTGTGTCTGTGAGTGTGTGTATGTGTGTGTGTGTGTGAGTGTGTGTATGTGTGTGTTTGTGTGTGTGTGAGAGAGAGAGAGAGAGAGAGAGAGAGAGTGAGTGTGTGTGCTTGTGTGTGTGTGTGTGTGTGTGTGTATGTTTGTGTGTGTGTGTGTGCTAAGTGACCTGTCAAGATGGTGGCGACAGTCCCACACAAACATGACATGCTCAGTTTCACTCCACATCTGTCAGTCACCCCGTGCAGAAAGGAGGAAGAGAAAGCACACGTGTCATCAACAGGAAGTGGTTGTGTGTCAGACAGGAAATGGGTTGCGCCAGATAGGGGCTTCTCACTGTATTTTTCAGTTGGCTCTTCCTGAAACTTAGGGCCATCAACTCATCGTCACCAACTTAGGGCCGGGCATCAGTTATGTAGTCTTCTGGTTTAGATCCATGTGAGGCATAAAATCTACATACGAAATTACATCTGCTGTCAATTCGGCAAAGCTCAGGAATATTTTCCACTCCGACTCAAAAACTGCAATTATGTTCAATGTACAGTATTCTCCTTATAAGCAGTGCATAAATGAAGTCATAACTGAATCTTGTGTGTAGACTCCCAGCGGTGTGCTCTGTAAACGCTTGCATAGAATGACAGCCTGAAAGACGAGTTTGAATGGTACTTTTATTGCCCGGAGTGCCATTTGCGATGAAAATGTTCCAGCTATGCAAGAAACTGTCAATTTGACTCGGTGTCATTGCATCTCTTACTTACATTGGCCGTGAAAGTGGCGGAAAGCAAATAATTCATGTTTTATTGCTCGGTGTAAACATATTGCCTTGTAAATATAACGGGAAAACGGAGTGGATTCATTCGCTGCCAAGTAAAAGTTGTCATAAAATATAACACCGTCCAAGGTGGCAAAATGTAGAAGGTCTCCGGTGAGGTTATTACAATTAGATTGAATGTCAGCTCTCTCACAGACAAAGACTTGTTACAAATTCTCTGGAATAAAGAAAAACAAGTCGGGAGAAAAGATGGTGAAAAGACAGGTGTTCATTAAGAAGGGATTCCGCCACCCGCGGGGCAAGGAATAAAGTGAGATTTTGCTTTCAAAACGATACATTTTCGATAATTTGGAGGAGATTATAGACAGCTTTCAGGAGGCACCGAGCTCGCTTCTATGAGTGAAGCCGTCAGGAGAGAGAGAAAGAGAGAGTGAGGGGAAGAGAGCGAAAGAGAGAGAGAGCGGAGAGGAGCGGAGCGGCACAGCGCAGAATTGATTCGGGGGGCGGAGGGAGCGCGATGACAAGGGTTTATCACACACATAGCCAACTAGAGCGAGTCGCATCGAAGCGCGTTTGTCATTCGCACACGGAGTGCAGCTCTTCTCTTGCTTCTTCTTATTGTGTTTTGTGTCCGAACCAGAAGCCCAGGCGCGCCGCTACAAGCCCCCTCCACTACTTAACAATGGTTTCTATCATTTCAGACCTGGATCCCCTCAAAAGCTGGAACGTTTTAAGGTAAGCGACGCGCCCGTTTCTGCTCGTCTCTTAGACCGCTGTGAACAGGATGTGTTTTTTTGGCAAGAGCATGGGGTTGGTTGGGAACCGTGTCGGGGGTGTTGTGGGAGGGCATCGGGGAAGAGGGCTTGTCGCCTGCTCGGCTGGGTGTTGGAGTGGCTTTCGAAGTGCGGCGTGGTTCCCGTTACCGCTCGCAAAAAGGCGACGCGAGCAGCTGTGTTCTGTTAGGAGGCGTTGGTACTGTGTGAGCTTCTATTTCGGTTAAACCAGATGGTGTGTGCGCGTGTGTGTAAGTGTGACTTTTTAGACTTCTCCTTTTTTTTGTCATGTGTCTGACGTATGGGAGCTTCACTTCG
>NC_137912.1:22453999-22456499 GCF_963457725.1 Sprattus sprattus
GCAGCCATTAAGGTAAGTGTGTGAGAGAGAGAGAGGGAGAGAGAGAGTGGGAGAGAGAAAGAGAGACGGAGAGAGAGAGAGTGATAGGGAAGGGGAAAGGATGTGAGGAGAGGTGGCTGTTAAAGGTGTTTGAAAAAGCGTTTAACAGTCTGGAAGAAATTACACCGGTACTGCATTCCTAACCCGCAGTAATGACCCAGCACTAAAGCTGCTCACTAGTCACACCGGCACACAATGGACACCGCCGGCATTAAAAGCTTTCTCAGTGTGGTGTGTGTGTCTGTGTGTGTGTGTCTGTGTGTGTGTGTGTGTGTGTGTGTGTGTGTGTGTGTCTGTGTGTGTGCGTGTGTGTGTGTGTGTGTGTGTGTGAGAGTGTGTGTGTGTGTCGGGGGGGGTTTAGTAGGGCTGTAGCGATACACCTACCTCACGATTCGATTCGTATCACGATTCTTGACCCACGGTTCGATACACCCCACGATATTATTATTATTATTATTTATTTTTTTTTTACCTCGATTTTTAAAATATATTTTCTAATTCACATTAGAATAAGTATGAGCTATACAAAAATGAAGAAACAATTTATAACCAAATATTGAGGTTTTTATCACTCAAAGCAATGCTGTTGAAAAACATTCAACAAACTTCGGAACCTGTTATCTATCTGCAGAGCAAATGTCAGGCTCATACAAAAACATTAACGTGAATTAATTGATGCTAATACCTAGCGCGGTCTCTATAGGATTTCCCATATACGTTAGCATTAAGCTAACGTATTTTCTACCACAGTAAAACATGCAATACTATGTGATTGTTTTTAGAAAACGAATGTTACGTGATGAGATTACTAAAATGTAGTCTGCATGTCTGCTCAGTTTATCAGTGCTACCCAAGCAAAGGTTTGAAAAGAACTTCAAGCTTCAGACTTTCTGTTAGGGAAACAGCTTTCTATCTGCCAAGCAAATGGCAGGCTCATGACAACACGCGCAACCTTTGGGAGCATGAACTGCACTGAGTAAATTTTGCGCAACAATAAACCCCAACGCTGAAGCAAGCAGCCGCCTTTACTAGCGAACCAAACTTTTTGTATCAAGTGACCGCTGAGGGCATGTCGTGGTTCTGCCTCCTCGCATCGCGATGCAGGTTCGTGGCCCAGAGTGTCGCGATTTCTCGGTTCGATCCAATATCGTTACAGTCCTAGGGCCCTATCTTGCCGATCAGAAACGCAAGTAGGACGGCGCCAAGCGCAAGTAGCTGTGTGGGCGGCTCTATGGCGCAGTTGCTATTTTAACGGCGGAAAAAACACACTTGCGTCCAGCGCAAGTGTCAAAAGGGTTGGTCCACAGGAGGTTACTCAGCCATAGGTGTGGTTTGGGCGTAATATGCAATAAACCAATCGGAGCGTCATTTCACATTCCCTTTAAGAGCTTGTTATTTTGATGGCGGAATTACCTGGTGGAAGACCGGAGAAGTTCACAGCCGAGGAGACCGACGTGAGATTTACACCAATTTTTTGGCAAGCCATATATAATTACAAGGAAAATAAAGTATTTACCACTTGAGGAAATCATTGTGAAATCCATATCCAAGATATTTTAAAAATAAGCATACATGTAGCCTTCACATTGACCCAAATGATTCAGGTTAATTGAAGCTGCGTGACATTTGATTTATTGTATGGCTTCAATTGTGTACGCTAGATGTATGCCTAGTTTTTAAATGTCTTGGATACGGATATCACAATGATTTCCTCATGTGGTAAATACTTTATTTTCCTTGTAATTATATATGGCTTGCCAAACAATTGGTGTAAATCTCTCGTGGAGACGACAGAAGTAAAGTGTAGCCTACAGGTCCTATACTGTGCGGGAAAGCACATGCGCCCTTAAAATAGCGTTCTGAATACGCGTTACAGACTTTAGACATTGCGCCTCACATTAGACCAGCTTTTTTTTGGTCAATGGCGCACGGCGCACGGCGTTGTTTTGAAACTGCAAAATACCACTTGCGCCAGAGAAACGCCTTCTCTGTTCCGCCCCCGCCCATGTCGACGCAAGTTAATTTCGAAGCGCAGCTCTGGAGGGAAAATCGCGCTGTGCGCCGGGTGCAAGATAGGAATGATACATGCGTCGGTGACAATGTCAATTGCGCTGGGTGCAAGATAGGGCCCCTAGTGTTTAGTCATATGCATCACTGACTGACTGTGTCATTATTTTAACTTAGTTGTGTTTGTGTGTGTGTATGACAGTGCTTGTGACGGTATACGTATGTATGTGTTTGCTTGTGTGCCTGTGTATGTGTGTGTGTGTGCATGCATGTGTGTGTCATGTGTTTGCGTGCATGTGTGTGTGCGTGTGGGTGGATGTGTGCGTGTGTTTGTGTGTGTGTGAGTGTGTCTGCGTGTGTGTGTGTGTGTGTGTGTGCGCATGTGGGTGTGTGCGTGTGTGTGTGTGTGTGTGTGTGTGTGTGTGTGTGTGTGTGTGTGTGTGTGTGTGTGTGC
>NC_137912.1:22488999-22490843 GCF_963457725.1 Sprattus sprattus
AGAGAGAGAAAGAAAGAGAAAGAGGGAGAGAGAGGGATAGAGAGGCATTGTGAAGGAGATAGATAGAGAGAGAGAGGGTGTGTAAGAGAGATAGGTATGAGATTTAGCAAGCCTACCTAAAGAAAGTGGCAGTACGCACAGCAATATGCACAATGTGTGTGTGTGTGTGTGTGTGTGTGTCTGTGTGTGTCTGTGTGGTTGTGTGTGGGTGTTTTGTAGGTAAAAAAGATATATGTGTTTATTTAGCAATCATTTGTTTTCAGCTTTGGGCAATATCGTCTCACTACAGTCATGCCAATAAAGCCTGTCTGAATCTCTTAATCTGGATTGGAAAAAGAGACAGAGAAAGAGGGAGAGAGAGGTAGGGATAGAGAGAGATAGGGTAGAAGAGAGAGAGAAAGAGGGAGGGAGAGAGAATGAGGGAGGGAGAGAGAGAGAGAGAGAGGGAGAGATAGAGAATAAGGGAGGGAGGGAGAGAGAGAGAGAGAGAGAGAGAGAGAGAGAGAGAGAGAGAGAGAGAGAGAGAGAGAGAGAGATAGTTTCCTCTGTCTGGGGCTGACTCTCCTTCTTCTGTTTTTTCTGTCTTCCTCCCCCAATGGCTAGAACATTCTACACTCGGGTAAACAGACACACACACACACACACACACACACACACACACACACACTCAAACACACACTCACGCACACACACACACACACACACACACACACACACACACACACACTCAAACACACACACACACACACACACACACACACACACACACACACACACACTCAAACACACACTCACGCACACATACATACACTGCCATGTGACAAGGCATACACAGCACAGACAGGTCCATCAATCTCTTCACACACCCCTGTAGGGCCCCTGACACACACACACACACACCCACACACACACACACACACACACACACACACACACACACACACCCACACACACACACACATATACTGTCATTCTTCGCAGGTGAAAGTATTTTCATGTTTCTACACACGTTCACACTACAAACTTTAAATAAACACTGATATAGTCACATGCTGACACAAATATACATGATAACCTTCACACACAAATACGCACACCCCCCGCACACATACAGGGAGCAATTGACACACACACACACACAGACACACACACACACTCACAAAAAGAGTTTTGGTGGGTTTGGAGTGGACCCAGCTGTGCTGTGTGTAGGTGTGCTGTGTGTGTGTGTGTGTGTGCCTGTTTATGTTTGTGTGTGTGTGTGTGTGTGTGTATGTGCATTGATAAACCTGTCCAGACTTGCTTTGACATATGACCTCAATAGACATATAAACACCCACTCACCCTCCCTCCAACACACACACACACACACACACACACACACACACACACACACACAGTGGAATGTTTCATCCCAGTTGATATTCTGTAAGTGAAAGACAAGATTAATGTGCCAGTGCTAGCAGGGAAGAGAGGGTGTGTGTGTGTGTGTGTGTGTGTGTGTGTGTGTGTGTGTGTGTGTGTGTGTGTGTGTGTGTGTGTGTGTGTGTGTGTGTGTCTATTGCTCCCTGACTCACTAGTCTGTTTCCTCTGGTCTGGCACATGGCCATGCAGGTGGAGTTACAAAAGAGTGTTATGTGTGAGTGGTGTGTGTGTGTGTGGGTGGGTGTCTGTGCGAGTGTTGTGTGTGTGTGTTTGCCTGTGGTTTTGCATGTTCTTGAAAATGCTCCAGATGTTGGGCTGACAGGTGGGCCAATTACGACATCCTCTTCATCATCAACTCTCGTCGACATTGTTTACACACACACACTCTCACACACACTCTCTCACACACACACGCACACACA
>NC_137912.1:22518543-22521043 GCF_963457725.1 Sprattus sprattus
CCTGCACAGAGCCGCACTCCTTTCAACACATCTCACCGAGCAACGGAACGAGGGAGAGAGAGGGGGGGAAAAAGAGAGGGAGAGAGAGACTTGTCAGAGAGTGAAAGAGCTAGAGGGAGAAGGTGAGAGAGGGGGGACAGGAAAAATAAGAGGAGAAAGACAGATAGAGAGGGAGGGAGAGAGAGAGGGAGGGAGAGAAAGACAGAGAGAGAGAGAGAGAGTGGAAGAAGAGAGAGAGAGGGAGGATGGAGACCCAGAATGGAGAGAGGGTGAGATACTGTGAGAGTGAGAAAGAGAGAGTGACAGAAATGGTGAGAGAGAAAAAGTGAGAGAACAAGATAGAGAGAAAGCGAGAAAGAGAGAGAGAGAGAGAGAGAAGTGTTCCCTAGATGAGACTCAAGCATCTGGTGCCTGTTAAAGCTTAGCTGCCCGCATTCTGAAATGATGTAATGGATCCTCGGGAGGAGGTTGTGTGTGTGTGTGTGTGTGTGTGTGTGTGTGTGTGTGTGTGTGTGTGTGTGTGTGTGTGTGTGTGTGTGTGTGTGTGTGTGTGTGTGTGTGTGTGTGTGTTTGTGTTAGCATTAGAAGCACTGGGCTAATTTCCCCTTGCCTGCACGTGGAAAAGCGCAGAACGTTCTGTTGACTCCCCTGAGGGGAGCCGACACTGTTTTACTTTTTTGAAGCGGAAAGGCAATGGCCTACAGAGAGACACACACACACACACACTAACACACACACACACACACACACACACACACACACACACACACATACACACACACACACACATAGTTGCATGCTGTTTCATCTCACATACACATTTTGTCAGAACAGAGTGTGGTAAATAAAATATACATTTCATACATGTACAGCTTATCTCTTTTAAACACACAGACACACACACACACGTACATATGACGATAATGCATGGATGCATGCATGCATATGACAGTTCAACAAACTCATTCCTTTTAATGTACACCCACACATCTTAAATTACATCTCTGAAATGCACTCAGACACACGCCCCCCCCCCCCACACACACACACACACACGGGCGCGCAAGCACACAAAACACGCACATATACACCACACATATACGCGCACACATGCACACACACACGCACACACACACACACACCACACACACACACACACACACACACACGCCACACACACACACACATTGGTACGTTTCCATTATCAAGTGAGGACAAAAAGCCACCGAGCTTAAGAGCGTAGCTGAGCCACTCTCTTCCCCCACTGCGAGCAGCCAATCAATAGCCCCGAGAGCATTCCAGTGTTCCGAGTCGAGCGGTCGGCATGGCGATTGGAACGCTGCCCTGTTGTCACATCGACTTCCTGCCCCCATGCTGTAGCCCAACAGTGATATTTCCCACCGCAGGTCAATACTGACACAGAACAGCAGCTCGCTCGGGCGCAAACACACACACACACACACACACACACACAGACGCAAACACACGCACAAGTATACACCTATAGACACACACACACGAACACACATGCACACGCGCTCACACACACATTCACACATGTGCGTACACACTGGGGTGCATACACACACTCACTCACTCATGGGATTATACACATGTGCGCACACACACACACACACACACACACACACACACACACACACACACACACACACACACACACATACACATACACTTCAGCGCACATACTTACAAACACACTTGACTGATTTCATTCAGACATACAGTATTATTGTAGAAATCAAACACATAAACTCCCCCTAACTGTAGTGTGTGAAACTCCCTCTATGTCCACTGACACTTTCACCTCCACAACCGCAAGTGTCTAGATCTGCCTGCAGGTGTGTTTAATATATTATATATATATTATATCATATTTTATTATATTATATTTTAGGATATTATTATATCAGATCCACGCCAGAACAGTGCCAGATGTGGCAGACATTTGGATTGGCCTGTATCTTTCTCAGTGTCTAGAAGTCAAGACATTACAGTGGGGCGCAGTCATCCAGTTAATATGTACTTTACTTCTGACAGACAGAGTACACACACACTGACACCGAAACACACACATACAGAGTACACACACACACACACACACACACGACACTGTGTTCAATATTGAATCACACACAGTACAGAACAGAGCCATTGAAGCTGAGACGTGCAACACACACAAAAGGGACACGCTGCCATTATACCGTATGTAAATATGTACTGTGAAGTAAGTGTGTAGTTGGTTGTGTGTGTATGCATACACACTTTTTGGTACTTATGTCGCCTCTGATAGTCCACATTATGGCTCCAGGCCTCACTCTTCTCTTGCATCACCGTGGAAATGTGAAAGGATGTCAGAGAGGAGAACAGACACTCCATAAAGACTGCAGACACTCCCAGGATACGACACATGACATATGGGAGAAACTAATTGCAATGTACCGCGGAATGAAATCTTGATGTATTGTCACATAAAAAAGAA
>NC_137912.1:22553543-22558543 GCF_963457725.1 Sprattus sprattus
GAGAGAGAGAGAGAGATGATGGAGGAAGAGAGAGAGAGATGATGGAGGGAGAGAGAGAGAGAGATGATGGAGGAAGAGAGAGAGAGAGATGATGGAGGGAGAGAGAGAGATGATGGAGGGTAAGAGAGAGATGATGGAGGGAGAGAGAGAGATGATCGAGGGAGAGAGAGAGAGAGATGATGGAGGAAGAGAGAGAGATGATGGAGGGAGAGAGAGAGAGATGATGGAGGAAGAGAGAGCGAGATGATGGAGGAAGAGAGAGAGAAATGATGGAGGGAGAGAGAGAGATGATGGAGGGTAAGAGAGAGATGATGGAGGGAGAGTGAGAGAGAGATGATGGAGGAAGAGAGAGAGAGATGATGGAGGAAGAGAGAGAGAGATGATGGAGGAAGAGAGAGAGAGATGATGGAGGGAGAGAGAGAGATGATGGAGGGTAAGAGAGAGATGATGGAGGGAGAGAGAGAGATGATGGAGGGAAAGAAAGCCCTAGACCAACCCGTGTCCCCTCCCGTGCTTGAGTACTCCTCCAGCATCTCTTCTTCTGTACTCTGCCTCACATACTTTCAATCGTCGTCCACCTAGCATCTGTTTCCTTTCTCCTATGGTAGTCTCTTGCTTTCCTTATCCGGTCTCAGGTATGGCTTCCTCTCTGAGTGTCTGCCTAGGGGGCCAGCCGTGGAGAGCCTCTTGACGGCTGACGACGAGACGAGAGGTGTTTTATGGCTGCTGTTTAATGAAGCAGCCAGCTGAGGGGCTGCAGGGCATCTGTCTCAAACTAGACGTTCTGATGCTCTTATCCATCTGCACAGCTGTGCATCGGGCGTCCCGCCTCCCTCTCTTTGTGTCCCGCGTAGAGACGCTTTGCACTGTTCTGGGAAGGATTCGGGGCACGCCTTTGGAAGACCTAGTCCGTTTCTGAACAATTTCTTGCCTGGAAATGCCTTATTGTTTTTAAACACATTATAGGCTGATGCGTTTTTAAAGAAAGCTCTTTCTTTGTGGCCGTTTGTAGTCTATTACCACCTCCAGAGGTGACGACTCTTCAACCACTCAAGTAGCCCAAAGAAAGACAGTTTTATTGCTTCCTTAAATGTCACCACACTTTTCAGCTGCACACACGTAATTGCAGAAGGGTTTTGTAATGATGAATTACCCTTTTAAACACGATCATTTGGTATTAGCTAACATAATGTGCCATTCAAACACAGTAGTGACGGTAGCTGAAAGGGGGTCTTTGACACCTATAAAGATATTCCATTGGACCTCAGCAGTGGTCATTAACAGCATGAACAGTGTCTATACTACACCTCCAATCAAGGTCAGGTTATTTGAATAGAAAGAAAGTGTGATTGCTATGCACTTCACTCGCATACAAGAACAAGGACACGTTTAGGTGATTCCAAAGGGAGGGAGAGAGAGATGATGGTGAGGGAGATGATGGAGGGAGAGAGAGATGATGGTGAGAGAGATGATGGAGGGAGAGAGAGATGATGTTGAGGGAGAGAGGATGGAGGGAGAGAGAGATTATGGTGAGAGAGATGATGGAGGGAGAGAGAGATCAGGGAGGGATATGGAGATGATGGAGGTAGAGAGAGATCAGGGAGGGATATGGAGATGATGGAGGTAGAGAGAGATGATGGAGGGAGAGAGAGATCAGGGAGGGATATGGAGATGATGGAGGTAGAGAGAGATGATGGAGGGAGAGAGAGATGATGTAGGTAGAGAGAGAAGATGGAGATGATGGAGGGAGAGAGAGATGGGGGATAGGAAGATGATTGAGGAAGAGAGAGATCAGGGAGGGATATGGAGATGATAGATGGAGAGAGAGAGAGGAAAAGAGGAAGATGGCTGATGGATGGAGAGAGATGATGGAGGGAGAAAGAGGAAGAAAGAGAAAGAGATTAAGGATGAGAGGCAGAGGTGTAAGGATGGAGGGAGATTGAGCAAGAAGGATTCAGTGAGAAAGGGGGAGATATATTGACAGAGGGATAAAGAGAGAGAAAGAGAGGGATTGAGGGATAGTTGTAGGAATGTGTGTACTGGGAGGGGGTAATGGTGTGTTCACTTTCTCTTGGGGGTGGAAGTGGAATTTCTTGCTTAGTCTGTGATTTGATGATCTGGCTGTACAGGGGTTTTGGCTCTAGGGTGGGCTTTGCTGGTGTGTGTGTGTTGTATTTGTGTGAGTATGTCTGGATATGTGTCTCTCTTTGTGTGTGTGTGTGTGGGGGGGGGGGGGGGGGGGGGGGTGAACGCAAGTGTTTATGTGTGCCTGGATTCGTATGTGTGTGTGTGTGTGCGTGTGCTCCACTAGTCCTTGGGCCTGTAAGTGCAGTTTACAGTCAGACACAAAGGGAAGGAAATCAATAGAGGGACCATGAGAACAGAAACAGAGCTGCAGGCTTTAAGCTGGGCCTGATACAGAGATGTAGGTCTGTGTCTGTGGATCTGTCAGTGTACGTGCGTGTGTGTGTCTGTGTGTGTGTGTGCGTGTCTGTGTGTGTGTGAGAGAGAGAGAGAGATAGAGAGAGAACTGACCTTGCAGAGGTTGATAAAACTAACCTTATTTCCTAAAAGAAGATGTTCACTGTCTTTGATGTGTTCCTATAAAATGACACAGTATGTAGTGCCAAGAGCTGACAGGTCTACCGCAGCATGATTTCCTGTGGCTATCTTACCCATCGTTGGCAAAGCTATCTAGACCTATAAAGCCCATACATCACACGTATACCTGCATGGTTTCGAAAAATAAAATTAATGTATTCATTAATGTAAAACATTTTAATAACAATAACGCAGTAAATATCATATTAAATGTGCAGGGATAGAAAGCCATATCTTTTTGAGACAGTGGAATAACACACACAGCAGACATAGAAGTGGCAAGGCACAGTAACACACACACACACACACACACACACACGCCACACATAGCAGTGGTAAGGCACAGTGACACACACACACTCACACACACACACACACACACACACACAAACACATAGCAGTGGTAAGTAGAGTGTTTCTGCTCTGTTCACCTCTGTTTCCATAAAGCTGGAACAACATCACCACTGATGCAGCCTCATGCAAAGACCCTTTGGGTAATGGTTTGAGTGTGTGTGTGTGTGTGTGTGTGTGTGTGTGTGTGTGTGTGTGTGTGTGTGTGTGTGTGTGTGTGTGTGTGTGTGTGTGTGTGTGTGTGTGTGTGTGTGTGTGTGCGGTGTGTGGTTTGTAGCCTACTCTGTCCTGGAGCTGTTAAGGGACATTCTTTACAACCAGTGTTAAAGAGTGAAACACTAACCTACACACACACAACTAATACTCTTTCACTCTGTCTCTCTCTCTTTCTCTCACACACACACATATGCGCACTCACAGACTGACTAACACATACACACACACACACACACACACACACACACACACACATACACACATACACACACAGACACCTGCTGTGACATGTTCACTGAGACAACGTTTCCCAAATTTCCAGAGCAGGTTGTAGGAGATTTTCCGGTAAATTGAACTTTTCATTAGTGTGTGACAGATGCAGAAATGGATAATGTCACTCCCTGCAGTGTGTGTGTGTGTGTGTGTGTGTGTGTGTGTGTGTATGTCCTCCAGCTTGCTGGCCATGTTTCCTGCTGTCATCTAAAGTGTGTCTCCTGGCCTTGACTCTTGGAATGAGGATAGAGGACATGTCCAATCTAGGACACGTCTTTTAGAACACCCTCCAGCTGTGTGTGGGTGTGTGTGTGTGTGTGTCTGTGTGTGTGTGAGTGTGTGTGAGATTTTATCTATGTAAGTCCCAACATAGCTGACTTAGTTTGTTTAAGTGTGTGTGTGTGAGGGTGTTTGGAAAAGAGAAGAAAGAATGAATGAACAAAGTGATAGAGATTGAAAAAGAGGGTAAAAAGAGGGAAAATGATGAAGTGAAAAATAGAATGAGAGACTGCCCATGCAGTTTAGCAGACAAAGGGTAAACAATGTGGTTGCCGTAGTTTCTGAAGCCCAGGCTTCCAAAGCCAATTCCCTCTCTGTCATTATGCAGAGTCATTAAAGAAATCAATTCAATTAGGGCGGTAAAACACCATCATAAACAGAGCTTACATGAGCACACACACTCTAAGGACTCCAGTGTGTGTGTGTGTGTGTGTGTGTGTGTGTGTGTGTGTGTGTGTGTGTGTGTGTGTGTGTGTGTGTACACAGACTTTTAACCTCAAATATTAATCACTTGTCTCAAATTAACTTCCCTACCCTCGCTGCTCATTGAGCTGGTGGCAGTGTATTGATTTGTGTGTGTGTGTGTGTGTGTGTGTGTGCGGTGTTTGTGTGAGTGAGTGAAGTGCATAATTGTGTTTAAGAAGTATTGAGGAGGGTTTAATGCTTAATGCATGTTTTATCAACTCACAGAGCCGCTGGAAACTGTGTGCATTAGCGAGATGTAGCTACACACTCACACCACACACACACACACACACACATACACGCATACACACATGCTCCCAAACAGTGAACTTTCACGTATGCCAGCATCCATGTGTGTGTTTATGCGCGTGTGTGTGTGTGTGTGTGTGTGTGTGTGTGTGTGTGTGTGTGGTCGTGTGTGTCAGACACTGGTATTAAAGTCCCCCTCTGCGTGGTCCATCTGTCTGTCTCTGTAGAGGCAGCTCCAGGCCAGCACCTCCTGCCTCTCTCTAATAAAACCACTGGACCCCTTATACACACACAGGCATGCACACACACACACACACACATACGCACGCTTACGCACACACACACACACACACACACACACACACACACACACACACACACACACACACACACACATATACTGCGAGACACATTTGAAATAAACATACATATTAACATGTTCTGTTTGAAATAGACATAAGCACACACACACTCTCACACACACACACGGACACACACACATGTGTAAAGGCTGTCTGTCACCATGTTTTAACACTTTTAAACAGATCGTCAAGACCCACTGACCT
>NC_137912.1:22566043-22568543 GCF_963457725.1 Sprattus sprattus
ATATGGAAAAGGCAAACACAAACACACACACACATCATATGGAAAAGGCAAACAAACTAGAATGTAGGCACCAGGCACCATGCAGTCACATCTTGTCACAAAGAAAGAGGCAGTGTTGTCTTCCTTCTTCTCTCTCCCTCTTTACTGTCTTTTTGTCTACTTTATTGTCTCTCCCTCTTTATCTGTCTCTCTCTCTCTCTCTCTCTCTCTGTCGCCTCTCCCTCCATCTCCATTTCTCTCTCTTTCAAATTCTATTTCTCTTTTTCTGGGAGGGAACTCTCCATTGGACTCCTCCACCTGAGGACACTCTCTCTCTATCCTGACTCTCTTTCTTGTCCTTTCCATGTTTTTCTCTCTGTCTCTCCCTTCTTCCTGAGATCAGGATAAACACTTGTGGACAAACAAAGACACACACACACACACACATACACACACACACACACACCTCACAAAAAACACACACACATCATTTTCAGAGTCCTGTATTCAGGATAATGGGCGAAGATGATTGGCCAGTAATTGGGACAGGCACTATTCATGCTGACACAAACACACTCATACACACACACACACACACACACACACACATACACATAAGTGGACAAACTCACTTGACCCTGAGTGAGAGGGGAGGAGTGTTCTTGTTTGTTTTGTTTGCTGTTTTGTTGTTCTTGTAGATTTTGTTGTGTATTTTTGTGGATGTGTGTTTACCGTTACTAGGCTCTCTATGTGTCCCTCCTGCTGCAACCCTCTGCTATCCCACAATGCCACAGTCATGTTTACTTGAGTGCCTCTCCCACAATGCCCTTGTTCTCTAACACAGTCTCTCTCTCTCTCTCTCTCTCACACTTCCCACACAAGCACACAGTCTTTCTAACACACACACACACACACACACACACACACACACACACACACATTTTCTCCCAGCACTGTTTCTTCTCCCCCCTCCCCCTCCCCCCTTTTAGTGGTCTACCCTCACTCGCTCGCTCACTTTTTTACCTCATGAAACTTTCAGTGACACAAAAGATGAGAGCATATTCCCAGCTTGTGTGTATTTGTGTGTGTGTGTGTGTGTGTGTGTGTGTGTGTGTGTGTGTGTGTGTGTGTGTGTGTGTGTGTGCGAAGGGGGAATGGAGACATTGCATCCTGTGATGAGTTTAGTTTATTTTTAATAAAAACCAGAGCAGCCCCCACCCGCACATTCATATTTTATGCACAGTTGGTAATAGTTTTAAGCGTGCACACACACACAAACACACACACACACACCCACACACACACACAGATAAGCCTCACTCCCAGTAGCCTCATCAGTAGCATATTTGTGGACAGAACTGTAAGAGGAACACTCCTCCTCCTCTTCCTCCTCTTTCTCCTCGTTCCACCTACCTAGAAGTGCTTATTAGACCAGCATATCAATCAGACGCTGGCTCTATTAATAAAATATGGATCACACCACATGTGTGCCTGGGCGAGCGAGCCCTGGGACGTACCCTAGTTTGAGGAGAAGGACTCGCCGTCTCCTCCTCAGCACAGTGCAGCATAGCACAGCACAAAGCTTAGAACCCAGCGCCCGCAGAACCCAGGGAGGTATTTTAAGAGAGAGTCGGAGAGAGAGAGAATCCCTGATCAGACACTTTTTCCATGTACAGCTTGTATTGTGTTCTTTTTTCAAGTTCTTTTTTATCCTCTGTTTTTTTTTCATTTATTTGTATGGGCTCCTCGTCATAGACGTATGACGGTGCAGCATCTGTGCGACAGCGTCGAGGAAAGGAGAGAGAGGCCAATTTAGGCCACCAAACTAAAAGTTCTTCAGTTAAAGGCCCTTAACACAGTCCCCTATCCTGTTCCTTCTCTCCTTCTAAATCTCCTCTGCAGAAGTATCTTGCTAGAACTCACATATAAAGGAGGGAAGAGAGTGAGGGATGGAGAGAGAGAGCGAGAGGGAGGGAGGGAAAGAGAGAGAGGGAGGGAGAGGTAGAGAAAGAGGCGTCCCCCAAAATAAACACTTTAAAGCCAGTGACAGGTCAGATTGGCCCAGGGAGGCCTCTGTAATCAGGCTACTGCAGGAAGACACACACACACACACACACACACAAACACATGCATACATATTCACACGCACACACACTGCACACACATGGACACACAAAGAGAGAGAGAGAGAGAGAGAGAAACACACATGGACACACACACAAAATACAGAGGTTAAATGGCTCTCTCTTGCCCTCCCTTGCACGTACACAAACACACACACTGAAAGTACATGCTGACACACATACACTGAAAGTAAGTCCTAACCTCCTTTTTGAAAATGGAGTGTTAAATCCCTGTAGTTGAAGAGTGCACAGTGTCACGGAGTAAAGAAGAAAGATACAAAATTCAACAGTAGGCTGTGGCAATGAGGACACACACACACACACACAGCCAGAGACCAACACACAGACACACACACACACACACACACACACACACACAGTTGTAATTACTTAAATAA
>NC_137912.1:22576043-22598543 GCF_963457725.1 Sprattus sprattus
TCTATCTTTCTTTCATTCTCCCTTTCTATATTTTTTTTCTCTCTAAATTTTTAATTTGGCTAATTAAGTCTATAATGAATTTTCATTAATTATTTTTATCTGCCTATCTGTCTATCTCTATCTTGGCTCTCCATCTATCTATCTAACGATTAATCCCAGAATACTTCTCTCTCTCTCCTTATCTTTCTCGCTCTCTCTCTCTCTTTTTCATTCTGTCTTGTTCCCTCCCTTCCCTCCAATCCCTCCGTCACATTGGCCATTAAGTGTAGGCCTGTCAGAAGCACACACGCTGTCTGGCCTTAATGTAGTCTAATGAAAGGCCTGCTTCTGCAGCTGTCTCTTAGGGCTTTGCACTGGCTCTACCACTTCTGCTTGAGCCTGAGCCATTAGCCTGCCCCCTGAAGAGAACAGTGACCCAATGAGGCTTGCTCTCTCTCTCTGCGCGGTGTTGAGAGTGGATCATTAACATCCCAGACCACATCCACTCCAACTAATCTGGCCCTGATTTGGAATGAATCTGAGCATGAAGAGGTTCAGAGTACCCTGACCTGTGTGTGTGTGTGTGTGTGTGTGTGTGTGTGTCTGAATCTGGCCTTTAATAGGTTCAGAGTATACATATCTGACCCTGACCCTGACCTGTGTGTGTGTGCGTGTGCGTGTGCGTGTGCGTGTGCGTGTGCGTGTGCGTGTGCGTGTGCGTGTGCGTGTGCGTGTGCGTGTGTGTGTGTGCGTGTGTGTGTGCGTGTGTGTGTGCGTGTGTGTGTGTGTGTGTGAGTGCGTGCTGGATTCTCTATTCGGCTAATGTAAAATTCACATCTGTGGCCCTCTCCAAACCAACATAGTTGTGTCAGTGCATGGCTATATGATGAGAACCGCAGAATGGGCGTTTACATAATTTCAATTAACTTATTAATTGATAAATCATAGCGTACACGGGAAGGCACTGTGTGGATGGCATTGGCTGTTATAGTACAAGAAGAGACTCTGCAGCACACAGTGCTAACTTCCTGCAGCGCCTGGGCTGTTTGCGTACGGTTGCCATGGTTGCACTTCCTGTCCAATGTGACCCTTGCCTTCCCCCTTCCCTCATTATCCAGTAGAGATAGTCTGTCGCTAGTTACAGATACCCTCCCCCGCAACTCACTGTTATTAGAAGTAACATTAGACCAGCATTAATGTTAGCGTGTTAGCCCTGTAGCTACGTAGTTAGCCTATTAGGTTAGCTGCTAGCTAGTTAGCCAATCTGACCAATAAGTCCTTCTCTCCCTCTTCCTCTGAAGCTTTGCACCAGCCTGATAGACGCAGACTATTGATCGGGTCCTGACTGACCTTGGCCAGATCCGCATTAAGAGTCTGCTGCTACGCAGCTAGCCGCCTTTCAAACTGTCCTAGAGCTTAGCCCTGATAGATGTTGACTGTGGAACAGATTCCCCCCCCCCTCCCCAATTATTGCGTGTAAGATCCGGGTCAGAGTTTACGGATATCTGGGAAGTCTCATCCACTGGTTTCCATAGCTACCATGCTTAACCTGAGTGGGCATCACACATGCTGGTTTCACTTTGGCTTTCTTATTCTGTGACTAGGCTGAAGTTCTCTGAAGACAGAAGCCCTGTCCAAAACCACTAAAGTAACAGTCACGCCTACTTACTTCCTGTCATGACATCTACAGCGCGTGATTGGTCAGGTGAAAACCATGTGGCAGCCTAAATTGGGCTTGATTGGCTGTGAGACATTTTAGGCATATTGTTTCCTACCTGTCCAGATGTTTCCAATTAGAAGCCATCCCACGCCAGTTAAAACCTTATTTTACCTGAACCAAAGCCAGCGCACACACACACACACACAACACAACACACACACACATACATGGATATACTGTCCCTCAGGTTTGGAGTTATGGTATTTATGGGTTGACCATTGTTTGATTCAATTCTGAAATCTCCTCTGCATAGCAGCAGACCCTGAACTGGACAAAGATCCAATCCTTCCCAGGGTCTGCTGCCACCCACTGAAACGCACACACACACACCTCCTCAAGTCCACGGTAGCTCTCCTCACACACGCTATCGACTCTATCTGAAGTAGACGCTGGGCTGGATTCACGAAGGCCTCAGGGCACACGAGGGCTGGAGAGCTGACAGCTGACTCAGCCTCGCACACACCAGGGCCACACCTGGGCCACACCAGGGCCACACCCAGGCCAAACCCGAACAGCTTTTTTAAAGATAATTTTTTAAGCTTTTTTTTTTTATCAGACAGGTTAGGGAAGAGAGACAGGAAACGAGTGGGAGAGAGATTGAAGAGTGGGATCAGGAAATGGCCAAGAGCCGGAGTTGAGCTCAGTAACCCGTGGTTGGGTCTGTCTTCTGTCTTAATACATCAGCTGCTGTCTGGGACGCATGCGATGGGGTCAAAAACATTACTAGCAAATCGCATCAGGGTTCTGGGGGAGCAGCTGACTTAGGATCAGACATGGGCCAAACCTGGGCTATGTATCGTAGTGTTCTAAAATTCTGCAACCACGGTTAAGAAAATGTATAGACAATAATTATATAATATATAAATCGGTTGTCTTTAACCATTCCACGCTACATATTTTCGTAGCAGTGGGTGTCAAAATTATATTATCTTGCTCAGATTTTAGCTGAAACCTTTGATACTTGTGGTTAAGGGAGATTAGCAAAACATGAGCAAAGACGTAACCAATATGATCAAGTAGCAAGCAGAATAGGAGTAAGGGGATTGGTCTCGGTTGAAAAACTGTATGACTAACACAATTCCTTGTCACCAAATCAAAGTCATTCAGTTTGTTCCATGATGGTTTATGCACACATTTACTAGTGTTTAGTACACTTACCTATGCTGTGCAGCTGTTATCATTTAAATACACCTCTGGGACAGGTACTTACTTTATTCAAGGTTCGCTCGAGGCTCTGATTAGCAGAGAAATGAATGTAAAGTAGGACGTAGGCGTTTACTTTAGATAAAAGCGTCTGCTAAATGTCATGTAAAATGTAATCATGCTACCAGATATGGGGTTCTGGGCTGGTGGTGGCCCTGATCTGGCGCATAGCCACTGGATGGGCGCCATATCCTTTTTGGAGTCAGTTCTTATCTGGTTCTGAAGAAAGCTCTCATTTGGACCAGGTTCTCCCCAGCTGGACCATGTGCTCTGAGGCCCTCAGGGAATAGAGCTCTTAAGTTTGTTTTCATGACTGTGGAAGATCCGTGTCCGTCTAACACATGTCTCTCTCTCTGTCTGTCACTTTCTTTCTTTGTGTTCCCATCATTCTGTCTGTCTTCCTCTCTCTCTCTCTCTCTCTCTCTCTCTCTGTCTCTCTCTCTATTTCCCTCTCTCTATCTCTTTATCTCTCTCTCTCTCTCCCTTTCTATCTGTCTCTCTCTCTCTCTCTCTCTCTCTCTCTGTCTCTCTCTCTATTTCCCTCTCTCTATCTCTTTATCTCTCTCTCTCTCCCTTTCTATCTGTCTCTCACTCTATCTCTCTATCTCTCTCTCACTTTGACCATCTGTCTTCCTTTCTCTCTTTGTCCCATACCATCTTTCTATCTCTCTGTGTCCCTCTTTCTCTGTTCCATTCTCTATGTCTCTGTCTCTCTCTCTCTCTCTCTCTCTCTCTCTCTCTCTCTCTCTCTCTCTCTCTCTATCTTTCCTTCTGTCTTGTCCTCATCTGCTGTGTCTCTTCCCCAGCTCCTACAGCAGGCCACAACCTCCAGTAGCTTGGGAGCATTTAGTGGGATCCAGCAGATGGCAGGTGAGTGTGTACCACACACACACACAGACACACACACACACACACACACACACAGAATCCCTTTGCAACTCTTACACGTATACACACACACACACAGACACGCATACACACATACTGTATAAATATGCACATACACACACACTCCTATGAGTCCCTTTGCAACTCTTACACATACAGACACACACACGTACACACACACACACACACAAGCACACACTCCTCAGAGCCCATTTGCAACACTTACACACACACACATGTGCAGACAAATACACACACACACACACACACACACACACACACACACACACACACACACACACACACACACACACACACACACCACACACATTCCTCTGAGTCCCAGTGCAACCCTTCTCCCAAACCCACTGTCTAATTAATCCAAGTGTACTAACACAGCAAGACACTATTGCTACGGTAACCAAACAGAGGGCATGTGCGAACAGTCCATCACTCCCAGGGACCCCAGGGGCCAAACACGTCCCCCATCAACCCCTTACACCCATCTAACAAGGCTACACTGACAAGCATCTTTAGCCCAGCTGGGTGTGTGTATGTGTGCGTGTGTCTTTCTGTCTCTCTCTGATCCTTTGGTCTTTCTTTTCTTTTTCTTTTGTTTTCCTCTCGCTCTCACACACAGTCCAAGTGTCTGGATTGCCTGAAATGCCAAGATACATTTAACATAGACATAAAGAGGGTGATTTGGAATGACCTTATATCAAATGTATGAAATCTTTAGAAATCATTAAAAGTAATAAAACGCATTTGAACGTCTCATTGCTCCTCGGTGTAATGCTGAAGGCTCACAATACTGTATTTCCTGTCAGCTTGCATTTTTAATGTGGAGCAATTTTTTTGCACATGCTCAAGGATCTTCAGTGTTAATTCTGCCTCAGAGGTATCATTTAGAGCTGCCAGTCAGTCAAACGTTAAGTGCCTGTGTCAGTTTGTCAGTCGAATGTTAAGAACCTTTGTTAGTTTGTCTGTCATATTAGAAGGAATAACAATGGCCATAAAGATAACTGTCATTTCTTGGCAGGTGGTAAATAAGAACAGGGTTTAGACAGTGTGAATAAATGGAAAACCATACATCAAGATGCTAGTTACATGACAGCGTTTGCTATCAATGCACCACATGGCCAGGGATAAGGGAACTCAACTAATTTGTGTTTTGTTTTCGTGTGTTTAGCTTTTGAATAGGCTTTATATTACTTATTTTGCCATGCAGAAAGATTGACCTCATGATGTTTGACATGGTTAGGATTAGGGCCAAGGGGGGTTGACAGATTCAACTAAAGAGGTTTGAAGACTGCACCTGTGTAGCACCTCTTCAGTGCCAGGTTTAGCATATTATGCTTTTAATGACCCTGAGAAGCGCTGTCTGACCTTGCCCTGCATATTTCTATGCTGTTATTTGTGATTGGCCTTTGGTTGAGTGAGTTTAATTGAACGTGTAAAGCTCATGTATTTAAATTAGATTTGTGGCATTCCGCTGATAGTATAGAGAGATAGGGTGCCTAGCGTTTGGGCCTGGATATTCTGTTAGCTGATTGTCATGAAAAGTTGTGTTATTTCAGCATGACTAATGTGTGCACATGCAGGTGTGTGTGTCTGTGTGTGTCTGTGTCTGTGTGACTGTGTGACTGTGTGTGGCAGGGAGCCCTTGTTCTTCGTTAAGCTAACTCGATGCATTTTAATCTTCTTGCTACAGACAGACAGACAGACAGACAGGCAGGTAGCTAGGTGGGCATTCAAACAGCTAGACAGAGACACGCACAGGCAGACAGACAGACAGATGGATGCGTGGATGACAAGGAGGGACAGCCTGGCAGACAGACAGACACAGGCAGAAACTAAGACAGGCAATCTTCTCTACTTCATGTTAAAGAGAATCAGCTCTGTTTGGACTGTTACCGCATAGGACTGTACAGGAGGACGTTTACCACATAGGACAGAACAGAAGGACTTTGGTACATGACAGCAGCTGATTCTGGAGTTGATCTGGAATGTCAGTCACTCCTCACTCAGATGCAGACTAGAACACCCAGGACTACACTGCACAGGCAGACCAGAAGATAATGTGAAGAACACAGCAGAATAGAACATAGAGCATAGAAGAGCCCGGTAGAACAGAGGGTTAGAGGCAGGACAAACCTTAGAAGAGAGGAAAGGACGGGTCAAAGGACAGACAGGACATTTCTCAGGTGACAGCCACAAACCTTTCATCAATACTAACCCTGAACCTACACCCAACACACCTCTTGTGAGATTTTTCTTTGTATCTCTCTTACCCTCCTTCCTTCTATCCCTCCTTTGTTCTGTTCTGTTTGTTCTGTTCTTCTTCTTTGTTTCCTGTCTTCCTCCTCTCTCCTCTCTGCACTCCTGTCTCCTCTCTTCTCTCTCCTCCTCTACCTCTCCTCTCTTTCTTTCCTCTCACTCTCTCTCTCCCTCCCTCTATCTCTCTCTGTGGTTCTTTGAGCTGATCAGTGGCTCCGACTGCATTAGCTTCTTGTCTGTTTATCAGGCTGTCAGTGAGAGTGACAGAGGTGGACGTGTATTTATAGCGTGTGACCAGAAATAATTACTCACCCTGACAAAAGGGAGAGAAAAAAGAAAAAAAATATGTTTCTTAATGGGGAATGAATAAATGGCATAATAATAAAGACCTCAACAATGAGCAGGTGTGTGAACGAATAGCAGGAAACACATGTCTCGTCTGTGTCATGAGTGTGTTTTTTTAACAACTCTACTTCCTGCTCTTATTTTCTATCACATTTTTTGAACAGCCATCACTCACTAATTAGAACTGTGGGTGTGTGTGTGTGTGTGCGTTCTTCTGATGGGGTGTGTCGACCGAGCCTTGTGCCTAATCCCAGGTTATGGTCATGTCTGAGTCTTCTGGGTGGCCTGCGTACAGCAGGAGTACCTCTTCCTCTTAACTGGGGCGGAGATTCTCTTTCCTTTCTGCCTGGCTGATTGTAGATACCGGGAAGTAGGCATTTGTGCACCCTCTCTCCCACCCACTATCTTTTTCACACACACACACGCTATTTCTCTCTCTAACACACACACACACACACACACACACACACACACACACACACACACAAGCACACACACACACACACACACACACACACACACACACACACACACACACACACACACAAAACCAGCCACACAGCAAAGGATCCAACGCGTCCAACTTGCTCGCTGCCATCTCTCACAGATTCTCTTTGGCCTTGCATCTGTTGCCGGGCAACGACGTGTGATTGGCAGCCGGTGTTGGCAGCTGACATCTGGTGGCTCTCTAGTGTGGCGTGGGTTAGGAGCTCTAAGGAGGCCAATTATCCACGCCCAACATTCAATTAAAGCGTCCGGGATCCCGCGCGGCCCTCTCCATCTGCACACGGCCGTACACACTCTCACAGACTGCTAATGGTGCGCAGAACGCTTGTGTGTGTGTGTATGGGGGGTCTGTGTGTGTGTTTGTGTGTCTGTCTGTCTGTCTGTCTGTGTGTCTGTATATGTTTCCACGGGATGAGATTTTGACTCAAAGTGATAAAGCTTCATGATAACTGACGGTGCAGAGCAGAATTGTTCAAATCACATGAAAGGACTTTCAGCACATCAAGCAGCCATCGTCCAACATTTGAACTACATTTCTGACTACATTTGGCATTTTAACCAGACATTATAAAACAAGTACAAAAAATACATAACCTACCGATAAACTGAAATCATTTAATTCATTATACTGGAGTTGACAACCCTACCACATGGGACACATTGAAATATAGTGATTGTATAGTGGTTTTAGTATATTTAATGTTATTTTATTTTAAACGTGATTTTATGTACAGTCAAGAAAACAAGACATGCAGCAACATTCTCTTAAATACCTCTTATATTTTGTCTTATATTTCTGGGAAGACAAAACATTAGATAAGTCAAAGATGTACCAAACAGTCTTAACCATCCAAATCTGTTTGTCTGTATATCACTTCCTGCACAGGGCCCATTGTGTTTGAGTTGTGGCCAAAAACATTTTACCCAGTTTTAGAAAATTACAGGTCAAGTGTTTAAACATTAGTATGACTGCTGCAGTTGTTTTGTTCAGACAAGCTATACAATATTATAAACATAATAATACATAGAATATAGAAAACATACAAATACATTTCCCTTTTGAAAGACCATAAACCATAAACGCTACTTAGGGAAATAAGTATAGCTTCCTTTACACGCTAAAAGCATGAGGCGGACCCAAGCCTGTGACGTCTGTGCCCGACTAATAGCCGGTCTCCTCTCGCTAATGGAGCCAAATGCAGATTGCTACTCTCAGTCTGGTCCAGCCTACGCACAGGTACTGATTGTGCCACCGCTGCCACGGAGCGGAGCGGAGCGGGAGTTAGACGCAGCGCCATAACCCCAGTCCTCAAGTTCCGCCAGCCAGCAGTGATTAAGTGCCATTAGACTCGACGTGACGCAGCACTGGTGTGTGTGCTCCTGTAGGTGTGTTTGCTCCTGTGTGTGTGTGTGTGTCCCTGTGTGTGTGTGCTCCTGTGTGTGTGGGTCTCTGGATCTGTGTTTGTGTGTTTCAGAATCAGAATCAGATTTTATTTGCCAAGTAGTAGTTAGAACAAACAAGGAATTTGACCTGGTGAACTGACTCTCAATGTGTTTATATGTTTGTGTGTGTGTGGGTCTCTATGGTTGTGTGTTTGTCTATATGTATGTGTGTGTGTGTGGGTCTCTATTTTTGTGTGTTTTCCTATATGTGTGTGTGTATCAAGGTCAGAACGAAAGAGGCTCTTGAGCGCTGAATCACCACTGTTAGCGTTAAGCATCTTTAGCGCCGGGAACAAAGCTGCCGCCACAGAAGTGCCCCTCTAAAACTGGAGCCGCAGACGGCAGAGTGCAAAGTTAACACAACGCCAAAAACTTCTCCGCTCTTCACAGCCCGCTGCTGTTTGTGTTTACAGAGGACCTTGTTGTCACCTGTTTTCTAATGGTTTTGTCCTTCATCAGTTGAACGCATGCTGAACACTCTACCTCACTTTGAAGTGGTGCTGGGTGAGACTGTCTGCCAAATGCATACGTCATGTAACCTGCCTATTAGTGGCGACAGGAACCAAAATAGAACAAGCTCATCTTGAAAGGCCATTTGTTTGTGCTGTTTGGTATACGGAGTCTTTTTTGTTATTTTAGATCTGTGTTCTGATGTGGCATATTGCCATGGTTACTTCAGAGAAAAAAAGACAACAAAAGGGGCCCTTGCTCCAAATGGCATTGGGTGAAGAGAAAGAGGATTCTATCTAAATGTATCTTTAAAAAAATGTTGATATGTTTAAGCCAAACTTTTTTCAAACTTGCGCTAGAGGTGTGTGTGTGTGTGTGTGTGTGTGTGTGTGTGTGTGTGTGTGTGTGTGTGTGTGTGTGTGTGTGTGTGTGTGTGTGTGTTCAATATTACTCACAGTCTAGAGAACTTATATTTAGGCCATATGCCTCTCCTTCTGTATCAGACTGGTTTAACCACTTATTCATGTGGTGTGTCTTTGAGTGTGTTTGTGTCTTTGTGTGTGTGTTTGTGTGATCTTGCCTTCTTGTGGACATGGTCATAATAGGACTCTGTGTGTGAAAGACTTGGCCAAAATCATAATAGTGCGAAACTTGTTCCCTGAGCTCAATGGATCACTGATGAAGACATGTAATGATCAGCAGTGACATTCATCAGTAATGCCTGTACTGGTTTTGACATTAATTCCACTTTATGAAGTACTTAATAACACTTGGCATGTCCTCTGCCACTGACGTGAGGAACAGTGGGAAACACCATCACATTAAGTCTGAACATTCCCAGTATTGTGTGTTCCAAAACCATTCAGGCTGCAGTGTATCTGTGTCCTGGTAGTGTTGTACTTGTCTAGGGCAGTTTGTCTGCAGGAAAAGAATGTGTGGTGGTTTTAATTTTAATTAAAACACTCTGCCTAAAACCTTGCAGTGTGCCTGACCACTCTGGTGTTAGTATTAGCATTTTAGTGTGAGGTTTCAGTTGGCTCAGTTTCCAGTTTGTTTTAGCTTGCTGCTAGCCTACTGTTGTTGCTGCATTATCTTTACACTTTTGACATGTCAGTGCTGCAATGGCATTACTTTCGCAACCTGTTGGTATTTTGTCAGCTTGATGCAAGTGACCTGTCAGCATTAAGCTCATAGTAACCTGATTAGCGTCTTACCAGCTTGACAGGCATTTTTTAGCTTCCTGCTAGCCACGTTTTAGATTTGATAGCGTCTTCCTACCCACCTTATTAGACATTTGTTAGCATCCTGTTAGCTTCCTTCTAGAAATTTCTTTGCGCCATGCTAGCCTAGCAGCATGTAAGCGGTGTGACGCTGCTCACGCTCGTGCTCCTCTCCGTAGGTATGAACGCTCTGCAGTTGCAGAACCTAGCCACGTTAGCCGCCGCGGCCGCCGCCGCTCAAAGCACGGCCAGCCCGTCCTCCAACGCCCTGGCCGGCTCCGGGGGCTCTCTGGGAGCACTGGCCAGCCCAGGTAACCCCCCCTCCCACCCCGACCCCTGCAGCCATGTTCTTCATCGTACCCACCCCCCCACCCCCCTGGACCATCATCACCATCATCGTCGCTATTGGCAACGCTATAGCCAATCATGGTGATGATCATCATCACTCCCTCATCGTCATCGTTGTGGGTTGACATCCCCTGGTCTTTCAAATCTGTGTTTACATTGTCGATTCAGTCATGTTCGTGTCATGGTCATCCTCATCGTTGTTATGGTAACCTCTTCGGTTGTCATAGTTACCATCAATGCGTCCATAGTCCATGTTGATGACATGCTTAGTGCCTTCACACATCAGCAGTGGACGTCAGGACTGAGATTTGATCTTGTCGTTAATTCCCGCTATACAAACCTTGTCAGTTTTCCTTTCCTCAATCATTCCCTTGATTGTATGTGCATGTGTATGTTTGTGTATATGTGAGTATCTGGGTATGTGTTTTGTATGTGTGCATATATGTGTGTCTGTGCGTGTGTGCGTATCTGGGTATGTGTGTGCGTGTGTGTGTTTGTGCATGCACTGTGTCGTAGCTCCATTTGTGCCAAGGCCATGTGACATGCTGCAGTGTGTGTGTGGGGTGTGTTAATGTGACCTCTTGCTTGTGCTGTGGATTACTGGTCATAGAGTGTAGAGTGATTAGTGACTTCTGTGAATGCCTCTCTGGAAGCGGAACCGGAGAAGGGCACTCAACGTTTCCAAGGGGTCAGGAAATGGCGTTACACCTTATGTGTGTGCTGTGTTGCATTATCCACTGCGGGCTGGTTTGTGCGGTCGTCACACACATTCTCTCTCTCTCTCTCTCGCTACTTATTTTTCTCTTTCTTGTTCTGTCACTCCCTTCCTCACTGCATATCAGCCTCGGTCTTCTTCACAAAAGCATGTTCGTGCTTCATGGCATTGTGGACCCTACAGCTCTTTGTTTTCCCACTTTGGTCTTTTCTTTCTTTTCTACCTTTTCTGCTCTTGTTATACTCCGTCTTTTCACTCACTCTCAATTTGTTTTCTTCTATAACCAACTTTGCCTGTTTGACTCTGCTGAAGGCTGCATCGTGATTGCCTCTTCAAAAAAAAAATGACCTTATGTGTGCATTTAAGTGTTTGAGTGAGTGAGTGCATGGTTTTGTGCATGGGTGATTCTGTTCTGTGTGCGCGTATGTGTTTCTGTGTGTGTGTGTGTGTGTGTGTGTGTGCGCGCGCTTACAGGATTTCATGCTCCTGCCTCTGTTCATACTCTTTCAACCAAGGGCAGTGTTTTCCTTGAACACTCTTTCATCGCCATGTCCGTGTAAACTCCATAAACGTGGTCAATGATATAAAGCGGCCTCACTGTTTCCTCACATAAGAACAGCAGCACACCATTCCACACACCTCTCAGAGACGTTTCTAAAGGAAGCTCTTGCCTCGTCTCCTCCATCTCCTCCTGTGACCTATTGCTCTGTTCATTCGTGTGTGTGTTTGTGTTTGTGTAGGTCGTGTGTGTGTGTTTGTGGTTGTGTAGGTGTGTAGAGAGGGGAAAGTGTATGCGGTGTGTGTGTGTGTGTGTGTGTGTGTGTGTGTGTTTGTGTCTGACCCTTTATTTGGGTATCCCACCCCAAGAGACTTTACAGACTGCTCGTTGAAAATTAAGTTCAGCTTTTATAATTGTTCACTGAACATCATTTTAACCAAACTCAACCCCTAACCTTAACCCTAACCTCTGTTTTTTTTAGTTTCAACAGATAGTTTGTAATCTGAGCATCTGTAAGCTAAAGGGGACCATCCAAATAAAGTGTGGTTGAATTTATCTATGGCTCTTACACAAGACTTCAATTTTCCTCTTTTCCTTTTCTTTATCTGTCTCGACCCCCTTTCATCCCTCCTTTCTCCATGTCTCCATCCTTCTCTTTACTCTCTCTCTCTCTCTATTTTCTTTCTCTCTCTCTCTCCCTTCTTCCCTGCCCCTCACTGTCTCCTCCATTTCTTCCTCTCTCCATATCTCTATCTTTCTCCTTCTCTCCTCCTCTCCCTCACCCTCTCGCTCCTCCCTTCTTTCTCCTCCCCCTCTCTCTCCATATCTCTATCCTTCTCCTCTTTACCTCACATTCCCACTCTCTCTCCCCACTCTCTTCCTCTCCTCTCTCTCCCCCTCTCCCTCCCCCTCTCTCCTCCTTTCATCTCTCTCCTCCTCTCCTCCCTCTCTCTCCTCCCTTCTCTCTCTCCCCCAGCAGCTGGTACAACGGCTAACTCCAATGCCATGAGTTCCCTTGGTTCTCTGGGGACACTGCAGGGCTTGGGGGCCACCATGGGCCTCAACAGCATCAATACACTAGCAGGTAGTGTCAACAGTGAGTATACCAGAGCCATCTGCCTCCAGCCATCTCACCGCATCTGCCAAAGATCACACACGCACACACATGCATATACCCACAGTTATGATCACACACACACACATGCATATACCCACAGTTATGATCACACACTCACACATGCATAAACCCACAGATATGATCACACACTCACACATGCATAAACCCACAGATATGATCACACACTTCGAATGCATAAACACACACACATGCATATACCCATAGATATTATCACACACATGCACACCCACATTCACAGACACCCACACTCACAGAGAACACACACCTCATTCCATCCATCTGACTCATCCTGTGCTGCTTATGCTCCTGTATGGTCAAAGAGAGACGGCACAATCAAAGAACACACACACACACACACACACACACACAAGCAGTTGGTAAGTTGTTCTAGTCGATTCTAGTCGACACACACACATAAAAGTGCTACGTGAAAGCATACATTCCCCTTAGTGTAAACTCGCATAAATCCACTCCCTCAAACTGGGAGATCCACTCTTTCAAACTGGGAGATCCACTGCCTCAAACTGGGAGATCCACTCTCAAACTATTAGATCCACTCCCTCAAACTTGGAGATCCACTCTCAAACTAGGAGATCCACTCTTAAACTGGGAGATCCACTATCTCAAACTGGGAGATCCACTCTCAAACTGGAAGAACCACTCCCTCAAACTGGGAAATCCACTTTCAAACTGGGAGATCCACTCCCTCAAACTGGTAAAATCTGAAGTGTAAGCCAAGATATGCTGGTCAATAAACACAAATGAGCTGAGTGCGGTTGGACAACACTGCACAAGGAGTGTCTCTCTTGGCCATCAGACAGCCACATCCTCACATTAACACTACAAACACCCACACACAGACACACACACACACACACACACACACTAAACACACACACACACAAACTACACACACACACACACAAACTACACACACACACACACTACACACACACACAATCACACGACACACACACACAAACCCATGACACACACACACAAACACACGACACACACACACACGCACACACACACACACTGTATTGTATTGTTCTGTACTGTAATGTATTGTGCACATTCTGCTACCTCATCCGCTCCCTGGGTGTTTCTACAAAGCTGCACGAGTTTTTGTCACTGTGTGTGTGTGTGTGTTGTGTTCCATGTGAGTTGTGTATTCTTTTTCATGTTCCATGTGTGTTCCATTTTTGTATGTTGATATTAGTGTGTGTGAGTATTTGTATGTAAGTCATTGGCGATCATTGTAGTGTGACAGTGTCAACATACTGATGCAAGATTAGAGATAGAAGCTATCTTAAGAAATGATGCAGTCCTACACCAGTTTTCCACTCCTATATTTATTTGAATTTTTTAAACCAATATATTACCTCTAAAACTTCTTGTCTTGATAGCTTGCTTAGAAAAATGGAGAACCTTCTCCATATGAGGAATGTTTAATGGCGGCGGCATTCTTCATAGCAGGACACTCTCATAAACAACTCTGGGGGTGACAGAACACACACTCCCTTCATTAAAATGTTGTAAGGAGTAGTGTGTGTATGTGTGTGTGCGTGTGTGTGTGTTTTATTTGTAAGACATTCTCTTAAATGGACTGTCCATCCTCCCTCGCTGACCTTTTGGATTAGGGTGTGTGTGTGTGTGTGTGTGTGTGTGTGTGTGTGTGTGTCTGTGTCTGTGTGTGTGTGTGTAAGCCAGTGCCTGTGTCAGACGTAATCTCCTGAGCGTGGTTAAGGCCGATCTGTATTTAATTGAATATTAAAGGTCAGTGTTGTAATCACTTGGAAATAAATGAATGGGCTGTTCTTCTGGACACAGCACGCATCAGGGATAGTGTGTGTGTGTGTGTGTGTGTGTGTGTGTGTGTGTGTGTGTGTGTGTGTGTGTGTGTGTTACGGCATGCATCAGTGGTAGACCAGAGGAGAATGAATGACCTGTTATCCTGTACACAGTCATCATTTGTTATTGCCCCGTGCAGACAGGGTCGGCAAGGGCAGACAGTAAATCTTGACTAAACAGACAACTCTCACACACACACACACACACACACACACACACACACATCTGCCAGATACAAACATATATTTTAGATGCATTTACCTTTACAGATAAACACTTGCTAGTTATGCCTTCAACTCACACATGCAAATTTGCGCACACACACACACACACACACACACACACACACACACACACAGAGGCTCAGGGAGGTATAGTTTAGATCTATATGATTGTCAGACATGTTCCATGTCCTAACCTCTGTGTGTGTGTGTGTGTGTGTGTGTGTGTGCCCTTCAGTGTGTGTCTGTCTTTTGGTGTATGTCCTATAAGAATTGTATTTGTCTGTAGTTGGTATTCTTATGAGTCCATGTTTATCTGGCACTGAAAACCCTCTCTGCTGGTCACATACTTTGAGACCCACAAGCTCCTTGAGTGTGGACCCGCCGCTAAATGAGTCATTTTCTACATTTAGCATCTTAATTTTCAACTCCAAGCCAGCCGTTACTGTGGAAATGTTGGATTAACTATCCTGTATTCATTTATAGTGCCAGGTTTGGCTGAGTGTTGATGTGTGGAACTGACTCATTGAAAAGTGTACTGGCATCACTGCACAGCTAAGCAAACATGTTCAGTTCAATATTGTCAATTTAATTTGGGGCTTTTCAGTGCAATAACATCAATACCGTGCCTACTTAAGTCAAATCCCTGGAAATTAAATAAATTAAATCAAATTAAATAAATCTCTCAAAATAAAACTGATGGCTTTTTTCTGGAGATGGTTATGTAAGTCTTTAAAATAGCTAAGCTAGGGTGAGATGTGGCACAGTGGAAGGTCTGAGTGTGTGTGTGTGTGTGTGTGTGTGTGTGTGTGTGTGTGTGTGCCCACGGACATGCAGCTTGAGTCTCCCATTTCGACTGTCCTCTCAATAAAGGCTTAAAGATGCAAAAAGGATGTTGATATTCAACAGCCAATCAAGTTGCACCAGGCATTTGTGGTTTTTAACAGATAAATGAGGACTACTAAAATATATTTAACGTGGTTTTACATGTCATCTGTACTGTCTCGTCTATACACTAAATATGTGTGTATCTTTTATGTGTGATTAATCCTTTGTTTGTGTCATTGTTCCGTTAAATTCTGTGGCATGCACATGTTCAGTCTATCGTGTTTGTGTCTCTTTGTGTGTGTGTGTCTCTTTGTGTGTGTGTGTGTGTGTGTGTGTGTGTTGTTATCTGTGTGTATCGTGTTGTCCGCGTGTGTGTGTGTGTGTGTGTGTGTGCGTGTGTGTTGTAATATTTGTATATCGTGTTGTCCGCGTGTGTGTGTGTGTTTTGTAATCTGTGTGTATCGTGTTGTCCGTGTGTGTGTAGTGAAGAAACACTCCCTGATCTTGAAGCTAATGAGTAAGTGGACCTCTCTTTCTCCATTGTTGGGTTTTCATGTAAAGTTGCTCAAATGCTCTCAGGTATGGCGGCACTTAACGGTGGACTGGGCGGCACCGGACTCACCAACGGCTCGGTGGGGTCCATGGACGCACTCACCCAGGCCTACTCAGGGATCCAGCAGTACGCCGCTGCCGCCTTGCCCACCCTCTACAGCCAGTCCCTGCTCCAACAGCAGAGTGCCGCTGGTAGTCAGAAAGAGGGTGTGTATGTGGGTGTGTATTTGTGTGTGTATTTGTGTTTGTGTTTGTTCGTCAGTATCTATTAGGGATACATTATTTCCAAAGGTAATGGGCTGCTCTTTTCCCAGACAGCAGCAGTGTAGTGAGTAGGAAGGAGAGAGCGCCTCCTGGTGGTGATGGGCTGCAAATGTCCCCCCTTAAAATAACTTTAAAAAAAAAACATGATAAAGAAAGAACCGTTAGTTTGAGATTTTTTAAGTCTTCTGGGAGGAGGTTTGTTTGTGTGCCCAAGGGGGAGTTTCCCTTGGTGACTGTAGTCACGAACCTGCCCCTCCGGGATTAAAACCTCAGTTAAGGAGGAGCTGTAACTCTGAGCACATTGATCTGCGCTGTCAGGACTTCAGATAGAGAGATAAATAGGTCCGTCTGTTTGTTTGTTGTTTGTAATGGGAGTCCTGTCTTGCCGTCTACCCCCTCAGGTCCAGAAGGTGCCAACCTCTTCATCTACCACCTGCCCCAGGAGTTTGGGGACCAGGACATCCTCCAGATGTTTATGCCTTTTGGGAACGTGGTGTCCGCCAAAGTCTTCATCGACAAACAAACCAATCTGAGCAAGTGCTTCGGTACGGGACACACACACACACACACACACACACACACACACACATACAACAAAACAATTTGACTAGGATTTATGGCTTAAAAGATGATAAAATGACTACGGACTACAGTACAAAGCAAACTTCATCGTTTTAAATGGGCTACCGGTACATTACACACGAATGAACAGAAATGGATAGATATGAACAATTTAAATAGAAAGTGTCAAACTATGCTGTCGCTTCATTCAGATTGTTAGAATCAATTTGATCAGATCAATTGGAAGCTGAGGAAATGGCATCCAGTCAGTCCGTACCCTTGCCATGGCCGCTTGGTAACCCAGTCATGCTGGTGTTTACCCCGTCTTCTCCCCCTCTTTGTTGCGGGAGACGGCTGCCGGCGCGGCTGTAGCCAACGAGGTGGGGCTTTTGTGAGCCGCCCGTGAAAAGCCTCTGTTTTCTGACCCCTGGGTTGGTCGCGTAATTACACCTCTAAGTGTTTGTTTATTCTTGTCACCGGCAAAGAAGAGCCTCCTCCGCAACTCACTCTTCCATTTTCTCCCAAACGAGGGCGTGAAGCATGTGAAAATCTGATAACAGGCATGTTAGTCAGGGGACAAATACAACAACAGAAAGAAAGAACGAATGAATAAAAAAGAAAGAAAGAAAGACAGAAAATGTGTCTGGGAGGAGAGCAAGCGAAAGAAAGTGATTTGTCATGTATTGTGTAGCTAATGGTTGTGGTTATCATTCCCAGGTTTATGCCACAGTTCATTTCACCCATTTTTTGAGTCTTTTTCTTCCCCTTTCTTTTTTGAATTTTCTTTTTTTCCGGTTTTTATTCACTCCATCCCTCCATTTTTTTCTGTCTGTTCTCCTTTTTTTCTTCCTAATCCCTTTATTTTTCTGTATTGTTCAATCTTTTACAAAATCTGTCTCTGCATCTATCTCTTATTGTCTGACATTCTGTCCCTCCTGTGTTGTTTCACCCCTCTCTTTCTCTCGTTCTCTCTCTTTCTGTCTTTATCTCTCTCTTTTTTCTCTTTTTCTCTCTTTATCGCTCTCTTTCTCTATCTTGTTGTAATCTCTGTTAATTTTGTTAATGTATTTCTTTATCTTCTTCCCATCCTGTCTCTACTTTGGTCTCTCTCTCTCTCCATTTCCTTTTCTGTATCCCTTTTGTCCTGTGGTCTTCTGCTCTCTCCTCCCCCTCTTCCGTTTTCCCCTCCTCTCTCTTTGTCTTTACATTTCTCTCTATCTCCCCATCTTCTCAATCCCTCTCCTTTTTTGTCATCTTTTCACTCATCCTCTGATTCATCACTGCTTTCCCACTCTTTCTCTCTCTGTCTCTCTCCCTTTCTTTTTCTTCATTTCACCCTTTCCTTCAAATGTCTTCACTCTCACCCTCCTCATTCTCTCTCCCCCCTCTATATCACTCTCTCCCTGGTCCCTCTCTCACTCCCTCTCCCCTCTCTTCTCTCCCCCTCCAGGGTTTGTGAGCTATGACAACCCCGTGTCGGCCCAGGCTGCCATCCAGGCCATGAACGGCTTCCAGATCGGCATGAAACGCCTCAAAGTGCAGCTCAAGCGCTCCAAGAATGACAGCAAACCGTACTGATCGCTAGCGCTAGGGCTTAAGATGTCTGTTAGCACTGCTAGGGTAAGTCCCCTATCCCCATTACCCTTTTATCCCAGCTCAACACACCCAAAACCACTGCCAAGCTAGCTGCCCCTGTCACACTGAGGGCTGGGAGGGGTGGGGGGGACAGGGTTACACCTGGCGGGGTGGGAGGGGCTTTGGGTGGGGGTGGGGGGGGAAGGGGTTGACTGTCCCTCTGTTTTCTTTTAAAGCTTTGTTTTTGTTTGTTTAATTAGCAGTATTACTGTTGTTATTGATCACAACTCAGTTTTTCATTGTGAATACTCCTTCACATGAACGCTTCCATTTTCACTGTTGTTTTGTATGAATTGCAATGGATTGGTAGCTGTTACTGGTAGGGTGTTACTCTTTGTTGTTGTTTTTCTTTCTGTTGATTTTTAAGTTGTGTACAAACTATTTGATTTATTTTGAGTGAATATTTATGTTAATGATATTCCATTATATGACGTCAGAGATCTTTAAAAAGACTCTTTTGAAACAATATTTAATTTATTTATTTTTATTGTTTTTTTTGGTTGTTCGGTTTGGTGGCCCTGGAGGCCTTGTTACCTGAGGGGGGCCACCCCCCTGTCGACGAGCACTGATATGCACGCTAACCTCTCAACTTTGACCTCTGGTGGCGACCTCGGGTCCTGCTGCTTCTTTGACCCCTACTTGACCCCAACCTGGCATCAGACTGCCAAGGGCCTCACACACACACACACACTCTGATCAAACCACACACAAAAAAAGACAACTTCCTCAACCATCCTCAGTAACAAACGCCGCATTTTTTGTTTGCATTTTGTTTTTTTATTGACGATTCCTTCTGTCTTGAAGGAGTGTACAAGTGTTCGAATTTAGTTACAATCATGGTTTTATTCTTCCATGGACAGATCATGATGGGCTTTCCTGAACATTTTTGATTTTTTTTAAGGGGGGTGTGGGGAGTCAGAATGTCATTTCAAGATGAAGTTCTATTTAGATTATTAGATATAATTCACATCAAAACTCTAACAAACAAAGGTATTACTCGCGGGTGGGAGGGGAGAGATGAGTTCAACATACTTGATGTTTTCTTGAAAGACAAAAAGGAAATTTCACAACACCGAAAGCCACAGGCCTGTACATTTTATTTGTAAAAAAAGCAGCTATATTTTTATACAAAATTTTTACTGCATCAGATTTAAAAAAGAGGACTTTAAAATTGTATTTATTGCCTATCGTATTTGACACCAGAGTTGCAAATCTCTACAGTGACAAACCTTGTCCAGTAGTCTTCTAATCAGTCTCCACGGTCTGTTAAATCAACACTGAATCGCATTATATCCCCCCGTATCTCTCTCTCTCTCTCTTTCTTCCTCCCTCTCTCTCTCTCTCTGTCCATCCTCTGCAAACATTGCTGGTTTGTCTTTCTCTTTGCCACCTTGTGCGTCATGACCCCTTACTTTTCTGGATCTCTCTCTGTGCTTTTATGGCTCTCCTCATGGGTAGTGGCTGTACACTGGTGTAGTCTCTCTCTCTCTCTCTCTCTCTCTCTCTCTCTCTCTCTCTCTCTCTCTCTCTCTCTCTCTCCCTCTCTCTCTGTATTTACATATATCTCTCTCTCTATATATATACCCGTTTTCCCACACGTATCATTCTGTTTATTGTTTGATGTTTTGTTTTGTTTCGTTCGTATTCTCCCAAACGAGCATCCATCCTCCTGACCACACACAGGGGACTGCTGACTGATGGATACCTTTGGGTGTGTGTGTATGTGTGTTTGTGTGTGTGTGAGTGTGTGTGTGTATTTGAATTTGTGTGAGTCTGTGTGTGTGTGTGTGTGTGTGTGTGTGTGTGTGTGTGTGTGTTTATGTATTCTTTGTGAAGGGTTGCATTTAAGTGTGTATTTCAACATAGTTTGCTGTAAAGAAAGGGCATCCAAAAACACTAAGTGTAATGGTGTCATATTTAATGGGAACTCTTTTCAACACAGGTGGGTGTGCGTTATTTTTGATGGTGTCTAATGTTGTCTGTGTTGTTGTTGTTCTTGTTGTTGTTTGTGTGTTCTCATGATTTACTGATGTAGTTCTTGTTGTTGGTGTTCCTGTTGTTCTTGCTGGAGCTGTGTGTTATGTGTGTGTAACTCTTCTTTGTTCTCTCTCTCTATCTATGTCTCCCTCTCTCTCTCTCTCTTTCTCTCTCTCCCTCTCTCTCTCTCTTTCTTTCTCTCTCTTTCTAGACTCATCACCTCCATGCCCGTTAGCTCTTCGTTTGCCTAGCATGTCTGCGTGGCCCTCCTCCGTCATTGTTTCTGATGTCTTTCTGAGTTCCACCTGATCATAACCTGGTCTTCTTCTACTGACCTTTCAACTTTGAACCTTAGCTTGACCTTTGTGGAGAAAGAAAAAAAATATATTATATAAATATATACACACACGATTTTTTTGCATGTGACCTCATTTGGGCTACTTATTTTTTGTTTCCTTTTATGTCTTTTTTTGGAGTATAGAGGGGGGGGGGGGCTGAGGGACGGAAAAGTGGTGTGGTGGAGGACAAATGAATTAATCAATGTGAAAAACAAATGCAGAGCTGCATTTACACGAAAGACTGAAACTGCTTTTACCTATGGGGATACGTACATTATACCACAAACAAAGTTATAACAAGTGACAAAAAAAAGCAAACCTGTGGCAACATAAATTCATTTTTCGTCTCCATTCTTTTTTGTGTTGTTTCACATTTTAAAACGTTTTATTTACCTTCTTTCTTACGTAAGCTGTTTCATTTGATTTTTTCACTTAAAATAAACTTGAACATTTGAATACAGGGGTTTGGCATGGGTCTCTGCTCCTAGTCTTACCCCTGCAAAACCACACGAGACTGGGAACCGCCTATGCCCGTTTCTATGGAAACTAGACTACTTCCAAGCATTTTTTTGGTTTCTTTTCTTATTTTAAGGCGAAAGGGTCGGGGGTACTTTCTAGCCTGTGTTTTTTCTCTCGAGTCTCTCTCTCTCTCCGGGAGTCTCCCTCATGGTTTCTACATTTTTCAGGCAGTGTAAAGTTTTTTGATAAGTAAGGGGGCCATTTTACATGGCTTGGTTTTCTCATTTTAAACAAGTGGAAAAAAAACATAAAAGTTATATATAGAACCACTTTTTTCTAGAGTAGAAAAATACAAAAGATTATTAAAATAAAAGACTCACCCTGTTTCGGGTAGGGGTGTATGCTACCTACGTACGTATGTCACCTTTTTTGCTGACCTGACCTACAGTTGGACAATCCATGGTTAAAATGCACATGAAATGACCTATATTTTATACTTCTCAGATGTACAGAGGTTACGAAAAAAAAAACTCGAGAGAAAGAGAGAGTGCAGGGGAAGGAGATGAAAATAAATAAATAAATAAATACATTTTAAAAAGCAGTTTGTGTTAACCCGCGTTAGCGTCCGGTGCTTCACGTGGATTCAGTCGTGATGTCATCACTCAGTCTTACGGTCTTTTATTGTCACATGTTTTTTGGAAAGAGAAGACTTAACAAAAAAAATCAGCTTACTTGAACAATAGAACAAGCCTTTCATAATACTAATTATTATTATGATTATAATTATTACTATTATTATTACTGCTAGTACTACAGTATAATTCTTCTTTTTTTAAGTCCCTATTTGCTAAAAATGTTCTCGTCGAGTCAAAAATTAGCTACGTAAAATTTTTGAGAAAATATATATTATATTATAAACAATGTCAGCTTGTGAACCATCGGTGTCTGTATGATCTGGTTTTGTTTTACTTTATTTTTAATTTTTGTTTTTGATTCTTTTGTGGGAAACAATATTTAGCTGTGTTTTCGTTGTTCGGCAAAAAATGTGATTTCAATGTTTTTTGTTTATTTGTTTTTTT
>NC_137912.1:22603543-22623543 GCF_963457725.1 Sprattus sprattus
ATTTCAGGAGCATATACAGCCATTCCTAATGTGTAAAACTATACAGTAATAGCAACATATAGAACATATACGTAGTAGAATGAACAGCCTAAACTGATTATTTGAAATCCATAATGATATACTGTTTGGTCATGTTAAGTTGAAATGTGACAAGAACGCACAGAAATGAAAGGTTGTTATTCTCCAGGTAGCCAGGTAAGCGATAGATCAAATGACCAATTTATTAAAAATGAGATTTCAAATTAGAACAAGTAAATACTGTCTATTATTTGGGAAGCACAGTAATGCTGATATATAATTGTATTTTATATATATATATATATATACAGCCGCGGAAAAAATTAAGAGACCACTTCAAAATTATCAGTTTCTCTGGTTTTACTATTTATTGGTATGTGTTAAAGTAAAATGTACATTTTTGTTTTATTCTATAACCTACTGGCAACATTCCTACCAAATTTCAAATAAAAATATTGTCGTTTAGATCATTTATTTGCAGAAAAATGACAATTGGTCAAAATAGCAAAAAAGATGCAGTGTCTTCAGATCTCGAATAATGCAAAGAAAACAAGCTCATATTAATTTTTAAACTACACAATACTAATGCTTTAACTTAGGAAGAGTTCAGAAATCAATATTTGGTGGAATAACCTTGATTTAAAATCACAACTTTCATGTGTCTTGGCATGCTCTCCACCAGTCTTTCACATTGCCGTCGGGTGACTTTATGCTACTCCTGGCGCAAGAATTCAAGCAGCTCGGCTTCTTTTCATGGCTTGTGACCATCCATCTTCCTCTTGATCACATTTCAGAGTTTTTTTAATGGGATTCAGGTCTCGAAATTGGGCTGGCAATGACGGGGTCCTGATCTGGTGGTACTCCATCCACACCTTTACTGGCCTGGCTGTGTGGCATGGAGCATTACCCTGCTGGAAAAAACACTTCTCAGAGTTGGGGAACATTGTCAGAGCAAAAGGAAGCAAGTTTTTCTTCCGGGACAACGTTGTACTTAGCCTGGCTGAGGTTTGTAAAAGACCATAAGGATTGAACCAAAGCTGACTGGAGGTCCCTAAGTTCGTCTTCTCTGATGAGTCCAATTTCACAGTAGGTGCAAGACTCTGTGGCTTGTAGGCCTCTCCAGGTCTCAGTCTAACCATCAGACGACCATGTGTTGGGCAAAGCTGAAAATTGGACTCATCACAGAAGACGAACTTAGGGACCTCCAGTCAGCTTTGGTTCAATCCTTATGGTCTTTTACAAACCTCAGCCAGGCAAAGTACAACGTTGTCCCGGAAGAAAAACTTGCTTCCTTTTGCTCTGACAATGTTCCCCAACTCTGAGAAGTGTTTTTTCCAGCAGGGCAATGCTCCATGCCACACAGCCAGGCCAGTAAAGGTGTGGATGGAGTACCACCAGATCAGGACCCTGTCATTGCCAGCCCAATTTCGAGACCTGAATCCCATTAAAAAAACTCTGAAATGTGATCAAGAGGAAGATGGATGGTCACAAGCCATGAAAAGAAGCCGAGCTGCTTGAATTCTTGCGACCAGGAGTAGCATAAAGTCACCCGACGGCAATGTGAAAGACTGGTGGAGAGCATGCCAAGACACATGAAAGTTGTGATTTTAAATCAAGGTTATTCCATCAAATATTGATTTCTGAACTCTTCCTAAGTTAAAGCATTAGTATTGTGTAGTTTAAAAATTAATATGAGCTTGTTTTCTTTGCATTATTCGAGATCTGAAGACACTGCATCTTTTTTGCTATTTTGACCAATTGTCATTTTTCTGCAAATAAATGATCTAAATGACAATATTTTTATTTGAAATTTGGTAGGAATGTTGCCAGTAGGTTATAGAATAAAACAAAAATGTACATTTTACTTTAACACATACCAATAAATAGTAAAACCAGAGAAACTGATAATTTTGAAGTGGTCTCTTAATTTTTTCCGCGGCTGTATATATATTATAAAAATTCTTCAATGCAATACACACATATTGAATTGCATAGAACACCTGGATTGTGTGTCCCATCATGTTAAGGGTTTTAAGGTAAGTTTATTTTAAGGCAATTGACATGTGAATAGAAAGGAAATCATCAAGCAATGCACAGGAATATTTAGTCTTTCACACATACATTTCATAGACAGAAATGAAGCGATTCCATGAGTTAGTCATTCTGATATGCAAGCACATGAAGCTTTTTTTGTGAAATAAGATTTAATTATTGACAACTATTGTATATATTAGAAACTTAACATCAATGTAATAACCAGATTACCCATATCGTACTATGACACCTAGCACGTGTCAGTGTGGTTGCTACAGCATTCACATTTCCAAGAACTGTCATGACAATTGCAATGAACATGGACAATGGATACTGACTATTGTGGGTAATAATGTCAGTGTATCTATCTGCCAAGACATGTTTTTCACACTTCTGAAGAAGAGTTCAACTAAGGTGTAACCTATGAGACTGATCGCAGAATGCCACTGTTTGATGTAAACATGGGCGACATTAAATCACATTTTCAATACATCGACGGACTCATCAGTCGGTTCAGGTTATGCACTTGTGTTTGTAATCTAATCAACTGTCATTGATTGGTTGCTGGGACTGTGACACGGGTGGCAGTCTGTATTGATCTGTGTCGCTCCATTCAGGGCACTAATCATCAAGAATCCCTGAGAAGAGAGACAAGTCTATCTGTGAACACGACTGCACCATTCCCACTCTTTTGCAGTGAGCCACACAACACAGTGACCTTTCCCCAAGTACCCCAACCAGGGGATTCCCCTACATAATCTGGCACAAATTCAAAAAGATTTAATGTACTGTTCATTTAGCAAGAAAGCAGAAATAAGACGTGCACAAAATTCATATATTATTATGCTTGATATAAGGAAATGCATGTTGTTTTGAAAACCACTGTTTAAAGATAACATGACAGTATGACAGAATCAACTGGAGTGCCTGAATCGGACCCATAACCGAGAGGTTCAGTGTGACGCCATGTAAAACCTGTTTACCACAAACAGGAGTTAGCAGATGAGGTGACACTGAAGTTGAAGGGTACATTCTGTACATAAGGATTTAAAAACATAAGCACTGTATAACCTTTTTAAAAGCCATATTCGTGTGCATTTATTTGTGTCACATCATAGGTCTTTGTCAAGCCTGGGCCAGATGGAGTGTGCTGTAGGCAGACACACACACACAGTGTATGTTGTAGGGGGAGCCGCGTGGGCAGCTTGCACTGTGCAATTTAATTTTGCAAATATTCGGATTTCACCATGCATATAAGAAAACTATTTGGCTTTTTTTTTTTTAAACAGAAACAACAAACATTACAAATAAGATAGTCCTTGAGTAAACAATTTGCTTCAGTCACAAACACACTTAAAAAAGGAAGGAAATTATGAAGTATGCCTTATCATAATGCGTATTACTTTTTTTCTGAAATAATGCCAGTAGAAATGAGATTAAAGAATTAAGGCATCATATCTAATTGTATAGACAAACAATGCACAATAACAAGTTTAAGTAGTGTATATGTAATCAGAAAATTAAAGGGATTATAGTCCTTGTACACATATCATCCTACAACACATTTAGTGGAGATACTTAAACTAAAAAAACTAAACTATTTCTCAGTTGCTAAGAACGGTCCACAGAAAGTTTCTAATTAAAAGTATATATTTTTTAAACTGAAGAACATATTGTTTGGTTGTTACACTTTTCCCTCAGACACAAGACTGACATAATAATGCTATGAGCATGTCATGGCAGATACAATATGCTGTCATTAATCATGATGACATATCCTGTCTAACTGAATAACAGGTGTCATTTCATAACTACCAGTGGTTGTCATGACGACTCTCATCATTTCAGATGCCATAAGGACCTGTCACATGCTCATAAGCATGTCATAGTAGCACAATTTATCATTTAAAATTACTGTAATGCAACAGCACTATTGCTATAAAATCTGAAAAAACCTGTCAGATAAATAGCATTAAAATAAATGTAATCTGTAATGATACTTGTATGAGCATTTGTAAAATGGCATACTGGGACTCCTTTTGGCTACTTGTACTGGGAGAACAACTTAAAAGTGCACATTCAGAATTACTGGCAAAAATACCATAGCTCTTTATAGAGTCATCATCAACAAATAACAAATAATTGATCAAGCTGACATTTGTTTCGATGTTGTGCTTCTGAATCCAGCATTATCCGCCAGGATGTAAAGACATTGAGGTTGAGCGGTTTTTAACATGGTACAGGAGAGGCTGGTACAAGGAGAGGCTGTACAATAAGCACAAGACATAAAAAAGCAAGCACCAAGACAGTGATTGCAGGTTTGGCATGAAATACGTATGCGGGCACACAAACTCTCTTTCAACATGAGTGAGTACGATTCCGTTGAGCAAAACCTGGTTTCGTCGTCATTGCCAGAGGAAGATGTTTTGAAATAAACTGAGTGGAAAGATGTCGTATTAGTCTACATTTGTACGGCATGTAATGACAAGGACGGTAATGGTTTTTATGACACACTGTCTGTCATTTCTAGAACGTTCCTCCCTGCTAACTATCATTAAGCATCTCGTTTTGTGGCGTGCTCACAAGGATGGCTTAACTAACTGGCAGCTGTAAATTGGTAGGAAGGAGAATTAGAAGTTGATTATGACCGAACATGAGCCAAGGAGAATAATACATCGGGCCCGAATTAGATGGAGCTCGCAGAATTCATCAGTGCTTAAAAAGCATGTAATTACAAGATGCTCCCCCAATAAGCTGCTGTTATGTTTCCTTATTTTCTCTGGCTGTACGTCAGTTCTGCAAAGTAATTGCAACAGTTATGTACCAAACAGAAATGATATACAGTTTAAAAAGCACAGACTCCACAACATATTTGCCAACTCAAAGAGTCCAATTATTTCCCAAAGCCTCCTTAATATTGGAAATTGCAATGTAATGACTACAACAAATGTAAATACGCGTGAATATGCTGAATATATGTGAACAATGGAGGGAACAACAGTGAAGTCCCAGTTATTTCACTAATATTTCCTAAACAGCTGCCTCCAGATGGAGATGTCCCATGTATCATATCGAACTTAATGCGGTTCAAATTGAAAATGTTAGATTTCTTTTTTTTTTTTTAAATACAAAGATAACTTGCATGGCGGAAATTGTGCTGCTTGTAACTGTAAAGTGTGTGAATTATATATTTTTTTCACCATTTAAAGATAACTCTTATAGGGCCTTTTAAACGTTTCACGTGTGCGTTTTTACACTAACCTCTGCTGCCATCTAGTGGACATGAGGAAATACATCTTCATTTGACGTGGTATCGTGCAAGTATTGTGTGGGTCGGTTGCCTCATATCAGCAGTGCCACGTTAGTGGCAAGTCTGGCAAATTAATGCATACAACTTTGAGAGCGACAGAGAAGAAAAAGTTTTTTTTTTTGTTTCTTCACAAATGACGGATGTTTCGTTTCTTGACAGTGATAATTACAGGGCATGTGTGAGTGTTGTTCTTAAAGGCACCCAGTGCAACATTAGAGGCTTGAGACTCGAAAAATAAACATTCAATTTCTAGTCTTTTTTTACACGTAGTAAGTTTCAATAACTGAATACCATTACATATCGACATTCAAGGAGCAAAGATGAGACGTCGTTGTGTGGTGAGAACTGATAGAAAATCGCGCTGCCAGCGCCGCCGGTGGGGAGAGGCCATTTTTTTTTTTCAAATTTGTATTTATTGGTGGCACCAATAAAGGCTACGCTCTTTTAGCGCTCTTTTTAACGCCCAAAGTATCAAATACTTATGAACATGTGCTAATATGGTAGTGTAAATGTCAATATCATAAAGATTGTCTTATCCAGAATATTTACATTTTGATGCCCTAATGTTAACAAAGTACCACACTACTGATTAGATAGATAAATAGAATACAAAAATAGATATGAGATATAGCTCTAACTGCGCAAATAAAAATGTAGAATGTGCATCGTACTTTGCCACTCTTAAGATAAATCAGAAAAGTCTTCTCTCCTGACACAGATGGGAGTCATTATATACAGTATTGCTGTCGGGGTGGCAGGAGTGTCTTTCTGTAGCGATCCTTATTACAGTGGAGTTGAAGGAGCCTCCAGCTGAACACACTCTGCTGTCTGACCAGTAGGTCACACACACACACACACACACACACAGACTCACTCATACACACACAGGGGATGTGAAGTGACCAGTAGGTTACACAGGGGATGTGAAGTGCTGTCCGTTATGTTGAGCAGTGTGTGCAACATCCTTCTGTCATCAACCAACTCTAGAGGCTCCAAGAGCAGTCCCCAGCACAGAGCCAGCCTTCTTCACCAGCTTGTTCAGTTTCTCAGAGTCACTGGCTCTGATGCTGCTGCCCCAACAGATGGCTGCAAAGAAAATGTCACTTGCAACAACAGACTGGTAGAAGATATGCAGCATCTTGCAGCACACACTGACTTACCCACGCTACCTCAATAAGTAGAGTCTGCTCCGTTCCTTCCTGTAGACAGCTTCCATGTTACATTTCCAGTCCAGTCTGTTTTTTAAGGTAAATACCCATACATCAGCCAACAGTAAGTGTGGGCACATTCTCCAGACAACCAACAGACATAGTTCCGATCTGCGGAGATTCAACATCGTACATAGTCCAGTGAAAAAAAAAGGGGGATGCAAAAATTGGTCTGCAATGAAGTAATTCATCTGTTTTTATTCCAGTAAATAATCTGTCTTTATTGTAGTAAATGATCTGTCTGTATTCCAGTAAGTAATATGTCTGTTTTCTAGTAAATTATCTGTCCGTATTCCAGTTAGTAATTTGTCTGTATTCCAGCAGTAATAAAGCACATTAAACATACTGCTGACTCCTGAGTCAGTGCCGTCTGAACAGGGAAACAAATGTGAGTCCCATAAAGGCATTATGGATGACACGGTGTTCAGGTAGCACGTTCAAGGTCGTAATGTGGCCACAAGGTGGAGCAATGCAACAGCACATAGAGCCCGTACCTGTGGAATGAAGAGGCTGTGAACACCATCTGTGCAAGGGCTGCAGGATCCATTTGCTTAACTAGCAGATGTGTGAGGAAACATGGCTGTTAAATAACCAGCTCATCAGGATCTGAAACGCTCGCGTTTGCCAAGTGCAACTCTCTGCACAAGATGGAAGAGGAGTTCATTTCTCAAGTGTGTGAAACCTGTTATGCATGAAACATTAAAGAAAGTATGGCGCAATAGTTAAGACACAAAGAGAAGTCTCTTGCATACCTCCTACATGCAATTACATTTTTCTAATATCTTTTCATGCACTTTACCCTTTTTTCTACTTTTTAACCTCTCTCTTTTAATTTGTCTACGGTCTTTTTAATGCACTTTACCCTTTTTCCTCCTTTTTAACCTCTCTTGTGCTTTTATCTGTTCATTTGTGAAGCACTTTGAATCACCAATGTGTTTGAATTGTCCCCCTTTTATTGGCCAGACCCACCTGTCACTCAGAGAGTTCAATATGCAGCACAGGCCTGTTGGACAAACGCCCTGGGACTTAAAGGTCAAGTCTCTGATGCTGGGTGAACTCAACTCGACAAACTCAAAAGACACTCAAATACAGGCTCCCCCCCTTCAGTGTCCAAGCGCCTTTTATTGTTGATGGGATGGAATCGGCTGATATTGAACACTGGATGGACAGCTAAAGGACCAAAGAAAAGTGCAATGGATTATAATTATGGACTAAACCTTTAAAGGTTACCCTCACATTGACATGTGAAACATATCCAAGTGAAATGCAGATCAGATTTTTTTATACATGACATGCCCCTTAAATGTAATCAAACACAAGGGAAGAAGCAGAACTCAACAACTTGCATAAAATGAGCAGATGTAGTCATGCTCCCAGAGTAACATCATTGTAAGTCCAGCGCCATTTTCACTTTTTGACAACAAAACACTTCATGTAGATGTAGTACCTGGCTTTAACTGTAGCCAAAAAAATACACTCCCTGGATCAAAACTCTTACTCCCTCTTTAACCCTCCCATCTCACCCCTCTTCACTTGGGTACCCTAAGCATTCTGAGGTCCAGAACCTAGACTCATTAAAAAGTCAACATCTCTTTTACACAGACACACCTCTAGATGTTAGTAGAGAGAGAGAGTTTGGTTTGTACATAATAGTGGTTCTTGTATGTGTGTATGTGTGTATATGTGAGTGTGTGTATATGTGAGTGTGTGTGTGTGTGTGTGTGTGTGTGTGTGTGTGTGTGTGTGTGTGTGTGTGTGTGTGTGTGTGTGTGTTGGAGTGGGAGCTCTACAGAGAGAGCGATACGAAACCTGCCTCATTAGGCCACTTGATGCCGGCAGCTGGACTGGACCTGTTGCAGCGGTGCTCACAGCACTTGGTATGCTGGTGACTCCATTCATATCGTCATTTTGAAAGCATCATCACAGGACAGCACGGACCCAAAAGGTTTCCACGGTACCGCATCTCTGGATTCTCTCGTTGTTTACGACATTGAGCCTAGAAGGCTGGTGGGTTTGAGAGACCATGAAGGGACAGGTTTGAGAACCTTTTAATCCACGTATACACATTACTTATATGCAGGCCCACCAGTGAGATGAAAACGAAAATAAAGACATACCTCAGTCTTTCAGTGTGTTGCATGATGGTTAAAACCACAAACCAATAACATTCCATTCCTATTTTCTTTTTTATCTGATTTGAAGGAGCTCAACTGTAAGAACACCATCAAGTTACAAATTTGAACTTCTTGGCGAACAACAACACAAGTTTGTCACATGGACAGATGGACTAAGTCTCTCTCTCTCTTTCTCTCTCTCTCTTTCTGTGTGTGTGTGTGTGTGTGTGTGTGTGTGTGTGTGTGTGTGTGTGTGTGTGTGTGTGTGTGTGTGTGTGTGTGTGTGTGTGTGTGTGTGTGTGTGTGTGTGTGTGTCATGTGGATTGGCAAGTTCCAGAGGGATGATGTCTGTGTGGGATAAAGTTCTCTTTCATACAGATACGAGTTGAACAAATACAGAGGAGAGTGTTGCTTTCATGTGTGACACTGCACTTTTTAAACACAGATCCAACTCCACCGGCTCTGAGGGAGACCGAACTTGGAGGCCTACAGTCACAGAAGTGAAATCGTAAACAATAAAACTGCACGTGGCTATGGGTAAGGTATAGTCTAGCCGTAAAAGGAATTGTTTATGGGCTGAATTTGCTGTCGTCTGTAGGATACATTTAAAACATAACTTGACTAGGAGAATACTTACATATAGTGTATGACGTCAACAAATTACTTGCAAATTAGTAGATTCATTTTCAGTAGGCTTATCTGTCATAGTTTTGAGTAGATTTTTTTTAAAGAAAACGTCTGACACAACTCTGAGGGACAACAAAAACAAAAAGGGGTTAATTTATTTCTCCTTTACGGAGGTGCGCACAGGTTATGCTTTCAATGTTACAGTCCATTAGGAAACTGAGTGCCGCAACCTCGCTTCGGATCCAACATGGCCGGTGTGCGGCGAGTCCGGCGGGAGGCGCATCGCTACCTGGAGTGGGATCGATTGCATAGCGCCCTGCAGGGCTTTCTATACTGACTTACTGAAGTGTTCAGTTGTGAGGGAACACCGCGCCGACTTCCTGGTACGGGACAATGGGCATTTTCTATTCCAGCTAGACTGGCGCTGCAGTCTCGGCGATGTGAACTGGCGGAACGCTTCGCGTTACGACAAGGTAAACATGCTATCGTTTTATCGGTGGAGATTGGTTGGACATTTAACTTAGGAACTTGCCTGATATGCATCTGTCAGTGGAGTACACTTCGCTAAACTGCGCTAGCTTGGGCAGTCGCGGCTCGGCAAAAGTGACATAGGGACCGAAACGTGTGTGTGCGCCTGGCTGTCTGCTGCAAAGTGGCGGCAGCGTGTGCCGTGCTACTTGGGACTCGGGATACTTTGGGGGGTTATTTCTATATTTGTTCAAAACTTTGTCCTTATCTCTATTCATTGAGGCCTACCTAGCCAAACCCACGGACGGCCTCCAGTAGCAGCATCGCTGGTGACGGACTGTACAGAAACACTAATCACGTCTTTCTATTGGTTAATGCCAGAGATGCGGGACGCTCATTGGCTGCTACTGCATGTCACTCATTTGACGCACAAGTGGGGGTTTCAACATTTCTTCTGTAATTGATTTAAGGGGATCAATTGTAGAATTAAATGCTTTACATTAGAAAGTTTGCGTAATCTCATAGATTCAGCGGGAGGTCCCTGCCTTCTCGTCTCTGGTTTCCGAGGGCGGTAAATGGTTGGGTTTTCTTAGCATTTCGTTTTTCCTGTTGACGGTGTTGCAGTGGACAGGAGGTAACCGTGTACGGGCAGAATGTTACCTTTGTAGCAATGCCCCAATCCTATCTTTGTCCGGGTTAATGCGGCTCAGCGTTCTTGTTGTTCGGCTACATGTGTGTCGTTCACCTGACGCCATCTAGGCTAGTATCACTGTGATCTAACAGCCGAGTCCATTTATCTCTTATTCAAACCATGCTTTCGTGATTTTATACGCATTCACACTATGCGGGCATCGTTAACTTTTTCTACCTGTCATTTCACTTTGGTTTGAGGCCGTACCTTAGATTCCAACTAGCTACGGTCTGCACTATTAACATTGTTGTGTTGTTTCCTTGGACTGTAATGCGGACGCGTCCAGTGCCCGAACAGTTCTATCCATCTGGTGTCGTCAGGCATTCTGTCGCTGCAGTGTTGCTGACGGGGCTATCGCATTACCCCGCTATCGTGGGTACACATGCGTGCAGCGGCCAACCTTCTGGTAGGGCGAAGATATTATTTTTTTCCCGACACACTGCAGACTAAATCCTGGATGCTCTGATCCCAGCCAGGAACCTTTGTATCATTGTACATACAACTTGGTTGTTGTTTTTTTTTTATTGTAGTCTACCCTAGAAATCCCTCAACGATCAATTTAAGGCTGTCACTGTTGTCCAATTTCAACGCCCATTATAGTTGACGTTTAAATTGCCAACCATTATCGGCTGGTTGCTGCAGATTCAAACTGGAAAGATTGCACACTGCAAACAGGTTGTGAGAAAGGCATAGACGTGGAAAATTATGTATCGCTTCACTGTGAGTTAATGTGTTTCGTTAGCCTTCGGATAAACAGTCCAGTGTCCTCAACCAAAACTTTACTATCCACATTTTCAAGCAATGTCAGGCTCGTTGTTAGACAGTAAGCGCTATATGCATGGTATAGCAGTCTAAAGTACTTCCAAGACAGTCAGTGCCAACATATAAGGACCTGACACATGAGTCTGCAGAAAAACACATAATAACCTCACTCACTATCTATTTTCAAGCTCAAAAACAAAAACATAATAATTGCATGTCTACTCACAGACACACACTGACACACACACACACACACGTTAGCACATTCACTAAATGCCACCCTGCTTTGCCCCGTCAGCAGGCCCTCCCTAAGCCCTGTGTGAGATCATGAGATCATAGGGTTTGCCATCACCACAGACAAGCATGAAAGAGGATATGAGTGTGTGTGTGTGTGTGTGTGTGTGTGTGAGCATGCGCGCATGTTTGTGACAGACTATAAATCTCTCTCCCCCTCTCCCTTTGTAATTCCAGTATACACAAAGTCACGTTATGAATCATTTTGGTACCTATTAGAGAAGACAGTAGTGTGTGTGTGTGTGTGTGTGTGGGGGGGTGTGTGTGTGTGTGTGTGGGGGTGTGTGTGTGTGTGTGTGGGGGTGTGTGTGTGTGTGTGTGTGTGTGTGTGTGTGTGTGTGTGTGTGTGTTTGTGTGTGTGTGTACGTGTGTGGGGTTAGCAAGCCCAAAGTACCTTGGCAACAGAACAGCAAATGGCCAGTTCTTACAACTGGAACACACTGTACCCCTGTGGCCACTGTGTAGGAGGATATTAGTTTCATGTAGCTGACAAACACAAACAAACAAACAAACAAACAAACAAAGAGAGAGAGAGAGAGAGAGAGAGAGAGAGAGAGAGAGAGAGAGAGAGAGAGAGAGAGAGAGAGAGAGAGAGAGAGAGAGAGAGAGAGAGAGAGAGAGAGAGAGAGAGAGAGAGAGAGAGAGAGAGAGAGAGAGAGAGAGAGAGAGAGACAATATACAGGTTTTAAGAGGAAACACTTTCTGTGTTGCCATTACATTTCGGTTCACTTTGTGTACTTGTGCAATCAATAAGGTCACTGATAACTGACAAACATCACATCACCCACACACCCCCCCCCCCCCCCACACACACACACACACACACACACACACACACACAGACAAACAAACATGCGTTATTCTTTATGCTTTGTAAAAGACTACCGAACCAAGCATCTTCGAAGAAGAACCATTGGCCTGCACACCTGCACACACACACTCTCTCTCACACACACACACACAGTATAGACAGCTCAGTATTGCTATACTTTCAACCTCATACTCCAAAATACACACAAATAAACAGTGTCAGTGTTAGTCTGTGTTAATAGAGCTGTCCTTGTCAGTGCAAAGGTGAACATATGGCAAGAGTAATCCCAGCTTTGAAACCAGGACTCATCTCCCTCTTTCTCTCTCTCTCTCTCTCTTTCTCTCTCTCTCTCTCTCTCTCTCTCACTCACACACTCGCCATCATATCTCCACTGGTAACTTTGACGGAAAATTTTAGGTTCAGTATTTTTTAAATCATTAATCGAATGTAGGTGTAATATGGATGCACAAGTAGGAAGTAGGCCTATGTGAAAAAACTGTTTTTTTCTGATATGACAGAGAGAGATGAACAATTCAGGTAGTGTGTGTGTGTGTGTGTGTGTGTGTGTGTGTGTGTGTGTGTGTGTGTGTGTGTGTGTGTGTGTGTGTGTGTGTGTGTGTGTGTGTGTGTGTGTGTGTGTGTGTGTGTGTGTGTGTGTGTGTGTGTGTGTGTGTGTGTGTGTGTGTGTGTGTGTGTGTGTGTGTGTGTGTGTGTGTGTCAGCGTTTCTGTTAGGCGGTAATTACCGGGTTTTGTCTGGTGAAATAGATTTTTTAAAAACGGTAAATACAAAACCAACAGGTTGAAATGTCATGTAACAATGCTCATCCAAAAAATGAATCATAGGCCTATCCATAAACATGACATGTGTGTGTTTTAAATTCACCAAATCTGACTGCTTCCTGTTCCCATAAGACTGATTCTATCCAATCATCACATTTCATTCTTCCTGAAGCTTCAGTCTGAGCTCTGCTCATGACAATGAATAGAAAATCAAGTTTTGATTGGCAGACACATCATGGTGATTAGAGAATCAAATCGTGTAGTTCTACGAGGAGGGCGTAATCTATCAGTGGCTCTCTGGGTTTGTTTGATAGCCTATGAGGTGGTGGCAAATGCCAGTTACCTTAAGATGGGTGAGGATGTTTATTCACTCACTGCAGCAGTTAAGGAGGGTAACTATAGGTGAATTCAAGTCACTGGGGCAGTTAAGGAGGGTAACTATAGGCTTATTCACTTCACTGGGGCAGTTAAGGAGGGTAACTATAGGCTTATTCACTTTACTGGGGCAGTTAAGGAGGGTAACTAAAGGTTTATTCACTTCACTGGGGCCGTTAAGGAGGGTAACTATAGGCTTATTCATTTCACTGCAGTTATGTTTACCTAAACCATGTTTTGCTGATGTTGACAAATAAATTTGATTTACCTGGTCTGGAAGTGCCATTGCTTTGATAGTGTGTGGTTACTGCCTATAACAGCATAGGCTATGCAAGAAATATGGCTTTACAACGACCTAGCTAGCAACCATAAACAATAGCCCCTTATACATGCGTCAATGTAAAGCTGTTACATCGCGTCTGCACCGATAGAAACTCGCGAACGTGTTACAATTGCCTTATGTATAAGGGGTCTAGATGTGAACTGTTCGTTTTTCCGCCGATCGTCTGAGCCTTTCGAGAGAGGTGGTTTACCACGATCGTTCGGCTCAGAAAAGGGCGTGTCAAATCAGGCCGATGTGTCATGGGGGAGTCGGTGCGTGACTGGGGGGAGACGGTGACAGGAGGCTAGAAAGTTCGAGGCTAGAAAGTTCTTGCCTGTTCTTGAAAGGAGACTGATCCAATAGGCTAGTAGGCCTACAATTTTTTATCAGTAATAAAACGCAATTTGGTACACCATTTTAATATGGTAATATAGCCTACTGTTTTTTGCAAAATGAAAGAAAGCATATTTAGGAAACGCCACTCGCCTATTAATTCCGAAATTTCACCACATTGTAGGCTATATAGCCTACTGTAACAACCCCAACACTTGCCTGCTTCCCTTGCAAATCAAAGTTTTCCGACTATTTTTCTTACCTTCTTTCTTAGCTGTTGATGTTACTGAGCTAGAAGTTTAAGTTGTTCTGAACATATCGCGCTGCCAATGCCCAATGTCACTTCTGAGTCAAATCACTCACTCTTTGAAATTCCTTATTCCACGAGTGGTAGGCTACAATGACTGGCAATGATGGCTGTTTTCAAATATAACTAATAGCCTAACGTAACAAAGATTTTCCTCTTCTGATCCCGCGTCTATATGGAAGTTTGTAGAGAGAATGCGGGGGAGTAAAATGCTCCGCTGCCGGGGTTAATTCCCTTTCCTTTACGTCTACTGCTGTCTAGTAAATACATACAGACAGCCGGAAATGTTAATAAACGGAATGAAATAGCTACACATTACACACGCTATGTTTTAATAAAAACCCACGTAACTCACATAGGCCTACTGGTTAACACTAGTGTTTGTTACAGCACATAAACGTTTGTCGCTACATCCAAACTGCGTCACCGTTATCTCTCCCTGTATCTGCTCCAGCCGCACCATTTTACTTGCAATGTGAATCATTTAATTTAAATATGCTTATTGCCATTTGTTGCACCTTAATCATTTTCTACAAACATGATATGCTATGTATGGTGTAGTAGACTGAGACTCTATTCACTACTGCACAAAAACTAGACACGTTTGCAAAACTAGACGTTTGCAATGAAGTAGGTAAAACAACTTTCGCCAATATCTCCGTAAGGGAGATGGGTTGTGTGCTCAAATTTACTGGGATCAAAGAAGACGTTAGTATTCATGTGCAAACTAAAAATCACGTCTCAGGATTGCTGCGCATGCAAGTTATTTCGGGTGTCTCAACTGTAACTAATAGCCTACCACTGTTCATATAATTATGAGTCACAGTTTTCTACCGTTGTTGAAACACATCCACGTGTAGACTCGTTTTCTTTCCATCTGAGAGTGGTTATTCAAAGAAAATATTAAGAACTATATGCTGATAGAAAGAAGGGAACTTTAAGCCACTACACTGCCTGTGCACGATGCGGATCCACGTTGATGTTGTTAGTAAACAAACCAGGTGGGAGCACATCTCCGTGGTCTTTGCGCATGCCCGAGGCAATGTAAAGGCTTTACATTTTGCACATGTAAACACGTAACGACAAGAGCCGTTTCCTTTGAAAATGTTCACACCTACACGCGAATACGATACGATAAACTGTCTGATCACATTGGCACATGTATTAGGGCCTAATGTATTTCTGTAGATATTGTCCTCTTAGAAGGCTTGAAAAGTGTGCGTGTAAAAGCTAAACTTTCTTCAGTATTTGCATCTTTTGTTCTATAGTTGTCAAGCAGGACAGTTTAACAATATTGATTGCATTAAATACATTTGAATAAAGTGGTTGCAGTGTTGCAGTGGCAGACAGATAGCATTTGGACATTTATTCATGTTGAGTTTAGTTGCCCGCCCTACATCCAGGTGCCCACCCCAGGAGGATATCTTGATAACAGTCAAACTGATTTGAAGACATCATTATTTTATCAACTTAGGTGTACGTTGTATAGGCTACATTTATGTACACAAGTTGTTAATTAAACATGCAGCAATAAGTTTCATATTGACCCGGTAACAAAGACCAGACAGTGGAACCTCGTGTGTGTCTGTCTGTGTCTGTGTGTGTCTGTGTGTGTCTGTGTGTGTCTGTGTGTGTGTCTGTGTGTGTCTGTGTGTGTCTGTGTGTGTGTGTGTGTGTGTGTGTGTGTGTGTGTGTGTGTGTGTGTGTCTGCACGCATGCGTGTGCACACATTGCAGAGAGAGAGAGCTGGCCTTACCAAATATGACATGGCTCAGTCCATTTCCTTTTCCCATCCCACCCTCCTCCAACAGACACACACACACACACACACACACACACACACACACACACACACACACACACACACACAAACAAACACACACCCTCCTTCCTCCCGTTCTGTGTGCATCTTTAGCATCTTCATCAAATTACCCATCATTATTCTCCTCTGCTAACTGCACACCCCTGTCCCCAGAGCTCGTCGTTATGGTTATTTAGCAGAGAGATGGACAGAGAGACAGAGAGAGAGAGAGAGAGAGAGAAGAGATGGATGGTTGGTTGAGGAACAGCACTCCCCATCGCCCTCGTGTGTGTGTGTGTGTGTGTGTGTGTGTGTGTTTTTCAGGGGGTGTATGTGAACCTTAACTTCCTTCCTCAGTGTAAGGGATATGACAGGGTCCGTGTGTGTGTGTGTGTTCATGGGATGTCAGTTTCCATGGAATCAATGACCCAGCTCCAAATGTGATTACACACACAAGTGGGAGGCGTGGATGTGGATGTGTTCTGGGGTGTTAATGTGACATTGGTTCCCCCAGCAGACAGCTGTGGAAGGCAGACACACAGACAGAGCTTTAACCCTTCACAAACCAGTCCCAACGTCGAGTAGAGGTTCAACACAACTGAACACAACACAACACGACACGTCAAGACACGACACGACACAACAGCAAATATTCACTGGCTGAGAAATGATTTGGGAAAAAGCACAGTTCATACTTTGCCAGTGGATTAAACAGTGGAAAGTTTGGGAAGTGGGAAGATTTTATTTGTTTATTTACAAATATAAACATTCGGTAGCTAGTCAGTACACTGCAAAAATGCTTTTCTAACCTAGTGTTATTACTCTTATATTGAGATGAAAAAATCTAGTTGGTCTTGTTTCTAGCTAAATTGTACTTACCTAGTGCTCTTTGGTAAGGTTATTTTTGCCTATTTCAAGCAAATATTACTTATTTTAAGAAATCTTAACAAGCCAAATTTGCTTAACGCACTGGCAGCCAAATTTGCTTGTTTTAAGCCAAATTTGCTTAACGCACTGGCAGCCAAATTTGCTTGTTAAGATTTCTTAAAATAAGTAATATTTGCTTGAAATAGGCAAAAATAACCTTACCAAAGAGCACTAGGTAAGTACAATTTAGCTAGAAACAAGACCAACTAGATTTTTTCATCTCAATATAAGAGTAATAACACTAGGTTAGAAAAGCATTTTTGCAGTGTAGTGTGTGTTGTAAAGTGATTGGCAGGTTAGAGGCCTAAGGAGACCAGTATGCTGGCTCACAACTCTGATAGAGTTCACCATTTTTAGACTGATATAAGTACATTATATAGAGGTTTTGGTGATGTTTTAATTACGTTTTTAATGAAGCTCTTCATGCCTGAGGGGTCATAGGAAAGTAGGTGACCTCTATATTCACCTGTAACATAAATCAGAGTTGCAGATGTTTTAGGAATTCTTTCCCTTTGCTCATGTTATTGTGCACCAGTCAGTTCAAACAACCACATACCATGTTAAAGCCTCCCTCTCTCTCCCTCTCTCGCTCTCTCTCTCTCTCTCTCTCTCTCTCTCTCTCTCTCTCTCTCTCTCTCTCTCTCTCTGTCTCTCTCTGTCTCTCCCCCTCCCTCCAGGTCATGAGTACCTCTAGGAGAGCACCAGTGGAGAATAACCTCACCTGTCCGTCACTTCGCCGGGACTCTGCCACCTCTCACACTCCCAGCCTACCACCATGAGTGAGTACCTGTTCCTAAACACCTCTAAGCCAATGGGAGTCGGCGGTGTCATATGAGAAGGCTTGTGATTGGTTAAGAGATCAACAACAAAGCTTATGCAGTTAGCTAGGCGTCCTGCTGTCTTCACCATATGGCAAAGTGGAAAGTGTGTGTGTGTGTGTGTGTGTGTGTGTGTGTGTGTGTGTGTGTGTGTGTGTCAGGGCTCATCCAAAACGGCTGATCTTCTCTTGGTTTTGCTGTGTGTGGGTTTGTTTGTGAGCATGTGTGTGTATGCGCATCCCTTTTAATTTGAGCTTTTTGCATATTAGCTCTTTGTGTGTGTGTGTGTGTGTGTGTGTGTGTGTGTGTGTGTGTGTGTGTGTGTGTGTGTGTGTGTGTGTGTGTGTGTGGCTTCTCATGTTGAAAGCCCCAGCTGTGTGTCTGGACTTCTGTCCTGTGTCTGATATTAAGCGAAGCGTGTGTAAAAATGTGCAGAAACTTTGGGTGTGCCACTCTGCGTCTGTGTGTGTGTATGGGGGCACACTGGGTGGGTTATCTGGGCTTAAAGAAAAAGTGTTCCGTCTTTGATAAAGTTGTCCCTCCCATACACACACAAACAGACATACACACACACACACACACACACACACACACACACACACACACACACACACACACCCTTTCTGGACACAGTATATATAAGATAGGGTGACAAGGGTGTGTATGCGTGCGTGCATGTGTGTGTGTGTGTGTGTGTGTGAGTGTGTGTGTGTGTGTGTGTGTGTGTGTGTGTGTGTGTGTGTGTGTGTGTGTGTGTGTGTGTGTGTGTGTGTTTTCTGTTCTTGATGACCTTGTGTGCCAGTCTCAGTGCTCTGCTTTGCATGTCATCTGAAATGACTGTAGGGCACAGTGTGAGAATGTGTGTGTGTGTATTTTATTAGAGGATGGATACCCGACTCGAGCCGTCAGAACTCGACGGGACCCGACGGGCTGGGTCGGGTCCGGCCAAATATTTAGAAAGTATACTCAGGCTCGGGTCGGGTTCGGACACATCAGCGCGATAAGGCATTTAACATTCCATATTTAAAATATCTTAATAAGTAGTGAAGCCAACGTGTCTGCCTCACATAATGCAGAAGTTTGTTGAGAATAACATAAATTACATTTAGGATTACAGCCTTTACTGTGGCGGGAATTTGTTTTTGTCCTAGCTGTGACAACACGATTACAGGCATCATGGAGGAAGTTTAAAAAAAATTGTCATCTGGAGAGTTTTAAACGATAGGGAAATCTACTGTATGGAGATATTTCTGCTTAGTAGTCTATGCAGATTATAATGATGCTGTTGGATGTGTCCAATGTAAGAAGTGCAAAGTTTGAATGAAATATGATTGCTGTCATCCTCCTTCTCCACAACAACATGGATTAAACATTGATGGTTGGACTATGTAGATAGTTTTATAACGTACGTTGCCGTTCAAGAAAAAAAAAATCTTCAATGGTAAGACTTGTTTGTTGTGCCTCCTCTGGTGTAGCATATAACGAGAGTTTTATTTAAGCATAGCAGATGCCTGGCGTGTTGTGTAGGTTATTTCATTCCGTTCTTGCGATGTGAATAATTAAATGTAAATATGCTTATTTGCCATTGTGTCCGCGTTTAACAGCGCCTGTTTGTGTGAGCAAGTGCATTTATCTATTGATGCCCAAGTTAAATAAAGGCAGGTTGGGCTCGAGTTGGGCTCGAGTCGGGTTCAGACAAAAGCTGTTGGTCTCAGGCCGGGCTCGGGCATTACCCTGTCGGACGAAAAAATTCTACCCAATCCACCCTCTAATGTGTGTGTGTGTTTGGCGTAAGTACATAACCTCTTGTTTGGAGTGTGTTATCTGATGAAGGAGTTCTCAATTCTGCTCATGCCCGTGTGTGTGTGTGTGTGTGTGTGTGTGTGTGTGTGTGTGTGTGTGTGTGTGTGTCTGTGTGTGTGTGTCTGTGTGTGTGTGTCTGTGTGTGTGTGTGTCTGTAGGCTTTCATCTTTAGATTAGGATTAGTGACTGATTGGCC
>NC_137912.1:22626043-22631043 GCF_963457725.1 Sprattus sprattus
TGTGTGTGTGTGTGTGTGTGTGTGTGTGTGTGTGTGTGTGTGTGTGTGTGTGTGTGTGTGTGTGTGTGTGAGATGTGTGCGTGCGTGATGTTTGTGAGCACTGGGCTTTAAGGGAACATGTATACCCAATGGGAGGTGTGTTTGTGTGTTGGTATTGATTTATTTAGTAGAAGTGTTATTTAAGAGAGGGTAACAGGAGTATGGTTGCCAAAAAATGTGTGTACACACACACACACACACACACCTTTCTTCTCATAAGCCACCCTTCGATTCTGAGATTGACTCCTTGTGATAACACTCACTTGGTGTGTGTGTGTGTGTGTGTGTGTGTGGTCACAGGAAGGAAGGAGCTTAGGAATATGATTACATTTCACAGTAAACAGTGGAACAGGGGAGTACTGATCCATTTTCCTGGACACACAAACACACATGCACACGTACACACACACTCACTACGTGAGTGTTATCTCTCATTTTGTCTTGACTTGCTTTTCTCTGTCTTTTTCTCTATATCTTTTTCTCTTTGTCTATCTTTCTCTCTATGTGTGTGTTCTGAGTGCTGTTCTTACAGTTCCTGTAGCTCCAGGTTGTCAATAGAAAGTAGAAATAAGCTCCTGACTCAAACAGAGAAATACTTTAATATCCTCCCCCTTATAGTACAGCACAGAACATATAGACACATTCAAAAACTTGAATATCCTCTGAGAGGCAGGTTATGGGATAGCACAGAACATACAGTATAGACACATTAAAAGCACATCAAATGAACAGAAACAATACTAGCCCAAATAATCCATAGCAGCCATCATAATACCATAGTCACAGTCCAAGCCAACAGTTCAAGTGCAAATAGATAACTATAAACCTGAACATATTGACACAATAATAGATAACTATGAACCTGAACATATAGACAATAAAATATACCTATATACCTGAACATATAGACAATTATAGATAACTATGAACCTGAACATATAGACACAATGATAGATAACTATGAACCTGAACATATAGACAATAATAGATAACTATATACCTCAACATAGACAATAAAAGATAACTATATACCTGAACATATAGACACAATAAAAGCACGTCAATAATAATCCCAAATCATCTCGAGCAGTCATCATTATCCCAGACTCCTCATTCATCTTGCATAGGGGAGTTTTACTGCTCGGTTGGTTCAGATATTGGGGTCCCTGTTGGTAGATGATGGGTGGAAGAGTAAGCGATCGGTATACCCGGAAGTGTGTTTGTGTTTGTATGCATGTGTGGTTGTGATGTGTAATATCATTCCTTTACGTTATTTACCACTAGTGATTACATACAGCGGCCTTGCTCCACCACACGTGTACTTCGGGGACTATTAATGTTGAACAGCAGCGTTAAACGTGACACAACATTACAAGTCAGGAAATCGACATCGTTACTCAAGGACAAGTAAAGGTCCTGGTATAAGCCAATCATTCATCAATATTACTTACGTTAATTCGGATCGTTTCTCTGTTCCGGTCAGGTGACTTGTGGTCTTAACCTCATCATTACCTTGTCATAAATCATTACCTTGAATTAATTCCGGGTATACCGATCGTCTACCCTTCCACCAATCGTCTACCGACAGTGCCTACACATCTGACCAGAATTCGGATTTGCTGGAAGTCAGCTGACCATGGATGGAATGTATCCATGCAGACCTTGACCTTCTGTATCCTGGTGACCTTGACCTCCTCAGTCAGCCTGGTCAGGTGAAGGTGGCATAGGTCATCCTGCCGCTCCCCAGTGATTCTCCCACAGGTCTTAACCTTTCCCCCCTTAATGTTGTTGTTCATACCAGCATGCAAGACAATAACAAAGGATGTCGTCCATTAAAGATATATATATAATATAGTTCGAATTTTGTTATCAAAAATGTGTTTTCTAAGAAAGAACATGCGCTGTTGGCCCTTCTTAAGAATGTGTGAGTTCGGTGTGCGTGTGTGTGTGTGCGTGTGCGTGTGCGTGTGCGTGTGCGTGAGCGTTTGTGTGTGCGTGAGTGAGTAAATGTGTGTTTGTGTGTTTGTGTTTGTGTGTGAGTGCGTGCATGCAAGGTTGGAATGACTTATCTGGGTTTCATTTTGCATGCATTCCCATGATCCCTCTGTCCTCTGGTGATGTGACCCAGTGGTCTCCCCTCTATCACTCCCTAACCCACACAGGCTCACACACACACTCACGTTTAATAACACACAGTATGAGCAGTCAGCACAGTGTGTATGTGTTGCTGAGTGTGTGTGTGTGAGTGTGTGTGTGTGATGTGCAATAGCTCCATCTCATAAATTCACACTCCAGTGGCTAGGGGGACGTGCTCATTAATACGCAGAAGGCACTGGGGCAGCCAGGGCGAGTCGGCCATGTTTTATTCTCTCGCTTCGGGCACTGGGGTGAAGATAAACGATGAAGGGTTTCATCGAGCGAGGGAGACATGCATTCTGGGATGTTCCTCCCTCCAAACTTTCTTCTTTATTTCATGTCCTTCTTTTCTTTATGTCATCCTTTCTCAACTCATGTGTTTTAAAGGTGTCGGTTTGATCATTTGAAATTGAACAATCTCACAGAACTGCTTTGATTGACAGAGTCTCCCCCCAGTTCTGTCAGAGAGTTTAGGGAACCTCTGTCGTCATAGCTGTGGAAGCAGAGTTCCTCTGGCATGCTGTCACTTCAGGAAATGACCAGCACCTCATTGGTTCAGCCAAGGAAGCTAGTCTCATATTTGACCAATCATAAAGGGATCCGTTCTTTCACGCTTGTATTAGTGAGCTCGAATATGTCTCTGTGTTTGTGTGTAGGCCTACATTTGTACATGTGTGTGAATTCATACAGCTACATGCTAAGGCTAGCACTCATCACATGTATGTATGGACATATAAGCATTCAGTTTTGAGCTAATCTTGTTTTAGGTTAATAGTTAGCATCTGGCGCGTCCTGAAAGATGACAGTATATGTCTTTTGTAGTCTCACATAGTAATTTTCACAGCTGCCAGTGCCTTTTGAAATGTGTGCCGTTGGCCCTTCTTAAGAATGTGTGTGTGTGTGAGTGTGAGGCTGTCAGTACCTTGTGATATGCATAAATGATGTTTGATGAGGGTCAAGACAGATGCCTCTTCATTTCATTTTTGTGTGTGTGTGTTTGTGTTTGTGAGTGTGTGTGTGTGTATCTATGTGTTAGTGTATCTCTGCGTGAGTGTGTATCCGTATTTGTATTTTAGTTTGAGTGTTTGTGTGAGTGTGAGGGTCTCTGTCACTTATTTTAATGACAGTTAGCCCTTGCTGTTTTGACTCTCTTTCAAGGACCAATTAAATAATGATACATAGGTTATTTTATTTTTAAGTTTTGCCGTAGCATCCTTTTTAAGACCGAGAACTGTTGGCTGCAAACTGCTGAAGGCTTTTAAGCTTTTCAATTTGTTGCTTACTACTCGTTACTATTTTGCTGTTGTGATATAGACAACTTCGTCAGGACATCTGTGATGTCATCTTTCTGCGATGCAACCTAACCCTAGGCCAAAGTGGTGTTCCCAGTTGGCTGAAGCAGAGAGGCATGCTGGGTAGATTCCATGTGTCAGGAGGTCAAAAGATGGAAACAGGATGTGACACGGTCAAACAGGAAGTGACATTTGGAGCTGTCTTTTTTGCCCCCTCTGTTCCATTTCTCATCTTATTAATGGCAGGCTGCCACAAATGTGTGACATAGCAAATAAAGTGTGTGTGTGTGTGTGTGTGTGTGTGTGTGTGTGTGTGTGTGTGTGTGTGTGTGTGTGTGTGTGTGTGTGTGTGTGTGTGTGTGTGTGTGTGTGTGTGTGTGTGTGTGTGTGTGTGTGTGTGTGTGTGTGTGTGTGTGTGTGTGTGTGTAAGAGAGAGGAAATGGAACACGGGAAATATCTCTCTGTTTGCTTTGATTTTAGTATAGTTTGAGCTTAACTGTGTGTTTGTGTGTGTGTGGACATCAGTGGAGTCCCTATTGGCCTTCCTAGTCACTGCAGGGCCTGTCAATAAAGGCCATCTATGAATTATTAACGCTAATGAAAACACAGTTGCTACGGTAATTGAGGATGTGAAGATTTCTGTGCTCCCCATTTACAGTAAAGATATTGGGGTTATGTGTGCGCGTGTGCGTGTGTGTGTGTGTGTACATCCATTTGTGTGTAGGTATATCTGTGTGTAGGTGCCTGTTTTTGAGCGTGTCTGTCTATTTGTGTGTGTATGTAGATTGTGTGTGTGTGTGTGTGTGTGTGTGTGTGTGTGTGTGTGTGTGTGTGTGTGTGTGTGTGTGTGTGTGTGTGTGTGTGTGTGTGTGTGTGTGTGTGTGTGTGTGTGTGTGTGTGTGTGTCCACAAAAAGTCCCTCATATAAAATCTAGTAATCAAAGGAGTCTCTTTATCTTGGGCTGCAGCTAAAATTAGCTGCTGTAAACTCAGCTCAAGTTTTCTTCTTCTCCATCCCTCCCTCCATGTATCTCTCCTCTTTTTCTCAATCTTACTATTTCGATCCTTCTCTTACTCCTTTTCTGTCCTTCCATCCCTTTCTCTCTCAAATCCCCCCCTCTCTCTCTGATAAAGGTCTTCTCATTCATCTCCTGAAGGTGTAGGTGTAGAGAGGTCTTCCCACTAGTCAACTCACTTTACACACACACACACACACACACACACACACACACACACACACACACACACACACACACACACACACACACACACAGCATCAAATGCCACATACTAGTGTGTTGTCATTGTATTTCATTAGATATGTTGCATGATCTGATTTGTCTGTATGATCATTGGTGTATTGTGTGCATGTGTGTGTCTGTGTGTGTGTGTGTTTGTGAGTGTGTAATGTGGCTCATCTCAAAGCTGAATGATTGATTGTGATTGATAATGCTTGACACAAAATGTACTGTATATATATCACACACACACACACGCATGTCTGTTCGCAACATAGATGCACATTGTATACACA
>NC_137912.1:22633543-22643543 GCF_963457725.1 Sprattus sprattus
TGTAAAGAAACAGGAGAGAGAGAAAGGGGTAGAGCGAGAAAAGGGTGTGAAAGGGATAGAGGGAGAGAGAGATGGTGAGAAAGGAAGGAGGAGAGAAGCAGTGAAAGAGAGCGTGTGAGTGAGAGAGGTTAAGAGGTAGAGATAGAGATGGCACAATAAAGCGAGTGATAGAGAAACACAGAAGAAGAGAGCGAGTGAACGGAAAGAGGCAAAGGGATGGTCTGAGTGAGAAATGGAAAGAGACATTTGGAGAGAGGGAGAGAAACCGAGAGAAAGAAAGGAAGGGGCGGGTAGAGAGAGGGAGAGGGAGGGAAAGCTGAGGAGGAGAGGAGGGAGGGAGAGAGAGAAAGAAAGCGTTTCGCGGCGCTGTGAACAGCTGCTCGTTAGGTTGTGAACCACTGACTCCAGAGAGGAGGAGAGAAACAGAGGGAGGAGTGATGAACAGATAATGATAGAAAGAGAGAGAGAGAGGGAGGGAGAGGGGGAGTGCATCTGAGAGAGCGCACCTCCGTGTCTGCATGCAGTTGGTCTGCAGCCGTTGAGAGAGGAGCTGGAGGGAGCGTAGAGAGAGAAGACCAGTGGCGGATACACACACACACACACACACACACACACACACACTCTCATACGTACTCAGACACTCACACACATCTGTTCTCAAACAAGTGGATAGAGACATTCTAATCCCAACAGGATTTTTCTAATCCAGACCTGGTTTCTAAGGACCTAAACCACATGCTTGATGCTGGTCTTTCCTGAGCAGCCCAAGAGGAATGGGACCCTTTTCAGCAGGACTTTCACACAGTTGCCACTTCTGGATTGACATGTGCCTGTCGGCGTGATTGACACCTCATTGACGGGTCTGATTGGTATGTACCTGGTCCAGAGGGGCCATGGATGGATGCTGATAAAGGCGGGGCTTGTCAGGGATGAGGTCCTCATTGGCTGCCCTGTCCAGTGCCACACCCTTCTCTGAGCATGCAGGTGCTCCAGATCGTCAAGGAGCTGGTGTCGCCGTCACGGAGACGGGCTGCGGCCAGATTCGGAGGTGTGTGTCGGTGTTTGATGTCAGTGATCAGTGCGTGTGTGTGTTGGATGACAGTGATCTGTGTGTGTGTGTGTGTGTTTGTGTGTGTGTGTGTGTGTGCGTGTATGCGTGTGTGTGATGGCTTTGATCAGGGCACTGAACGTTGGGTGAGTGAGTTTGCATAGGTATGTGTGCGTGTGCGTGTGCGTGTGCGTGTGCGTGTGTTTGTGAGAGTGTGTGTGTGTGTGTGTGTGTGTGTGTGGGGGGGGGGGGGGGTACATATGTCTAAGTGTTTTTGTTGTTTGGGGCACTATTATCACAAGTTTCACAAGATGTGTATGTGTGGGCATGTGTTTCTTTAAACCTACAGTAATGGGACCCCGTAAAAGCTCTTCCCAGACGTACAGCTTTTCTTAAGCTGCATCACGAGAAACGCAGTTATTCCAACAATTTTACACCCTTGAAAATAGAGTGTGTGTGTGTGTTTGTGTGTGTGCAGGCCTTGTTCATCCCCTAGAGGTAGTTAGGTAATTGAGAATGGCTTTGTATGGTGTTGTTTTGTTTGTGTGTGTGTGTGTGTGTGTGTGTGTGTGTGTGTGTGTGTGTGTGTGTGTGTGTGTGTGTGTGTGTGTGTGTGTGTGTGTGTGTACAAGAAAAGGAGACTTGCCATTGACTAGGTGCCCTTGGACACAGAGAGAGCATTGAGTTCTGAGTTTGTGCCGCCACCTTTGGTTCGACCTGCAGGTGAATCTTTAATTATTGACCCTCGGGCAGTTTGAAGACCTTTTTTTAAGCCAGATCAATGTGTCTGCATTCACACACACACACATGTTTAGGTGCTCACTCACACACACACACACACACACACACAAAATGGAAATGGATCCAGCTACCTTTTTTCTTTGTTAATAATAGTCTAGTCTCTGAAATTAAAGTTTTTCAGAGTTTGACAGCGTTCAAAGCCAGACTGATATCAGCTTTGTGTGTGTGTGTGTTCATATGTGTATACAGACACTGAAATGATCAGTGAGCATGAAAACATTTCCCTCTCTCTCTCGCTCCCCCCTCTCTTTCTCACTGTCTGGTAATTAGGCACTGAAAAGGTTTGGCTACCGTCAAATCTTAATTACGTCTGTTGTCTAATTAAGATGCTCGTTTGTGATTTAAACATCAGCGTGCGTTGTGCTTGGCTTGGCATAAGTGATTATTGTATTAGTAGTCCACCCCACCACAGAGCACTGGGCAGACGGGAGAGACTTTACTGGAGTTCTGCTGAAGCCACACTATGGAGTTTGTCTCGCATGATATTCTATATTTGGTCATTTTATATATATTACTATATATTTCATCATATTATATATTATCTGGTGTGAAAGCTCCTCGTTAGAAAGGGCCTCTGTGAAGGCAAAAAGTCTCTCATTACATTTACATTTACATCACAGGAAATGATGCGCTTGCCATTAAATGTTCTGGATGGTGTGTGGGCATATTGGCCTCTGTGTTTTAAGGACGTATAGGGTACTGATAGAATATTAATAAGCTTGCTAAAGTTGAAGAAGGGACCGGAGGCAGAGTCAGTTTTCTGGAGTTTGTATTTCAGCGTGGAGTCCCCCTCTCAGCTGCTGCTCAGAGAAAGGCCTACCTGATAGCAGAATGTGGTGGCATTCATACATTCAGTCAGGTTACAGTACAGAAGGAGAGGGGAGGGCCACACCCTTTAGGTGAGAGGACGGGGGACAGTTGGGAGGGGTTCACCTATGGGGGAGGGGGGTGATACCAGGATACAAAGGGATTCTAGCAGGAAGAGGGGGAGGAGGAGGGGGGGGGGTCACATGTCATTTGCATTTGGAGTGAGACAGACAGAGTACACATCCAAAATGAGTTAGTGTCTTACAACAACAGAATAGCGATATTTCCAGTTCCATCAGTCCCCTATATGAGCATACATATGCTCACACAATAACAACCAGGCAACAGCCAATCAGAGCAGGAAACATCAATATATGTAAGATATAAATGATGCAGAATAACAGTAGAATAGCTATTTTGCAGTTCCATCAGTACTCTGGCCACTGTGCTTTGAGGACATAGACTATGGTGGCCTCTGTGTTCTAAGGACATAGACCTCTGTGGCCTCTGTGTTTTAAGGACATATAGACTTTCTGGCCGCTGTGCTTTAAGGACATAAAGAGTACTGTGATGCTACCTTACAGACAAAACAAGAAGTAACTCATTTTGACTGATGTATCATCGTTTAGGGAAGTAGACAGCATGCAGGTTACATAAAGCAGCTCGGTCAGTGCATCATAATGTGAAAACAGAACCAGCAAAGATAAACAGCAGCGTTAAGACAATGCTGTAGGCCTAGGCTCTGGTTACTAAGATAATTAATGAACTTATTAACATAGTTGATTAACTTACAGAGAATAGTGTAAAGACGTGTGTTGTTTCTGCTAAAAGGAGATTGTTTTTGGAACGCTAATTAGTCAATTAGCTAATTGGTTTATGGGCTGTTTTATTCTCCACTGATGGGATGTGTTCAGTTCAGAATGGAGTTCAAAGGCCCGGCAGTGTGACTGATTGCTTTGTCACTGGGGAAGATGGGAGAAAAAGGCCATGGCCCTTGGAATCTGTGAAGAGTATTTCACACTTCATAACTAAATGACATGCGTGTCTTTAAAGTACATACTGTATCTAACAGCATGTCTCATACATATCAGCAGATGGATTTCCAATGGCTTTGCAGTGTTGTGTACCAACTGTCAATAACTATCGGTGATATCATCTAATAAATGTAAACATGTAACATATTGTCAGCCATTATAATTATATATTTTTTTTATCAGTGTGGGAACTGTGGTTTACCAGTTACCATGATAACATGACATTGTTACGTCAATGCACCTTAGCTGTAATGATGGCTGTAGTTATAGTCACAGCGGTGGTATTCGGCAGACCCTTTTGTCCAGAGTAATAATAACTAATATGATGACTCCTCTAGTGGAGTGTGGTCAGCATGAGGGGCTCGGCCACCAGAGACCCAAGACCCCTAGTGCAGGCCTTAGTGTAAACAATCACCATAGAGACCCAACACCCCTAGCACAGGCCTTAGTGTCAATAATCACCATAGAGACCAAAGACCCCTAGTGCAGGCCATAGTGTAATCACCATAGAGACCCAAGACCCAAGACCCCTAGTGCAGGCCTTAGTGTCAATAATCACCATAGAGACCCAACACCCCTAGCACAGGCCTAAGTGTAATCACCACGGTGTAATAGTGTTTGGATACGGCCCTGATACGGCCCTGATGTGGCATGGTCTGGCACAGATCCCTGAGCTATCATACTTTACATGGTTCTGCACTCACCCACTCACCCTTCTACGCCTAATCCCATAATCCCCAGCTCCAGGTTAACCTTTGACCTCATCCCCAAAGCCTTTCCAGGGAGCTGCTGAGTCGGATTCTAGAGCAGTAACCTGCCAACCTGCGAACCTCGACCTTAGCTTCCACTCAGACCCTAAATTCAAATTTGACAAGACAGTGGGTGAGTGACTGAGGTAGTGAGGGATTGAGCGAGCGAGGGAGGGAGGGAGGGAGGGAGGGAGGGAGGGAGGGAGGCGTTCTCATTTCACAGGAGTCACACAAAGGTCATTATTTAATATATGTCTTGATTTCTAGATGTTGGAAGTGTTGGAACTGCCCTCTCAGGCCACCATCAGGACAGAGTGGTTACATGGTTTCAGTTCACTAGGAGTGGTAGTTCTGTGTGTGTGTGTGTGTGTGTGTGTGTGTGTGTGTGTGTGTGTGTGTGTGTGTGTGTGTGTGTGTGTGTGTGTGTGTGTGTGTGTGTGTGTGTGTGTGTGTGTGTGTGTGTGTGTGTGTGTGTGTGTGTGTGTGTGTGTGTGTGTGTGTGTGTGTGTGTGTGTGTGTGTGTGTGTTCAGTTCACTAGGAGTGGTAGTTCTGTGTGTGTGTGTGTGTGTGTGTGTGTGTGTTCAGTTCACTAGGAGTGGTAGTTCTGTGTGTGTGTGTGTGTGTGTGTGTGTGTTCAGTTCACTAGGAGTGGTAGTTCTGTGTGTGTGTGTGTGTGTGTGTGTGTGTTCAGTTCACTAGGAGTGGTAGTTCTGTGTGTGTGTGTGTGTGTGTGTGTGTGTGTGTGTGTGTGTGTGTGTGTGTTCAGTTCACTAGGAGTGGTAGTTCTGTGTGTGTGTGTGTGTGTTCACTAGGAGTGGTAGTTCTGTGTGTGTGTGTGTGTGTGTGTTCAGTTCACTAGGAGTGGTAGTTCTGTTTGTTTCTTTGTTTGTTTGTGTTCCTGAACTTCTGATGTAGCATAGGTGGGACCTTCCGCATAACATCCGAGATTAGAGGCAAAGATTCAGCAGATATACACTTACAGTAACACACACACACACACACGCACACACACACAGACAGACACACACACACACAGAAATAAATAAACAAACACATCTCTCTCTAAATCTCTATTATACACACACACACACAAACCACACAAGACACACACAAACACATACAGGGCACAGTTGTGTTTAGAACACGAGAGCATAACCCCCACACACACACACACACACACACACACAGACACACACACACACATGCACGCACACACAGACACACACACACACACACATGCACGCACACACATGCACGCACACACACACACAGATTTAATAGTGTGAAAACTAGCACAAGTGAGAGTAGGATATAAATACACTTCTTCAGACCTGAAATCTCACCTCACTTTAACACATTGACACACACACACTCTCACACACACATACCTTCTCTCTCTCTCTCTCTCATTCTCACTCTCTCACTTTCTCACTCTCACACTCTCTCTCTCTCTCTCACACACACACAAACTCACACACACGCATACTCTCTCTCTCTCTCACAATCTCTCTCTCACACACACACACACACACACACACACTGACCCGCCCTACAGTAAAAGCACAAACAAGAGAGAGGGAGAGATGGGGAGCAATCAGTGAGATAATATAAAGAGTGTCAGAATTTGTGTGTGTGTGTGGGACAGAGCGAGACAGAGACGAGAACGTTGAGAAAGAACATTTATTTTTGTGTGTGTGTGTGTGAAAGAAAGCTACAGAAACATAAATTACTAACCACCCACGGTTTTGTGAAGAAGCAAGATCATTTAAAGCCTTTATTTCCATAAAAGGCATCTAGAAAGAAAGGTGGAGAGAAAGAAGGAGAGAGATGGAGAGAAAGTGAGATGGAGTGAGAGAGGAAGGGTTGCTGCAGTCTTTTGTCCTTTGCTTCTATCTCCACTGTTCTGCATTTTCCTCATAGTTGTCTCTCTTTCAAGGTCTCAAGGCCGCCCAGTATAGCTCTAGCAAGTGTGTGTGTTTGTGTGTGTGTGTGTGTGTGTGTGTGTGTGTGTGTGTGTGTGTGTGTGTGTGTCTCTTCACAGTGTGTTGTGGATTATGTGTTGGACTGGCTTTTGACTGCATTCAGCTTTTGTGAGAGAGAGATATTTTGTATCATCGTGACGTTATGTTTTGTGATGGATGTAGTGCGTCTGTGTGTGTGTGATTGTGTTATGATGTCATGTTGTGTAAAATATGTAGTGTGTGTGTGTGTGTGTGTGTGTGTGTGTGTGTGTGTGTGTGTGTGTGTGTGTGTGTGTGTGTGTGTGTGTAAATAGCCCCTGTTGTTTGTGTGACGATCGGGTTGGTATGTGATGTGTGGGTACCCTCCACTGACGTGTCTGTGATAAACAAACAACACTATTGTCAAAGAGTCCTTTACAACGCCTCTCTTTCTCTCTCTCTCTGTCTCTCTCTCTCTGTCTCTTTCTTTTTCTCTCTCTCTCTCTCTCTCTCTCTCTCTGTCTTGTGCTTTATTTCTGTTTGTCCCTCTCTCTATGTACTTCCCCTCTCTTTCTCTCTCTCTCTCTCTCTATCTCTCCCTTTCGTTCTCTATCTCTCTCTCTTTGTCTCTGTCTGTCTTGTGCCTTCTCTCTTTGTCTCTCTCTCTCTCTTTCCCCCCTCTTTCTTTTTCCCTCTCCATCTCTCTCTTCCCCTCTTCTCATTCAGTGCAGTTGTACTCTTTAACTTTGTAATATGGCTAAATCATACTCTACGCAAGCGGGCTATGCATAGTTGAAGGACACCTGTGTGTGTGTTTGTGTGTGTGTGTGTGGGCTGATGCAGACTATAGTTCAGAACCATATTGAGGATCATCTGGACAAGTGGGAGAGAGGTAAGAACTATAGTTTAACTCGCCACTACACTAAGACTCACAGACTAACAGTGATTGTATAGTTACAAAAACGTAACATCGTCAAAGATTGGACATATCATTGCGATCATTATCACTTAACAGTGTGATAGAAGCTAAATCCATTTTCAGACAAGGGAGTAAGACAATATGCATGGCATAACCCCAATTGCACTCTTAACATGCATAGGATATTGCAACACAGTTAGCAGTTCAGTTCACACAATTAGCTGTCTGTAACAGTTGTATTGTAACATCCATAATCTTAGCCCTAATCCTAATTCTATCCCTAGTGATGTGAAATTACATGATCAATATGCTATCAGGCTTTGTCACTCCGTCTATTGTGCTGTACTTAATTTCATATCTACATTGCTACAAGGACTCAGACTATAATACTTATAATAATATAAATTTAAAGCCACACCGTACTTCATTTCATATCTACATTTCTAGAAGGACTCTATAAAATAAAGCCAGGCCAAAGAAATGCTATGATTTTACTGAAGCGTTTCCCTGGTTCATCAGCTTTGCAAAAGGGATCTAGGGACAGACCTTGACCTCATGAAACTTTTTATCTACCTCTATCATCACCATTCATTGGCTAGAGCAGGACTGTGTGAGTATGTGTCTGGGTCAGGATTGGCTAGTGTTTGAGTGATGTTGCTCCTTGTCTCTGAAGAGGTTTAAGTGCTAGTTTTACAGTTAGTAAAGCAGTCATCAGAAAATGCCACAGGAAGACTTCCTGTTAGTCGCAGATGCTAGGCTTGCTGTGGTTTCAGCAATAGCTGTTTGTGAAGATGTTCCTGTCGTCGTGTGTGTGTGTGTGTGTGTGTGTGTGTGTGTGTGTGTGTGTGTGAGCGAGAGAGAGAGTGCTGGTTGTGGAGCAAGCCTCAGAGATGATGTCAGCATGACTGGTAACGCGTGGGGTTTTGTAGCTGTGATACACACTGTTTGGCTCTTTGTGTTTCATATACAGCCTTGAAGTTGTTGTTTCTTCTCTCTCACACAGTCTCTCTCTCTCTTTCTCTCTCTCCCCCTCTCTCTCTCTCTTCCCCTCTATCTCCCTCTCCCTCCCTCTCCCTCTCTCCCCCTCTCTCTCCCTCTCTCTCCCTCTCCAATTCTAATAGCTGTATTGACATGGTCATTCAGTGTTGCCAAAGCAGATTGTTGCATTCAAAATGGAACGGAAAAAAACAAGGATCAAGAACAATAATACAAACAAACAAACAATCAACAATGACAACACAACACAAACATGAACAAACATGAGTGAGAATTCTTCTTCTACATCCATCAGCTCAGAGCGTAAATAGTGAAACTGCTCCCTGTCTCTCTGCTCATGCCAGGCTTTGACTCACTGATCAGCCTGATGCTCAGTTTGCCCCCCTCCAGGTACAAAAGGCAGTTTGCCCCCCCCCCCCCCCCTCCAAGTACTATAGGCAGTTTGCCCCCCCCCCCCCCTCTCCAAGTACTATATGCAGTTTGCCCCCCCTCCAAGTACTATAGGCAGTTTGCCCCCCCCCCCTCCCTCCAAGTACTATAGGCAGTTTTCCCCCCTCCAAATACTATAGGTAGTTTGCTTTTCAGTCGGTAATGTGGCATTATATTTGATCATTGATATTTTGTCTGAGAATAGTGGGTATCTCTGTCTGGATCTCAGCAGTCATTCAGTGACCGCAAAAGTGTTGTTCTCTTGGTAGCCTTTTTGTGTTGTATGTGCCTATGTCAAGGCTGGGCTGTGGTCACGGAGCCTGTACTTGGTTAGGATTGGCCTCTGCTTTGTGTCTTTGGCGGTGTAAAGGTACTCTTCTAGTCCATAGTGTCTTTTGAGTGTTAGATAGCATTATGATGTGGGTTGGGAATTGGTTTGATCGTCCCAACTTTCATTCGTCCATTCTTTCATAGTTTGTTTACTCTGGTCTGACTTTGGAAAGCAGTGTTGGTCTGAGATTGATGGGATAGTGTATTATTAAACTTCGGTTGAATCTCTCTCTCTCTCTCTCTCTCTCTCTCTCTCTCTCATCACTCACTCACTCAACCCCCTCTCTCTGTCTCTCTCTCACAAGCACACACACTCTCCGTGAAGGATGAAAGAAGGGGGATTGTGTGGAAAGAACAAAAGGCAGGAAATGAATGTCTCTCCAATCAAGCGTCACACCAAAGTCATTCGCTCTTTCTTTCTCTCTCTCTCTCTCTGCCTGTCTCTCAAATACTACTTATGAAGGGCAGATAGTGGGAGGGAGGTAAAGAGAAAGAGGGAGGGAGGAAGGAAGGATGACCATGAGAGAGTGGGAGAGAAAGAGAGGGAGAGAAGAAGAGAAGGCGGGAGAGAGAGAGAGGGCAAGTAAGAGGAGAAGAGAAGGATATGAGAGAAAGGAGGAGGGAGAGAAGAGAAGGATATGAGAGAAAGGAGGAGGGAGAGAAGAGAAGGATATGAGAGAAAGAGAGAAGGAGAGAGATGGAGAGAAGAGAAATAAATGAGAGAGAGGAGGAAAGAACATGAGAAAAAAAGGGAAGGGAGAGAGAGAGCGGGAGCAAGTGAGAGAAGATGATACAGAGAAAGAGAAAGAGGACTTGTCTATAGCTATTCTGAGAATACTCTGTGATGGCATGAATACTGTCTGGGCTGCAGCTATTATGGTGATACATAGACACACACACACATAGACACACACACACACACACACACACACACACACACACACAC
>NC_137912.1:22648543-22651043 GCF_963457725.1 Sprattus sprattus
GATTGTTTGTGTGTCTGTATATGTGTGTGCGCACGTACGTTTGTGAGAGAGGATGCATTTCTAAATTATGGTGTTTGTTTGTTTGTGTGTGTGTGTGTGTGTGTGTGTCTGTGTGTGTGTGCGTTTGTCACGTTTGTGAGAGAGGATGCATTGAATACGTGTGTATGTACGTACGTGTACGCGTGTGTGTGTATATGTACGTGTTTACAGGTTCATGTGTGTGTATTTATGTACGTACGTGCGTGCGTGCGTGTGTGTGTGTGTGTGTGTGTGTGTGTGTGTGTGTGTGTGTGTGTGTGTGTGTGTGTGTGTGTGTGTGTGTGTGTGTGTGTGTGTGTGTGTGTGTGTGTGTGTGTGTGTGTGTGTGTGTGGTAGGGGGGGTGCAGGATGACTCACTGCTGTCTGCACACAGTGAGATTATGGCTGCAGGACTGCAGGGGTGTAAACATGCTGCTAGAGCACAGTGGAGCCCTAACCTCCACAATATGGGTCACAGAGTCAAGAGCCCGCTGGCTGTGTGTGTGTGTGTCTGTGTGTGTGTCTGTGTGTGTGTGTCTGTGTGTGTGTCTGTGTGTGTGTGTGTGTGTGTCTGTGTGTGTGTCTTGTCTGTGTGTGTGTGTACCATCATTGTTACCTCTGGGCTATTCTATGTTTTCTCAATATTTTACTCATGCTTGACAGTATTTTGAATCACAATGCTTTTGCGTGTGTGTTCGCGTGCGTTTATGTTTGTGTGTGTCACCCGTCACATATACACAAACACACTTACAGTGTTCCCTCATAGCTCCTCCAGAGAAACAGCCCTGTATAATGCTCTGAGGGTTGGCACTTTGCCTGTGTGTATCAAGGTCATCACTTTGGATTTGTGTTCATCAAAACGCCATACAGATACATCACGGATCTCTCTATCTATCTCTCTCTCTCTCACAAGCCCCTTATACATGCGTCAATGTAAAGCTGTTACATTGCGCCTACCACGATAGAAACTCGCGAGCGTGTTACAATTGCCTCATGTATAAGGGGTCTAGATGTAAACCGTTAGTTTTTCCGCCGATCGTCTGAGCCTTTCGAGAGAGGTGGTTTACCACGTTAATTCGTCTTAGAAAAGGGCGTGTCAAATCAGGCCGATGTGTCATGGGGGAGGCCGTGCGTGACTGGGGGGAGACGGTGACAGGAGGCTAGAAAGTTCACTCCATCATCTCTTTGAAATTCCTTATTCCATGAGTGGTAGGCTACAATGACTGGCTGTTTTAAAATATAACTAATAGCCTAACCAAACAAAATAACCCAGGAAGTTTCATCTTCGAGACGTTAAGGCTTCTTCCAATACTGACAGCTGACTCATAGTTTGCAGGTTTGCGGGAGACGCGACATTTGAGGGATGTCACTTAATTTAAACCTTTTTTGCTTCCGTTAGTGTGTGTGTGTGTGTGTGTGTGTGTGTGTGTGTGTGTGATAGAGACAGAGAGGACTCAGTAAAACATCGGAAAACACCGTGTCTCGTAAGCCTTAAACTATCAATCACCCCCACAATGAAATATGCCATTACAGTCGCGACAAACTTCTTGGCATTGTGGTGCGCCCAAAACGCAAGCTATAAACGTAGCCATCCTAATGTAACCAAAATATACCTCTGCTGATATGCCTTACCTTCGTTCTCTCGCCTGGCTTCTATAACGCGCCCTGCTGCACTGAAGGAGCGCTCACTCGCAGCACCTGTTGCTGGAACGCATATAATTCGTTTTGCAAGGTGCTGTAGTCGTGGGAACGACTGGCCTGGTTTCTCCCAAAAGGAAAGTAGATTTTCCTCTGCTGATCCCGCGTCTATATGGAAGTTTGTAGAGAGATTGCCGGGGAGTAAAATGCTCCCTTTCCGTTACGTCTGCTGCTGGCTAGTAATACAGACAGCCGGAAAGGTTAATAAACGGAATGAAATAGCTACACATTACACACGCTATGTTTTAATAAAAGCCACGTTACTCACATACTGGTTAACACTGTTTGTTACAGCACATAAATGTTTGTCGCTACATCCAAACTGCGTCACCGTTGTCCCTCCCTTTGCTCCAGCCGCACCATTTTGCTTGCAATGTGCATCATTTAATTGAAATATGCTTATTGGCATTTGTTGCACCTTAATCATTTTCTACAAACATGATATGCTATGTATGGTGTAGTAGACTGAGACTCTATTCACTACTGCACAAAAACTAGACACGTTTGAAAAACTAGACGTTTGCAATGAAGTAGGTTAACTTTCGCCAATATCTCCGTAAGGGAGATGGGTTATGTGCTCAAATTTCCTGGGATCAAAGAAGACGTTAGTATTCATGTGCAAACTAAAAAATCACGTCTCAGGATTGCTGCGCATGCAAGTTATTTCGGGTGTCTCAACTGTAACTAATACCACTGTCATATAATTATGAGTCCAGTAGAAGACGGAGCAAACACAGTTTTCTACCGTTGTTGAAACACATCCACGCGTAGACTCGTTTTCTTT
>NC_137912.1:22666043-22676043 GCF_963457725.1 Sprattus sprattus
TGTGTGTGATAAACTCATGTTAATATGTGTAAATATGAACTTGTGAACATAAACTCGTCAAAGCTGCACAGGCACACTGAGGGGTAGCCATAGCAACCCAGAAACTCAATGTTCATTGAAAAGTTTAATTTCCCCAAATCAGCTCACCAATAAAGGACAGTCATGAACTTAAAGTGATCACAACTTTAAATGTGGACGGGAGGGCTAAACGGAAAAATATTTATGAAATTCTATATTTACCTGGGTTAGTTTGCTGTAACCTCGTCAACCAAAAGCTCTAATTCTAATTTTATCTCATCATCCATGGTGGCAGGAAAACGCAGGCTATGTCTACCCTATTTTAGCGGGGCGTTATTGACACTAATGGGCGGGGTTAGGCGCTAAGGACAGATGACGTTCCTGTTTGATAAATAGGATGAAAAACACTGTGCGGTAATTTGCGCAGATTAAGCTGCGGTCGCAATGTTAGTAAATCAGGCTCTTAATCTTAATTCTAATATTTTTTTCATCAAAAATCTACACACAATACTCCATAAATACCCAATACTCCATAAATACCCAATACTCCATAAAGATGTGGAATTGTTTTGTTAATGAATTAAAAATACAAGATGTTTAGGTATTCATCCCTTCCTTAAAGCCTTCCTTAGTATTTAGTCCTTCCTTAAACCACCTTGGGCAGCCATGACCGCTTTGAGTCTTCTTATAAATGATCCTGCAAGCTTGGCACACCTTTCCTTTAGAAGTTTCTCCCATTTTTCTTGGCAGAATCGTTCAAGCTTAACCGTGTTTGATGAGGAATGTCGGCGCAGAGCCATTTTCAGATCTCTCTAAAGATGCTCTATTGGGTTCAGGTCCGGACTCTGGCTAGGCCATTCCAGAACTTTGTCTTTCAGAGTTCCCCCAAAGCCACTCCTGTGTGTTCTTGGCGGTGTGCTTCAGGCAGTTGTCGTATTTAAAGGTACACCTTCACCCCAGCCCGAGATCTTGAGGACACTGTAAAAGGTTTACACTCAGGATTGCTCCATTTGTTTCTGCATCCATCTTTCCCTCTATCCTGACTAGTCTCTTGTCCCTGTGACTCCATCTTTCCCTCTATCCTGACTAGTCTCTTGTCCCTGTGACTCCATCTTTCCCTCTATCCTGACTAGTCTCTTGTCCCTGTGACTCCATCTTTTCCTCTATCCTAACTAGTCTCCCAGCCCCTGTTGCAGAAGAACACCCCCACAGCATGATGCTGCGACTGTAGGGATTAATGGGGGTGATGCTCAGTGTCTGCCTCAGTTCGCCTCCAAACACCGGTAAAAGTGGACTAAGTCCAATTAACTCCATCTTGAATACCATTGATAGAAGTAGAATGCACCAGAGCCAGGTGTCAGGGTCGCTGTGGTTACTAGCATTGTGGAGTATTAGTACTGTATTGTGTGTAGACTTGAAAGGGTCTGAAAATCTTCTGAATGCTCTGTGCATACTAAAAATATAGTTAAACCATGGGTTACAAACACAGCCTCTTCCTGACCTCTACGTACAAAGATCTTTAATCTTTAAACACACACACACACACACACACACACGTGCATAAACTCACAGTCATCGTATTTCTTGTGTTCTTGGTTAATGTTCGCAGAGAAATATGTCCTCAAATACAATCAATAATACTGTCAGCTTGCTTTCTCTAGGCAATAATGAATAGATGACCATAGCATTGACTGTGTGTGTGCGTGTGTGTGAGTTAGAGATGCGCGGATGGGCTATTATTTCATCTGCAACCGCATCACAAAACGCATGATCCGTCCGCTACACATCCGCACCAATTTTTTTGAACAATTTTCAAAACCGCACCCGCCCGCCATCCGCCTGTTGTTTTTAGGTATAGGCGCTGCTGACGCGAGGCTAGAAAGTTCTTGCCTGTTCTTGAAAGGAGACTGATCCAATGCCGCAAAGATATTTAAAGGATAAAGCCCCTAGTATGAAATCCTATTGGCTATGTTGTAGCCTATCCCCAGAATATTATCAGTGAAGTGACGTCTGTCTCTGATCGATGCACAGGGAGAAACTTCAAAATAGCCAAGCACATCGGCAAACCTGACCTTACCATAGGCTAGTAGGCCTACACTTTTTCACTACACATCATTGTAATAAAACGCAATTTGGTACACCATTTTAATACGGTAATATAGCCTTGTTTTTAGTTTAGAAGGAAACGCAGAGTCTGTTAGCCAATTCCGAAATGTCACCGCATTGTAGGCTTTATACTGTAACAACCCCAACACTTGCCTGCTTGCCTTGCAAATCAAAGTTTTCCGACTATTTTTCTTACCTTCTTTCTTAGCTGGTGATGTTACTGAGCTAGAAGTGTAACTTGTTCTGAACATCTCGCGCTGCCAATGCCCAATGTCACTTCTGAGTCAAATCACTCCATCATCTCTTTGAAATTCCTTATTCCACGAGTGGTAGGCTACAATGACTGGCTGTTTTAAAATATAACTAATAGCCTAACGAAACAAAATAATTCGGGCAGTTTCATCTACGACACGTTAAGGCTTCTTCCAATACTGACAGCTGACTCATAGCTTGCAGGTTTGCGGCGTTGCAAAGAGACGCGACATGATAGGGATCGTCACTTAATTTTAACTTTTTTGCTTCCTTTGTTTGCTTTGTATGCATACACGGAACTATGCCAATTTACTGCCTGATAAAAATTTGATTATTTAAAAATGTGCTTGGATGTAGGTAACGACATTTAACAATGTGTAGATATTTTGAATTTCGTTTGGTAAACCGACACCCGCCCGAATTTAATTAAAATATAATTTTTTGTCACGTCACCCGCCCGATCCGCAGTTTAACCGCGGAGTCCGCGGGTGCAACCGCCAACCGCGCATCTCTAGTGTGAGTGTATCCGTGTCGGTGTGTGTGAGTGTATCCGTGTCAGTGTGTGTCTGTGTGAATGTATGTGTGTGCGTGCCTTTGTGTGTATGTCTGTGTGTGTGTGTGTGTATGTGTGTGTGCGTGCGTGCGTGTGTGTGTATGTGTGCGTCCGTGTGTGTATGTGCGTGTGTGTGTGTGTGTGTGTGTGTGTGTGTGTGTGTGTGTGTGTGTGTGTGTGTGTGTGTGTGTGTGTGTGTGTGTGTGTGTGTGTGTGTGTGTGTGTGTGTGTGTGTGTGTGTGTGTGTGTGTGTGTGTGTGTGCGTGTGTGCGTGTGTGTGTGTGTGTATATGTGCATGCGTTTGAGTGTGTGTGTGTATATATGTGTGTGTGTGGCTGTGTGCGTGTGCGTGTGTGTGCGTGTGTGTGTGACAGACAGTCCAGTGGGAAGCATTATTTATGGCATGTAGATTATCGGTCATCAGCACAGCGGGGCTGCAATGCTAAACCGACCTGAGGGACGAGGGTGGAGAACACTTACAGACATTAATCTGAGTGCACACACACACACACACACACACACACACACACACACACACACACACACACACACACAAATGGACACACACACCCATATTTCCTGTCTCTCACTCACACACTTTCTCTCTGTGTCACAGGTCATTTTATATGGCCTTCTATGAATATGTGTGATTTCAGTATGTACCATTAAAACTGGCCATGGGAATTGTTGTAGCCTTCAATGGCTTCAGAAGAATTTACATCATATAAAAGCTGCATTATTAGCATACTTTAAATAATTAAAATGTAATCATCCCCGTTACTCTGAGCTTTTAAGTTCTTCTTTGATGTTCTGACTTCAAACAATCAAGCAATCAAACTGAAGCTTTTGTGATCACAAATGGTTAAGGGGAGATCCGTTTGTGTTCAAAGAGGTGTTCAGATTGGTTTAATCATTATTGTAGTACACACACACACACACACACACACACACACACACACACACACACACACATCAGGTAAAAGGCCCTTAATGATGGCAACCTTTCAGTTGGCTTTGGTAACCAAAAGCTCATGCCTCTTAAAAGGTGATATTGAGCCCTGCTGTCATACTCACACTCTGTCTCCTTCTGTCTCTCTCTCTCTCTCACACACACCCACACACCCACACACCCACACACACACACACACACACACACACACACACAAACACACACACAGTAACACAAACTGTATCCACTATAAATCCAACCCTTCCTCTTCCCCTTTCCCCCAATTATCTCTTTATTTCTGTCGATTATCACTGTATTTTTTTCTTTCTCTCTCACACTCACACCAGACACACACACACACACACACAGCCTCTTGTTCACAGTTTTTTTTCCTCCTCTCATCCTCTCGTTCTTCTCTTTTTCCCCTCTGCACTTGCTCTATCTTCCAGAAGGATGACTTTAATGCCGTTTCAATGAGAATTCATGGCGGTGTTTAGCTTTGTGTGTGTGGTGTTTAGCTCTCTCTTTCTCTCTCTCTCTCTATCTCTATCTCTATCTCTGTGTGTGTGTGTGTGTGTGTGTGTGTGTGTGTGTGTGTGTGGGTGGCGTTTAGCTCTGCTGTTGGAGCAGATTGGGGTTTAGGTGCTAATCTTTTCCACCTCCAGTCTCCTGAGATACCTGCTTTTTCCATCCCTGAGCCACTCGCTGCACGCACGCACACACACACCCACACACCCACACACACTCCCTGCCTCTCTCGTCTACACCACTCCCACATAATTGGGCAGCTTTGCACGTCATGGCACATTTTTGTGCTCACACACACATTTAAGAATCCCTACATTCACCAAAGCTTAGACATGTGTGTGGCCTCGTGTGTGGTTGTGTTTGGCTTTAAGGCAGGTGTGGTAGAGCTGGCCTGGGGCTCTTTAGTGTGGGTGTGTGGGTGTGTGTGTGGGCGTGGGTGTGTGTGTGTGTGTGTGTGTGTAGCCATCCAATTATGACTTATTTAGCAACAGAAAAGCCATTTTGGCCACACATATGGTTCACAGAGCACAAAACTAGAAGCATCCATGCCTAAGTTGGTGCACAGTGCAGGTCTGTTCCTTGTGTGTGTGTGTGTGTGTGTGTGTGTGTGTGTGTGTGTGTGTGTGTGTGTGTTTATGTGTGTGTGTGAGGGAGACACTGAGGGCCTGATTTACTAACATTGCGACCGCATCTTAATCTGCGGTCGCACATTAACGCACGGTGTTCTGCGCATTTTCCGTGGTATTTATTAAACCAGATCCGCGCTGGGCACTCTGTGCTAACTCCGCCCTTTAGGGCCTGATTTACTAGCATTGCGACCGGAGCTTCATCTGCACCTTTGCCAGGCGCACATTAAAGCACAGTGTTTTTCTGCATTTTCCGTGGTATTTATCAAACCAGTTCCGCGCTGGGCAATCATTATTTAGCGCACCGTTAAAAGACAGGAGAAGTCGCCTGCAAGTTACTGTCACCATGGAGATTCGAGGAAGAAAAAACTAAGGTTCAGCGAAGAGGAGATAGACATATTGGTTCACGTTCGCTCAATCACTGAACCTGATTCAATGGGCATGCGTTTATATTGTTGTTCTGCCCGCCATCACCTACAGCGAGATGTTTAAAAAAACACGATTATAAAGAATATGCTGTTGGTGGCATTAATGCATAAACTGTCTATTATAACAATATAGATGTGTACATGGCGAGATTAATAAGTTCTACAAGGGACATGGGTTCACTACAATATATCCCCACTGAAACAAATACATTTACCAAGTAACCAGGCCTCTCCAAAATCACTGTTGCTCAATCATGGATAAATGGCACTATTCCGGAAGATAAAACTGTCATGGACAGATCCACGGTATTTGGCTACCACGTTAGTAATGGTCATGTTGGCATCACAAATGACCTGGACATTCATTGAATATGTGTGCTTTCTGTTTCGGTAAATGTGTTCGTGGATTGAAGGTGGGACTGTTTGCATGTGGGTGCAATCAATGGCTCATAATTACGTTCGGAAAGTTTAATTTCAGCTATCGTAGTGGGGAAATGTATATTGACCAGTGCGCCGTAGCAATGCGTTGAGTACCTGGGTGAATATTTGGCTGAGTGAAGGCTGAGATATACCAACTGCAGATGCTATAACTGTTTGAAATTATCCGGAGGCCAATATTTGCAAATGTTGCCAGGAGTTTAACAACTGATGGAATGGAATGTGATCGCCGGGTGGAGGGTTCGATGTCGTCTCTGATCTGGTCCAGTAATTGAAATATTGCGTGGCTGGTTAACCTGTACCGTCTAATGATTTGTGGTTCGCTTAACTGAAAAAGTGTTATACGAGTTGAAAAAATTCTTCCTGTGCGCTGTCTCTGTCTTCTTTCTTCGCCTTGCTCTTATAACTGCTGCCATATCAACGTTTTCAGACTCAATGGAAATGCGCTTCCTGGTTAATACGTGCTTTTATGAGGCGGAGAATTAGCCCTCAAATTAGACACGTGCGCTCGCCAGGCAGTTTTAGTAAATACCACGCAATACATCATTAGGCACACTTAACTTCTCTCCTCCCATATATTTGCGCTTCACGCCCAGGTTTCTTATACCCTCCCATCTCGTTGCGTTTCACACCCACAAAGCGTAAAAATGCGCCTCTACTCAAATGCGCCTCCTTTGTAAATACCGTTTTATGTTTACGACCGCTATTGTACGCCTGAAATGGGCGCAATCCTGTTAGTAAATCAGGCCCTAAGTGTTGATATTCAGACATATATTCTCCTGTCACACCTCCTGTCTCATTGCGCGCACACACATACGCATTCACACAAAACTGTATTCTGTGTTGACTGTAGTTGACACCCATCTCAATATATGACCTGGCTTTCACATAATATAAAAAACAACTAGCCTTTTGACCCAACACCTACAACATCTTGCATTCACACACACACACACACACACTCTCTCTCTCTTTCTCTCTCTCTTTCTCTCTCTCTCTCTCTCTCTCTCACACTCACCTCTGCCTGCCTCTGGTCGCGTGATATCAATATAAGTGTCAGTATTCCACAAGTTCTCACATTTCAGTCGAAGTGGCAACACACTGTCATAAAAGCATGGCAGCACTGCACACACACACACACACACACACACACACACACACACACACACACACACACACACACACACACACACACACGAGAGGGAAATAAGGAAGCTCATCATTTTCACATTAGCACTGCCTCAGATGTGCCGCCACAAAATGAAAATTCATTACGAAACACCATGGCGATCGGTCCGTTGGCCATGCCATTCTGTTCGCCTCATTAACTCTAATAATGTTATTGATTTCTAATGTTTTATTTTTGTTTTTACAAAGCTGATTGGAAGTTGTTAAACAAAACTATGCCATCTACGATGATGAGGTAGACACTGTAAATTCAGTAAAATCAAACTAGTTCGGTAAATTTCAAGTATGACTGTTCACAGTATATTTTCATATTTGACATAGTGCTGTCAAAATGAACCTGTTTAATTCATTTGAAATATTTAACTAGTTAAATGCAACACAAAATAATGCAAATATCGTAGCTGCCTAACCCAACAGGCTGCACACCACATTCAGACTACTGAGAGGCTGAGCTAGCCACTCACTCCCTCCAAAGCACCTCCCTCCCCAAAGGTCTGTCCCTCTCTCCCTGCTTGTTGCATCTTCATCTCAATCCATGTTTCAAAATAATAGTCCCTTCTCACTTTACTACTCACACATCAGACACAATAGCTGCCTCTCAAGCTGACAATCAATGTTGGTGGCCTTAATGGCTTTTTTGGAAATCTGCAGTTCACAGGAAAGAATCTGTGTTCAATGTTAAAAAGGTGCTTTTAAGCTACGGTATTTCAAATTAAATATACTTAGTTAGTGTTGAATGTACATTATTACTGTGATTTTACATTTGAATGTCCCATCATTAAAAGCTTTGTACTTAGGAAGGGAAAAAAACAATCAGTCACGATTAATCAGAGCAAATTGGGCAATTCATGAATTAACTGTTTTCATTCAATTAGCTAACAAAGAGCTCTCATTTCACCACTTCCCATTATGGGTAATGAAGTCCAGGTGAATACTGTATGCCCATTATAGGTCCTTACAGTCCTTAAAGAAGACGTGTGTGTGTGTGTGTGTGTGGTTGTATGTGTGTGTGTGTGTGCGCATGTGCGTGTGCGTGTGAGTGTGCGTGTGCGGGTTTTTATATAAGTAGTTTATGAGGTGAGTAGTGTGTACGGAGTGTGTGTGTACAACCATGGGTAGTTTTCCGTCTCGCCTGAGTGTGTTTTCCCGGATCTTTCCGTCAGGTGGTGCGGCGGGTCTATAAAGGTGTTCCTCTGCAGCTGCGTGGAGAAGTCTGGGCTCTCCTGCTAGACATTCCTAAGATCAAGGAGGAGAAGAAAGACTTCTACGAGGTGACACACACTCGCACTCGCACTCGCACTCTACCGCACTCACACTCACACTCACACACACACACACACACACACACACATTCACACACACAATCACACACACTATCCTACACACAATCCCACCCTCACAGGTGCAGCACCCCTGCTTTCACAAACACTGCTATTTGGCTAATTACAAAAATTGCCCACTGTTTTATACACACCAGCAAACACATTACCTCCCACAGTCCTTTGGTGTTGCACACACATACACATAGGTGACACAGGCATTCATACACACAAAAAGACACACACATTTTGGGGACCAACAGGTGCAACCTTCTCTTTTACACACACACACACATATACACAGACACCCACATATACAAAGACACATACATATATACACACACACACACACACACACACACACACACAGACACACACACACACACACACACACACATACACAGACACACTAACAAACTCATACACACAAATATGCAGAAGAACACACACATTTACAGGTGCACAGGGATGCATGTTCATGCACACACACTGGGTAATGAGAGAGAGAGGGAAAGAGAGAGAGAGAGAGAGAGAGAAAGAGAGAGAGAGAGAGAAAGAAAGAAAGAGAGAGAGAGAGAGAGAGAGAGAGATAATCTTAGTCCATTAATTGAGTTGGTGAACGTATGTATGAAAGGGAGAGAAGAAGAAGAAGGAAAAACTGGTCAAAAGAGTGTGTGTATGTCTGTGTGTGTGTGTGGGGGGGGGGGGTGGATGTGGGAGGAAGGGAGAGAAAAGGTGGGTTGGAGGAGGAAAGAGATTCTGTGTGCGTGTGTGTGTGAGTTCATCACTTTGGTGGCAGGGGAATATTGTGTGTGTGTGTGGGCACACAGTATTGGACTGAGCTGGAGCCAGTCTTATTAAAACTCATCTCCTTCAAACAATCCCTCTTATTTACTGTCTCTCTCTCTTTATTGCCTCTCTTTCATCCATCTCTCTCTCCATCCACTCATCCATCTCTCTCTCCATCCCCCTCTCTGTCTCTCTCCATCCACTCATCTCTTTGTCTCTCCATCCCACTCTTTCTTTCTCCATCCATCCATCCATCTCTCTCTCTCCATCCACTCACTTCTCTCCATCCACCTCTCTTTCTCCATCCCTCTCTCTTTCTCTATCCATTCCTCTCTCCATCCAGCTCTCTCTCATCTCCTTTTGTATCATCATATCCTTCCACCAGTCTCACAAAAATGTCTCCCCTTCTTCCACTCTGTCTCCTAATCACTCCATCTTTCTATCGCTCACACACACAAATTTGTATTCATTTCATTTCAATCACTTCCCTTTTTCTTTTTGTTTCTCTCTGGCTCATCTCTCTTTCTCTAAATTCGTCTTCCTTCTTCACCCTCCTTTCTCTCTCCCTCTCTCTCTCTCCTGCTTTCTCTTCCTCGATTCAATTCAGTGCCAATTCAGTGATCTCTGTTGGAGTTACACCACTCTTGCATTGCCAAGGCACAAACATTGAAACCCAAAGTGTCATTCTCTCTCTCTCTCTCTCTCTCTCTCTCTCTCTCTCTGTCTGTCCGTCCGTCTGTCCGTCTCTCTGTCTCCCTCAGAAACTGAAGCTCAGGGCGCTTGGTATGTCCCCTGACATCCGTCAG
>NC_137912.1:22681043-22683543 GCF_963457725.1 Sprattus sprattus
CACACACACACACACACACACACACACACACACACACACACACACACACACACACACACACACACACACACACACAAACAGACACACACACACACACGCAGGGCCGGATTAAGACATTTTGAGGCCTGGGGCTAATTACCAGGATGAGGCCCCTATATCTCCCCGACGCACATCATGACACATACACATACCCACGCCAGGTGCACTGACACATCATACTCTATAAATATGATCAGTTTAAAGCCAAGGATAAAATGTATGTGTGTAGTAGACTACACTGTAGACAATAATAAACCAATAATGTAAATGTATTCATATTTCCATTCATTCAAAAGCAAAAACAAGGCTAAATAGCCAGGGAATGACCATTTTAGGTTACTTCAAATACACCTATTCAGTGAAGCAACAGCTTGGCTCCTCGCCCACGTTTCTATGCGAGAGCACGGACGTGCGGTCAGGGAAATAAATCAAAGGAAATAAATATTTTCTACTGGTCTGTGATATAAATGTAGTTTCTGCATGATTCCAATCATTTCGAGCAGTTTTATCATCAAAATCGGTGAATTTGCGCATGTCCTGTTCAAACAGACAGAAGACAGCAAGACGGTGAGGCAACGACGAGCTGTGCCTCATCTCAGATTGCGCAATACCTCACAAACTGGATTGAGCGTAGAACCTATTCAGTCCTGCTGATTTGACAAAAAACCTCAGTGAAAATCTCTAAGCTCACAAAAGCTCACAAACCTGATTCAGATCCACAAGGTGCGTGTGTGCGTGCGTGCGCGCGTGTGTGCGCGCGTGAGGATGTGATTTTTGGTTTGTGTTTGATTGTCTGTATGTATGTTTGTGGTCTGTGTGTGTGTACACCATAGAGCACCTGATGAAGCTGTCTATGGAGGAGCTGGTTGAGTTTCTTCAGGTGACCCTGAATAAGGACTTCTTCTTTGAGGACGACTTTGTGATCGAACAGCTGCAGAACTCCATGTCCGAGCTCCGCAGGGCTAAACTAGAGCTACCTCCCCCAGGTACACACCAGCTTGGTCACACACACAGACACACACACACACACACACACACACACAGACACACACACAGACACACACACACAGTCATATGCATATGCATAATTATTAACAAATACATCCAAGAAGTTTTCCAAATACACAATTGTTGGAATCTTAATGATAATTGTGTAAGGCTTGACAGTATGATGTAAGAGAAGATGAGCATCCACACACACACACACACACACACACACACACACACACACACACACACACACACACACACATTCTCACCCCATGCATCCAAACACAGACACTCTCTCTTGCTCTCTCTCTCACACACACACACACATACAGAACACAACAGTCTCTCTCTTTCTCTGTTATACATATACTGTCTCTCTTACACATGCAACCACACAAGTGTATACAGACACACACACACACACACACACACACACACACACACACAGGTGTATACACACACGCACACAGTAGTATACAGACACTCACACACACACACACACACAAACACAAGTGTATACAGACAAACACACACACACACACACACAGAAGTGTATACAGACCCACACACACACAGGTGTTTACAGACAGACATACACACACACACACACACACAGAGGCGTATTCAGACCCACACACACAGTCTTGTTGCTCTCCGTCGCTGCTTGCTGAGTCTGCTCTCTAATCTGCCCTGCTTACTCTGCCTTCTCTCTTCTTCCTCCCTGGATCGTTGACAAGCTGCCTACAAAAGTGTGTGTGTGAGTGGCACACACTACCCTTCCTACAAAAACAACCGGTGGGCAAACACAACCCCCCCCCCCCCCTCTTCCCCTTCTACCCCACCTCTGTCACCGCCACGCTTGTCAGTCAATCAATTAATCAATCAATCATCTGTCCTGTGTCACCAAACACCACCTCGTGTCTGTCTGTCTGTCCAGCAGTTGCCACAGCAACAGAGAAACTGTCTAGCCCCTCCACACAGGCAAGCAATGTTGTGTCAACCTCCACCAAACGTGTTTGTAATGTTCTTCATGGCACTGGCCTTCAAAGAAAGTTATGGAAGCAGCCTTAGCGTAGCATCAGTCCTGTATTATGTCCAGACCATTGTGCTAGTGTAATGGTTGAATGCTAGCGGGTACAGAGCTGTGCAGTATCACCTCAAGGGACATGCTAGCAGCAGACGATAGCACCTATTGTTTTTATTCTCCCAGACAGCACCGCTGCCTTCTGTGTCCAATGGCGTGGGTTCAAGTCCAATGCAGCACTACCCTTCTCACAATCCAGGCTACACTAGCAGTTAGCTGGAGTGGTAGGAATGAATCTATGTTACACTAGCGGTGCTAACACAGTTAGCTGGAGTGGTAGGAATTAATCTATGTACACTAGCGGTGCTAACACAGTTAGCTGGAGTGGTAGGAATTAATCTATGTTACACTAGCGGTGCTAACACAGTTAGCTGGAGTGGAAGGAAT
>NC_137912.1:22688543-22703543 GCF_963457725.1 Sprattus sprattus
ACCCCCCGGCCACTAGTGGGCAGCACTCTCCGGCACGCACCACCATGGTGCTGCCGTTCGCACCCTGCGGCGTGGACGCCCGGCCCCCCGAGGAGAGGCACAACTACGGGCTCAGCTACGGCGAGCGGGGCTATGCCACCACCCAGCGCCAGCCTCACAGCGCCAGCCTCACTTCCCCCGAGAAGGCGCTGATGAACAACACCTACGCCACCTACCGCCGCCAACCCAACCCCTCCCCCCTTCGCAACCAGCACCCTCCCCTCTCTGTGGCCCCCCTCGACCCGAGCACCCAGCTGGACAGTAGCGGTGTCAGTGGCGGGCACTTGGGTGGACATTACCTGCCACAGCGCCATCCCACAACTTTCCAGCCTATGGACTACCAGCCCCGAGGCCCCTACGAGGCCCGGAGGAGGGAGCTGGATGAAGGTGCCTCGTACCCAGCTGGGGTGAGGGGCGGCTGGGGAGGCCGGGAGGGCGAGGTGCCCCGTTCCCCTGGGGGCTTGCCTCGATCGCCCAGCTTCCAGAAGGCGCAGATGGAGGAGTTCACCTTTCCCCCGCCGGGCGCGGACGCTGTGCTAGGGAGCGTCTACAGGGGGGGCTACCACCACCCCCATTCCCACCACCAAGAGCAGCTCCCGCAGGGCGCGGCAAGGCAACAGCTCCCCCATCTGTTCGGAGGAGGACACTACAGCCACGCGCAAGAGGCCTTTGCCATGCAGGAATCCATGTTGCTGTGAGGGCTACAGAGAGAAGGGGAGGACAGCGGGAGGAGAGGAAAGAAAGGTGAGGGAAGAGAGAAGAAGAGTTCACACTTTAAGTGCGGAGTGAGAGAAAGCAATAGAGTTATGTCAAAGCAGAGGCCAGGTGTTTTTGTTGTACTGTTTTATGGTTTGTTTGTTTGTTTTGATGTTTTTGTTTGTTTATTTTTATTTTATTTTCTGTGTGACAGACTGACTGTAACCCCTTCAGGAGCCGTGTGGTGGCAGAGGTCTGGAGCCTCAGGCATTTTTACTGATAAACTCACGTTTTGCGAGGAGAAATATCTGACTGACTGAAAAGATGTCTTTTTTTGGTTGTTGTTAAAATAATCATTAACAAAGAATGTTAGCTATCGATCTTCTGAGATTTAAAAAATGTACAGTGAATCTTTTTGTTTGTTTGTTTATATGCCTGAGTTATTTAAACTACTTCGTAGATATTGGGGGAGACTTCTCCTGGAAAGAAAAAAAAAACTCAGTGTTGGTTTTCTTTGGTCCATCTTTATTTTTTTAAGTAAGTTAGATTACTGATACACATACCCTAGAGGTCAGTTTATTCTATTCTACTTGTGAATATCATATTTTTGGAGAGACACTTTAAGAGAATATATGTTTGCATTTATAAAAGTCATTGAAAGCAGTGAAGGAGACGTCACTGTGTATATTTCATTTCCGAGCACCTCCACAGGACGCGTCCTTTCCTATTCCAAGTGAGGGATTGGTTCTTGTTGTTGATGTTGTTGTTATTGTTATTGTTATTGTTGATATTGTTGTTGTTCACTATGATGAATGCAGTATATGAATATATTTTATCTCCCCAGTGGGAGCTCAGCGCCATCGTGTCTCCACTCCAACCCCCATTTCAAAACACAGACAAACATACAAACACACACACACACACACACACACACACACACACACACACATCTAAAGACAAACACACACTAGCGCACACATACATACACACAAAGGTTCACGCTCACACGCACACGCACACGCACACGCACACACACACGCACACACACACACACACACACACACACACACACACACACACTCCATACCAGGGGTCAATCCTAGTTTAGCTTCATTCCAGGCCTGATCCCAGTCACTCCAGCATTCCTTTGGGAGCAGGATTTTCATTTTGGAAACGGAACAGTTCTGTTGCTTTTCGCTGACCAAAGGGAGGTGTGTGTTTTTGCTCTCGGACTGTGACCAGACCTGGATTGTCCTGTGTTTGAGACACACTCACACACACACACACACACACACACACACAGTGTATGTGAAGTGAATGATTGATTGAGTGCTGCTTTTCTTTGGTGTGTGATAAACACAGGATGAATGAAACACTGTACTTTTGTAAATTTTCAACACGGTCATACAAATTTCCCCCTCTCTTATTCACTATGTCTCCCTCCCTCTCTCTCTCTCTCTCTCTCTCTCTCTCTCTCTCTCTCTCTCTCTCTCTCTCTCTCTCTCTTTAACACACACACACACACAGTTTATTGCTAGTTCAAGTTGAGCTATAGGAGCTCTAAGGCTTCATCTGCCCGTAAATAAACAGATATATCCTCAGTTGGACTCACAAATATATATAGACAGACATATCCCTGTGTGTCTGTGTCTGTGTCTGTGTCTGTGTCTGTGTCTGTGTCTGTGTCTGTGTCTGTGTCTGTGTCTGTGTCTGTGTCTGTGTCTGTGTCTATGAATGTGAATCACACGCACACACACATAGAGAGAGAGTGAGATGTACACACACACGCACACACGCACACACGCACACGCGCACACGCGCGCGTTTGCTCGCAGAGAGAGAGGGAGAGATTTGTATCACAGTGTTGAATGATAGTTTTACTACTTCATACGTTAGGCCATTTAATTCCGTATATACATACAGGCACACATTAAAAACCAGCTCATTCCAAATCACACACACATAATTGCGTGCACACCCACACACTCCTATGGATGTATCCTTTCATTTCAGCCTCTCCAGGTTCGTTATGGTGTACACATTTTTTATTGATGCAACGCTTTCTTTTCTTCAGTCAGTATAATTACCATATTACATTCAGAGTCATTTGCATTTTGTGTAAAATTACTAAAAATGAAGAGGTTATTGGATCATAACTGAGCCAATGTTCTCTTTCTCTAATAAACACTGCCTGGGGCAAAAACTATTCAGGGTGTTTTTTTGTGTGGATAGCATGTATTTACATTATCAGCCTTAAGTAAAAATGTCTTAGAAACCATAGTATTCTTATAAATACTTCTGGTCATTTATCAATTTTCCATGATCTGTTTTGCCTAATTGGGTGATTTTTATCTTAATTGTGTGTAATTCTCTGTAAAATGTCATTCTGTTGAGGAATTCTTGCTCGCTTACTTTTTTCACTGGTAATCAAAACCCAGTTTGCAGTCTGTGGACGATCTTTAGGTAGGGGTTGCCCTCTTGCGGTAAGAATACGTCTAGTCAAATATTAGGTGAACTATATGACGCGCCATAGTGAAAGGGGGCGCTAAAGGGCTGTGAGTGCTGGTCATTAACATTTCCTCGCGTCTTTTCAGACAGCAGGACAAGGATCACTCACAACAAACATGGCTCACAGTCTGCTATGTCGCGTTGGCCGTGTAGTTCAAGCAGGCAGGTGGCCACATGTCGCCACTCGAACTCTTTCCTCTGAAGCACAAGAAGAGCCGCTGACGCTGAAAGAACAACATGACGGAATCAGGTTCGTCGGAAGACGTGCCATTCATATTATATCAGTGACTTTCAAGGATCTTGAATATATTGAGATAACATGACAATAGTGTTAAGATTTTCTTCAAAACAAGTTGCATACGGTGATTACGGATCAAACTATGCAGCTCCGCGGGAAGGGTACTGAAGTGAAGTCCCATGCGACTGTATGTCAATTGTTTAACATTCTATTTACAAAACGTTGCATCAAAGTGTTAAAGAACTTTTGTTTCAGGAGAATCATTTTGAATAACCCCAAGAAGAGAAATGCCCTGTCCTTGGCCATGCTTTCGTCACTGTGGGAGAACATCGTGACTGGAGTTGACAGCGATGACCTCCGGGTCATTATCATATCAGGTAGGGAGTCGGTGAACTTTGGCACTTAAAGTAACACTATGCAGCAAATCTGACACTTTGATGATGGATGGACACTTTGATGATGGATGGACACTTTGATGGATGGGATGGTTTTATAGTCAACTAGTTTTGGTACCATCCTAAAATTTATTTTGATAGCATATGGTCCTCTGAAGGACACCTGTGTCTTTCCCACTAGATATCCAGGATATGCCCTATGTAGTTCTGAAATATCCTGCCAAAATGGAAGAAAGGCTTTCAAATAATGAAAAAAGACACCGGTTACTGTGTTGCTGTTTGCAAGTAAAGGTTTTTGCTTACCTTTTAGGTAGTTAGCTTGCTAGTTTTGGAACAGAACTCCTTATTGCTGCTTTAACACCGTAGCCAGGTGAATAGACATAGCACGTGGTATGTTTGCTATCAGGCCATCAACAAGTAACCTCACATGGATATAGCAGACACTTATTGATTTGCAAAACGTGTGTGTTTGTTTGTTTGTGTAGCCCGAGGGCCAGTGTTTTCCTCTGGGCATGACCTGAAAGAGCTGACCTCGGCCCAAGGCAGAGAGTATCACACCAAAGTGTTTCAGGCCTGTTCTGAGGTGAGATCCTATGTCATCACTTCCAGGGTTGCTAATATAACATTGAGTGTGAAACTCACCATATCTCACAGACCCACCTGAGTCTGATCCTTCACATTACCCACATATAGCTCACATCAGCATTGGTGGCTGGATCCCCTTTCAGGTTATGACTTTGGTCCAAGACATTCCGGTGCCTGTCATTGCCATGGTGAACGGGGTAGCCACGGCTGCAGGGTGCCAGCTGGTGGCCAGTTGCGACATTGCCGTGGCAACGGAGATGTCGACCTTCGCCACGCCGGGGATAAACGTAGGCCTGTTCTGCTCCACGCCAGGAGTGGCCATCGGCAGGGCTGTGCCTAGGAAGGTAAGACCAGTCCAGCGCCCCAGTCCTGTTTTAAAGCGCTGTTACATACCTGGCAAAAGGGGTCCACTTCCCGAAAGCGTGTCGCACAACTAGCAAAATGAGATAAATAAAAAAACAGTCACTGAGCCCAGGACAGAGGCAAAGAGACAGACCAAAAGGCATCTAAGGATCTCCTGAAAAGTTTTATTATTTTATTTTTGTTAAATCCATGTCTGTTGTGCTTGCAGGTGATCGGGTAGGAGTATGTCTCTGTCCATGTGTGTCTGTTTGTTGCATAAATAGCAACTGTTTTTCTAATAAACCTCCGTCTCTCCCTCCCTTCAGGTTGCCATGGAGATGTTGTTCACGGGGCGGCCCATCTCGGCCCAGGATGCTTTGCGGCACGGCCTGGTGAGCCGCGTGGTGGCGGACGAGGCGTCCCTGGAGGAGGAGACGCTGGCTATGGCACGGCGCGTATGCCAGTCCAGCCGGCCGGTGGTGGCGCTGGGAAAGGCGGCATTCCAGCGGCAGATGGCCCAGGGGCGAGACGCTGCCTACGCCACGGCCTCGGGCGTCATGGTGGACAACCTGGCACTCAGGGACGGGCAGGAGGGCATCAAGGCCTTTCTGGGCAAACGGAAGCCCACATGGACACACAGCACAGAGAAGGCACATGAGTGAGGGCATCAGGAGGGAGGGGAAGGGGGGGGGGGAGGGGGTGGAGGTGCCTGATCAGAGGAAAGCAAATGTGCAGTGTGTGTGTGTGTGTGTGTGTGTGTGTGTGTGTGTGTGTGTGTGTGTGTGAGTGTGAGTGTGAGTGTGAGTGTGAGTGTGAGTGTGAGTGTGAGTGTGAGTGGAAAAAGGCACAAGAGTGAGGCCATTAGGGGAAGAAAATGTGGGGAATGTAATGTGCCTTATCAAGTTATGAGTGTGTCTGTGCAGTGTGTGTGTGTGTGTGTGTGTGTGTCTGTGCGCGCAGGGTGCTTGTGGAGTGTACGTGTTGTGTATGGGTTAATGGTGGAACTTCAATCTGAAGAATAGGTCAGATTCACTTTGACCAAGTAATTGATTTGTGTGTTGCTGTCTACTAATCCAGATGAACAGATAAAGATTACACAGGCAGTAAGAGATAACACTAGATCACAACATCAGACTGCATCACTTATCAATGCCATTGGATCACTGCTTAGCCTCTCTGCTATGAAGAAGAGCTCTTTAAAAATGTCACCGTGCACAAATTGGCTGTCTTCCTGCAAAACTGCGTGTGAAATGTTAATTAACTGCTGATTTTGTGCTTTGGACTGGGCTCTGGCGGTTTCATATGCATAGTCACCGGATGTTAATTGAGGTGTACAGTATCACAGGGTATGTGAAATAAAACACTTTCTGACAGTGTGTCTTTTAGAAAATTTACATTTAAATAATTGCTCAATAGATACAAGATACATATAGTTACCATATACAAAGTAATACAGTGTTTTAGAGCAGTAACAAAGAGTTGAAGAAACAACCAGCTAGCCCGAGCTAACCCCAACTCTAGATAAAGATCACATGGGCAATGCAAGCTAACACTTCATCACAACATCAGACTGCATCACTGATCAATGTCAGTAGCAGAGGGGAAAAGAACCACTCAGCTAGCCATCACAAGTGACAGATAAAGATTAAACGGGGAAAAAGAGGTAACATTACATCACCAGAAACCGCTGGTGGCGGCTGTGGTGTAGGAGCAGGAGTGACTCTGTATAACTTGACCACTAGGGGGAGACAGTTTGTCTGGTACCTTATTGAATCCTTATGCTATATAATTAGTTTGTGTTAGACACATAATGAACTTACAGTAGCCTATAGCAACCCCGATAGAGAACCTAGATAAACAGAACCTCACGAGTTACAGGCAGACGGCTACAAGTGCGTAACATAAGTATTTAATTGACCAAGTCACCTTCAGGGCCTTCTAGTCAGTGCCTCTGTTTAGCGGCTGATATTATAAACAGACTATAGAAGAATATAATTTAGAAATTCAGTCAGACTAAAGAAATTCCAGATATAACATACCATTTTATGTTATTTTCTTAATATCCACGCCCAGTCCAAGAGCAAACCAGAACACCAGTGGGGTGTCGACCAAAATCCAACGCTGGACCGACATATGCTTGCTATCTGGGAATTACGTTCACTTTATCTGTATCTGTATGTTCCTTGGAGCTTAAACAATGACCAGTCGAGCAATAGGTGTACATTGAAAGTCTGGTCCTGTCATGGACTAGCTTTCAATAACTTTTAACTTTTAGTAATGAAATACTAGGTGTTCAGGAGGTCGTTCATGGGGTCATGCATCTCTAAAGACAAACACTCAAACTACCTTTTCCCATGTCGAAGAGGGCATCCTCAACTCTCCTAATGACTAACTGGATAGTCTTAAATTTGACATGATTTGATCAATGAACAAACTGGATAGTCTGACATTCGTCATGATTTGATCAATGAATCGACATGCTTTAAAGCAGTGCATTTTAAAGCTCCACGACACAATAAGCGTACATTAGTAGGAGAGTAAGTTAAATTCATAACCTGCTTAGTAGCGTAACTCTTTGTAAATCAGGTTATAGGTGAAAGGTTACCGCCGTCTTCTGGGGTGGGTAGCCTATATTGCGTATCCCCTGGGTAAGGGAAGTGGTGTTAGTATTATATGCTCGCGGTTTAGTCGAATTCCTGCCTTCTTCCCAAATTTGTTAACAAATAAACTTGGGATAAATATTGCGTTTTGTAATTTTCATAAAGTATTGTTGATTATGGTAACCGAAATTATGAATATAGAAGTTTGGAATGTTGAGCACTTAGGGTGGTGCATAGTGACGGAAACTGGCCGTTGGAGTAATGATGAAGGTGTGTGTTGATGAAATAGAAAACGATACCCGAAGGCCAACTCAGCAAGATCTCATTGTATGCGTAAAGCCGGTTTGTGGAGTTGCCAGTAGTATGCTGTAGCCATGGACACATCTATTGTTTAACCACATATACAAATGGGATAAAGAAAACAATACACTCACTTAAGGATTAAGTAACAATGCCTCTAACTACCTTATCATAAGAACAGGTGTATAAAGGAAGCTCTGTGTTATTATGTTGTAGCCAGCAGCTAGTAATTTCAATTTAACTTTACCAAGTCTATTGTGGGTTTATTTTCTATTTTAGGATTCTGAGGTTTGGTCAAAAGTTTATTCTTGGGAGACCAGTAGATCTTGAACGAATCGCTAGAACTGCGCGAGGGTGGAGCTCCGTGCCGTGACGCGCGCTTGGAAAAGGAGACACACCGCAATATGCACTGAGTTCCCCAAGTCCTCTGGAAGCGCACGGACTGTCCCGACAAGGAGAGCAACCAGAGTTGACTGTTAAAGGATCTAGGCCGTTTTGAACAGTGTTCTTAGCCGAATGAGATGCGTCTCTGTGCGAGTGCCACCTATGACAGTCTCTGCCAATCGTCCTTGTATGGAGAGGTGAGTGAAGTGAATTTCGTTTTTTTTTTGTAGATATCCTATTTGTGGTGTGTTGTATGTCATTATGAGTAAATTCTTACCGTCGGAAGGTTTTGACTGACGTTCATGTGAATATGTGTAGGCCTATTCGTTCTTTAGAGACTGACTTCGTCCCTACAATGATGTAAATGCCGAAGAAAAAGTATACTCAAATTAAGAGATTGGTTTTACAAATCTGATCCTGAATACCGCCTAAGGGGATGCTGGGGGGTAATTTCCTCTTTTGTGTCTATCTCGTTCTCCAAGTTTCTCTTAATTTAAATTAGGATAAAAGGCTTTAAGCTATCGTGTGACATCAGATAGGCTATGCCACGGCATTTGTTTTCTCTTGTCCTTAGCACCTCGATGACTAAACTGTGCGAACCCACCAAAAGCCTAATGTCGCGATTACGCTGACTATTAAAGATAACAGATCATTTCACGGATCTAGCTCCTGGTAGTAGCGTTCAATTGGCTCCCTGGGGCGAGCTAAAGGAGCACAGACCGCACATTCAAACCCATGAGATTACGAACGCGCAAACACTGCCTTAATACAACAGTGCGCCTGACGCCGCGAGTTCCTGCTCGGTTCAACCCTGACCACAACACTCAGACGCGGTTCTTTTTCGATAAGGAGTCAATATTTGCTCATTCAGGTCACATGGCTGCCTTTTCTTGCTGGAATAGGAATCACATGGCAGTTTGAGAATCATTATTATGATAATTAGAAACATTTGTGGTAGTTGTAATTGTAGGAACATTAGGAGGAGCGGAAACTGTGTTGGTGGTAGTAGTAGGAGGAAGAGGAGTATTAATAGTGATGGAAAACTTGCAATTACTCTAAAAGTAAAATATTGTTTGTGTGTGAAATGTTGACTCATATCTCTCTCTCAGCCTAGTGAGGCTGAGTTCATGCTGCTGTTGATGCCTCTAATTGGGAGTCGGTGCGCCTCATGCCATGCCCACTTACCGCTGTCCGCCTGACCTGGTAACCATGGATATCCAAGTGCAGGCCAACCTCCCCTACAGGGTCAATGGGGGTCACGAGAGCTCCGCCGGCACCCGTGCACGCTCCTATGTAAGTGCAGTGCACACAGACACACACACACACACAAACACACACACACACACACACACACACACACACACACACACCAGAGTACTTCTACCTGTGCAGAATTCTGTGTAGGTACAGAACACACACACATACCACAATATTTCACAAAGATAGTATGTTGTAAAGGCATTATTTTCACCAGTGACGGTTTATGGGTGAGGGCATACGTTGGTGTGTCATCTGTCAGCATTAACTTTGTTTACAAAGCAAAGAAAGCGCCTTTGTGTGTGTGCATGTGTGTGTGTGTGTGGTTGAAGGAGGAAAAAGGAGTTAGAGTGTGTTTTTGTGTTACGTCAAAGTCATCCAGAACCCGTTGATGTGTCCTGTGGCATGGCCATGAGGTGACATACTTGTATTTACACACACACACACAAACACAAACACACACACACACACACACACACACACACACACACACACACACACACACACACACACACACAGATGGTCTTACACACACGGTGAGACACACACACACAGTCTTATATACACGGAAGGAGTGGTGTAACCAGTTCCGCAGCAGTTTTTTGATTCTGTACACGACAGGAAAACCCATTGTGTTCGGCTTGGTTTCAGCAGGGTGTGGTAGCCACAGTGTGTGTGTGTGTGTGTGTGTGTGTGTGTGTGTGTGTGCGTGCTTGCTCAGGTCCCATACCTGTGTTCAGACACAGTAAGATTGATTACATGACAGGTACAGAGGTTAGCTGAAGTGTTAAGTGGCCAGTACAAACACCTCACAGGAACAATACACAGGGCAGCCATCTAAAGATGATCAAAAACACAACTCTTTCGCTTTTGTAAATGTGTGTGTGTGTGTGTGTGTATGTGTGCGTGTGTATGTGTGCGTGTGTGTGTGTGTGCATTACATTGTAATGTTGTTATATAATTGTCCAGTGAAATGAAACTGAGCCGGCCACATTTCCCTCCAGCTGCTATAAAAACAAGAAAATGAGTGTGTGTGTGTGTGTGTGTGTGTGTGTGTGAGTGTGAGTGTGTTTACACTACCTCACTCTCCCTCTCTGCATGTCTGCAAAACCTTGTGAACACACACTGACTGAGTCTGTCTCAAGCCACCCTCTCTTATGTTCGTGTACACACACACACATATTCCAATAATTCTCATTCTCTCTGGCATACACACACACACACACACACACACACACAAAGAAATACACACATTTAAGCAAACACCCTGGTTCTCAGTGAAAGCCCTCTCAGTGTAGCTGTGGTCTGAGTGCCCACGCCCCATAGGAAGGCTCCGTTTGAATGGGATTTACATCATTTAAAGTGGCTACCCACGTCATACAGTCAAAGCCCTCTGACTTTAAAACACACACACACACCAAATGTCAATGTTATACAGTTAAGCCTTCTGACTTTTTCTCTTAGGATCAAGAGTTGTACCATAGAACGTTTTTGCATAGCACTAAAACACTGTTTGTCTGGGCCTCGGTGGTTCAGGATGTACGGCAGCCATCCAGGAACTAAAGGGTTCTTGTTTAAAGCCTGGCTTCCCCTGTCTTCATGGTGAAGGGGTCTTCAGCAGAACACTGCCCTAGGGTGCTTTTCCCAAAAGGTAACTGATGGAGATACTACCATTTAGAACACTCTCTGTCTTAGTTGGCATGGTGGTTCCTCAGTGACACACACTCTCTGTCTTAGTTAGTATGGTGGTTCCTCAGTGACACACACTCTCTGTCTTAGTTAGTATGGTGGTTCCTCAGTGATACACACTCTCTGTCTTAGTTAGTATGGTGGTTCCTCAGTGACACACACTCTCTGTCCTAGTTAGTATGGTGGTTCCTCAGTGATACACACTCTCTGTCTTAGTTAGTATGGTGGTTCCTCAGTGATACACACTCTCTGTCCTAGTTAGTATGGTGGTTCCTCAGTGATACACACTCTCTGTCCTAGTTAGTATGGTGGTTCCTCAGTGACACACACTCTCTGTCCTAGTTAGTATGGTGGTTCCTCAGTGATACACACTCTCTATCCTAGTTAGTATGGTGGTTCCTCAGTGACACACACTCTCTGTCTTAGTTAGTATGGTGGTTCCTCAGTGATACACACACTCTCTGTCTTAGTTAGTATGGTGGTTCCTCAGTGATACACACTCTCTATCCTAGTTAGTATGGTGGTTCCTCAGTGACACACACTCTCTGTCTTAGTTAGTATGGTGGTTCCTCAGTGATACACACACTCTCTGTCTTAGTTAGTATGGTGGTTCCTCAGTGACACACACTCTCTATCCTAGTTAGTATGGTGGTTCCTCAGTGACACACACTCCCGGTTGGCACCCTTCCTGCGTGTGTTGATCTCAGTGCAGCCTCTGTGAGTGTGAGGCCGTCCTTGTCATGGTCTTGGGGGACTCAGCAAAGTTGGAAAAAGTTATATGAATGCATTCCATTTAGCATTTAACATTTCAGTCTCTCACTCCCCTCCCTCTTTCCCTCTCTGTCTTATTCAATCTCTCTCTCTCTTGCGCTTTCTCTCTCTGTCTAATTCACTCTCTCTCTCTCTCTCTCTCTCTCTCTCTCGCGCGCGCTTTCTCTCTCTGTCTTATTCGATTTCTCTCTCTCTCTGTCTTATTCAATCTCTCCCTCTCTCTCGCTCTTATTCAATTTCTCTCTCTCTCTCTTCCTCCCTCTCAAAAAAACACCTGACGTTCCTCTAATATCTCTGTCTCTCACTTTGAGATGAAGTGCAGTTCTTGCCCTGTCCTGGCTCTTCTCCTCATTGTTCCACAACGATCTCTCGCTCCTCAGCTGTTCTTCAACCGCTTCTCTAACACACTGAGCCACTGAGAGACAACCTGCCTCTCTCCTATTAAGTGGAGCACACACTGAGAAACTGGAGACAGCAGCACTCAACAGGGCCGCCATTTGGAGCCGTTTTACTCATCCGAAAACAGAACCGGTAGTTGTGTTTCAAGCTCCCTCATTCAGACACACTGATGGACAGGACAAATTGATGAATGGCACAGACAACAGAAAGGGCAGACAGATAACAAAAACATCCCAAGAACAAAACAAACAAAAGATGCAATACAGTGCCAGTATCACTCTAAACAGGCATGTACAGAATGTTGTGTAATATCAGTGAAGGCAAGGCCATGGCGTGAGAGAGTTTATATTAGTACACACATGGGCATGAAACAGGTACTTCTCCTCTCGACTCTTCAATCACTGCTTAATTATCTCTGCATACCATCCGCAACAAAGCCCTGCCTGTGTGTCACCGTGCTCTTCGTAGTGTAAGGGGCTGGGCTGAAACCTGAGCCCAGGTGATGAGAGTCTTCTTGGGCTGAGGCCTGGTCTGAGCCCCTCCCTCACTGAAGGATTCCCGGTCCTGCTCCGGGGCCCTCTGCTGACAGCTTAGGGAAGGCTGGACTGAGCAGGAACAAGCAGCCCAGTGTTCTAACACACACATATGTACACACACACACACACACATGTACACACACACTCACACTCACACACATGTACACACACTCACACACACACACACATATGCATACTTGCATACACAAACAAAAGCACAAATAGACACATTCACTCAGACTCATGTACACAAACACAAACACACACACAGATATACACACACACTCACACTGCCAAAAATTCTCTTTTGAGCGCTCTCTCCTTCTCATACACATAAGTAGACAGACAATCACACACTCATACACACACCTTGACACACACACACACACAAACACACAGTCACACTGTTAAGAGAAACCCTGTCAGTACCTGGTCCAGAGCAGAGGAAAACTGGACCACACTAGCAGTAAAGGAATAGTTCAATGACTTGTCTTGTGAGAGTATAGTTCATATACTACTTATCTTTAGTACTCACTAGCAGCGCTAGTATCAGAGCTGCATACGGCTGAGGTACAGCTGCATAAGGCTTTGTGAACTTTGTGAACCTTCAGTGGTAGTCTACATTACAGCCACCATCTTTTTTTTGTTTTGTTTGTCTCTTCTTTGAAACTTCTGGTATTTTGGGAAAGATTACTATTTAAGGTCCCGTATTACCACAGAATTGGTAGATGTAGTGTTTTAGTAAGCTGGTCTTACAGCTGTGTCTAACTCAGACCCTGTAATCTTGATGGCAATACAGAGTGACATGTGATGTGGTATATACATATCTGTTCTGTATTGATTTAGCTTTCCTTCACACAACACACAACTATGTTCACAGGGACGGCTGACACTGATAAAAATGCTTTAGCCTTTTCAATATTTTTGGCGACTAATTGATTGTTATTGACTGGTGTAAACAGTAATGCAAGATAATGCAGTGACTTAGACTACGTTTGCTTAGTAAAAATATTAGCAATTAGCATTAATGTGCAAAAGTACTTTTAAATATTTAAATCTTTTTTTTTTAACATAGAACATAATCATCTTATAGACAGATCCTCACGTCTCTCCCCCCTCTCTCTCTCTCTCTCTCTCTCTCTCTCTCTCTCTCTCTCTCTCAGGATGATGAGACACTGCAGTTTCTGAGTCGGGAGGAGAAGGAATGCATCCTGTTTTTCGAGGAGACCATTGACTCCCTGGAGGATGCCTTAAAGGACGAGGAGGAGGGGCCATCTAAAGACCATGGGGTGGGGCTATCCACAGGTAGCAACACACCTGTGGAGGGGGGGTCTACCCCGCCCAGCCCCATCCAAGCGTCCACACCTGTCACAGAACTTCCACAACACCTCAGAGAGAATGATATCATCGACCTGGTCCACTCCATATCGGACCATGGCGAGTTTAAGGAGATTCCATTTGAGCCCAGGATACCAGGTACATACAGCACTGTAACACAGTCATCACTTACATGTGACACACTTTAGCCCTGGAAGTATTCTAAAGCTCTAGCACACTTTCGCCAAGGGATTAGTTCAATGACTATTGACTTGTGAGACTATGGTTTATATAATACTAACTTTGTAAAACTCGTTAGCAACGTTGGCATGTTAAAATCCAGCCTTCTTTACTTTATATAATAGTACATATTTAGGGTTAAGGTTAGATTTTGGGTCATGTAATACCACGTGCTTGTTTATATGTAATATGTTCATAGTCTTCTTAAAGCTTAAATAATAACAATATTAATAATAACTGTATTTAGGACACTTACTTATAATATAGAATGGTACTGTTATACTAACACATTTTTGTGATCTTTTCCATAACAGTTAACACATGGCAATTGATAGGTATTTTAGCATGCTAAATATTATTAAATATTTATAAAGGGTCCTTAGGTACCATGTAATAATGGTTGAGCAATTAATAACTGCAGTGACAAGTACTATGCAATAAGGGGTAGTTTTAGATGTTTAACATATAATGATGAGTATTATTATTTAAAAGCATTATTAATTATTGATATAATAATTATAATAATACAGGAGAAGTAAATAATGTTATATATTACTGCTATTCTAACTAATTTCTGTGATCTTCTCTGTCAGATTTCCAGAGTATGGCCGTGGCTCCTGAGTCTCACTTTGAGATGAAGGCCAAGCGGGATCCTCTGGAGAACTTCCCCGCTGAGTATCACCACCCAGCGTCCAGCGAGGACA
>NC_137912.1:22708543-22728543 GCF_963457725.1 Sprattus sprattus
TTAGTTCAAACAAGTAAGTTGAACAGTTCAATAAAATAAGTTAAATGGTCTCTGTGTGCTGTCAAGGATAAGAATATGTGGAATGTACTAGCTAAGAGGACAGTGGGTCACTGGGAGTGTAGAAGGGGGCTGCGATAACTAGAGGGTTAGCATCAGATATTCACTCTAAAACTCTATACACTACCTGAAGGGACCATGACACGAGTTTTAAAGTAGGCCTACATCTCAATCTGAGAAACGGATTTTCCTCTCCACACACATGCGTGACCTTACACATTTAACAGTAGGCTAGAGTAGCCTACAGCCTTATAAAAAAAACTACTGAGCTGTTCTTCAGTTTACTGTTATTTTGTGTTTTCTTAACCATGTCTGAAGCATGGTATTAGGTCACTCAATCGTCCACAGAAGTGGCTGTCTTTTGGCTCCTCCAATGTGTATAGTGTACGCAGACATCTCAAGCCCCGGCTTCTTCTCCCAAGGGAAAGGCCTACATGACGTGGACATGTACAGTATGTCCTGTTTACCCTGTAGCCTACATTTAATCAAGCTTTGCCTGTTGACTTAATTATATGACATAAATGTTTGTAGATACACACACGCACACACCTGCACTAAACAGAGCGATGTGTGGTAAACTCACCGGCAGTGGCGGTTTTAGGCACGGGCGACCCGGGCAGCCGCCCGGGGCGGCACTTTTTAATGACACGTGAGGGGCGGCACGAGCACTTAAAAAATAGTAATAATAATCTGGGCCGCGAAGCGCTTTTCTATTTCTATATATCATATCACTGCGTGAGGAATTGGCAAATTGGCGCCCCCTGCAGCTGCAGGCGCACCTGCTCGCTAAGAAGGTGCAGCGCAATCCTGGGTGAAAGGGGGAAAGAGAGAAAGAGAGAGGGGGCGGCGGGCAGTTCAGCTCTGGGTCTCCCAATAAACATTATAATTACCCTATACTTTTTGTTTTTCTGAATTGTGTGAAATGGCTTATAAAAATAGGTAATACAGAACGATTATGTGGTCACCAAGGGCAAGGTTAATTGGTGGAAGGAGACCACTAACTGCATCAATTTATCCAACTGGTGAAGGTAATAGTGAGCAGAGTATAGATAGATAGATAGTCAGATAGATACTTTATTCATCCCGAGGGAAATGTAATACATCTTTAACTGAGTAGTCTATTACATTATCGATAAAGCTATTGAAGGATGCTCGAGTGGACAAGGTAAAAATGTGTTTTATTTTATCAAGTGTAGCTTAACCAATACTCTATTACTGTAAGGCAACCAGCTAATGTTGAGCACCAACTGAGTTGTTTGCTAGCTAGCGTTAGCTAGCTGATTTGACCATAGGGTATGAACATGTTCATTCATCTGACACTAGGCTAAAGTGTTAGCGAAATCCCGCTAGCCACAACTACATAATGTAACAGCATACAGAGTACTAGTATAATCTTAATAATTAGCAGGTCGATAGCTAGCTGGTTAGACCACAGATTTCCTTTTGACACCACTAGACTAGCAAGCGTTAGCGAAATCCCATTAGCCACTATTAGCAAACTCAACTACTATAATGCATGTTGAGTGCTTGCACAACATAACTTGTAAAGAGCAGTGTTAGCTAACATTAATGCACATGATGTGTGCATTGATCATCTAAAGTGTGTTATTTAAATGCTCTATTGAAAGAGTTGTGCAATTGAAAAGCATACAGAGTACTAGTATAATCTTAATAATTAACAGGTCGATAGATAGCTGGTTAGACCATAGATTTCCTTTTGACACCACTAGACTAGCAAGCGTTGCACTTGCACAACATAACTTGCAGATGGCTGGTTAGCTAACATTAATGTAAATTATGTGTGCAATAATTATCTTGAGTGTGTTATTCAAATGTTCTATTGAAGGAATTGTGCAATTGATACATTTCATTTTTTCTTTCACTTACATTGTTATAATTGGAAAAAGTAAGATTTTTTTTTTCGGGTGGGGGGGGGGGGGGGGGGGGGGGGGGCGCTCGGAGGGGATATCGCCCGGGGCGTAATTCCATGCAGAACCGCCACTGCTCACCGGACTGGTTTGACAGCATATTTTCGTGCATCCAGGGAAACAGCATGCATATGGGTCACCATGTGAGATTCCTTCAGCATTAGTGAATCAGGAGGCGAACGGCAACATAGTTCAGTGGCTTAGACAGCAGCGCAAGTCAAACAGGTTAGTCAGCTAACTGAGGATTATGTATAGATGTGTGGATTTATATAATGTTAAGCAACGCCATCTAGATTCAAAAGTCAAAATTCTGTTTTAAATTAAAAGACGAGTGGGGTGATTTGTGCCAGCGGGGAAGTTGTGCCACCCCCTGTTTCTAAGGAACCATAGAAGAATTTGGTCAAATGACCACACATTTTTGAAGAGTCAGCCATTTGTCTCATCCTGCAAAGAATAGATTGACATTGCATGAGGAAAGCACATTTTAGTTAAAAAAAAAAACAGTTTTTTTGCCTTCCAAAGTAAAATTTCTATGATCAAGGTTTTTTGATTGTTGTGTCTGAACAGTTATAGACAAGTTTGAAAACATTTCACACATGTTTTAGTGCTTTAGTAAGCTACACTATGAGTCTATATACTTACTTAGCATGATTATAGCTCAAAACTGCTGGATGATGCATTTTTTTCCAAAAAGGTGGGATTGGGGTGATTTGTGCCAAAGGGCCTGGGGTAAATTGTGCCAGTGGCACCCCCACTTGTATATTCTAAACATATTATTTTATTGTAATTGTACATTGTATTCTTACATTTTATCACTAAAACTATGTGTCATTCTTAATTTTACACCAAAAAGATAAAATAGACCATCATTCGACAGAGTTATAAGAGGAAGACAGGCAGGGCTTCAACTCATCTAGAGGACATGGACAGAGCAGTGGAAGAGGTAGAGGTAGAGAAGGGGAAGTCCATTCATCAGATGGCGAGACAGATGAAAATATGCCGGATGTCATTAAAACGATACATGGAGAAGAAAAACATAGATGTGTTCATGAAGCCCTAGGCCTTGGCCTTGTTTAAGAAAATTGACCTTTGATGTGCTCATGTGGCGCAATAGGCTTGTAGAAAATCGGCCTTAAATGAGTAATTTCGTATTGAATTTATAGCATCACAGCTTCTGAGATGAAAATATACTGTTTTGCTTCAGTATTCAATGGCACAATTTACCCCAATGTATTCTCTCTAAAGGCACAACTTACCCCGCACCGGGGGCAAGTTGTGCCACGAGACCACTTTTTTTCAGAAAGCTATATTTTTTAAATAATATATTTCAGATCCAAAGTGATTGTTCCCAGGGATGCACCACATCCCGAAATATATGTTCATATTTAAATTGGAAGCATTACTGTCATATCTGGCTTTAATAAAAATGGCCACGGACAAAGAAATTCCCCTTGTGGACTGGTATGGGTGTGATGCTCTCTTTCTCTCTAGAGTGAAACTACATGGGTAGTATGTGTGTCTTAGACCTGAAATAGCAAAGAGACGCGAAATCTTTCACCTCACACATGAAACCCACACTTATACCAGACCTCCACTGAAAGTATCTTGGAAACTCATTCTCAAGACATAGAGAAGAAGAAAAAAAAAACAAGTGATATATCTGACACACTATTGATTTTCCTTACAACTGTGTCACCTAAAACAAGGTGGACAAAGTTAGACAGACCAGAGAGTCAGCAGAAGGGCAGATGACTAACACTTCATCCAGCCTGGGCATCCTGAATAAGGTTTTAGCTACCCTGCTGTAATATAAAACCTCTAGTTGAAATGGCATTTCCTCATTTAATTTAATTAGAATGGGGGTATTTTTTGCCAGTAATTAATGTCGTCAATGTCATTAAATACCACCATGCTTTAAAAACGGCAAACCATCTTAAATCCATTACAAAAACATTTTTCCCAAAGACTTAATCCTTAAAACTACAAAAATGTGGCATATCAGCTGGCTGGTTATACTGCGTTGTAAATCAGCGGGTCAGCTAAGTGGGAGGCCCTCTCTTCAAGGGTAGGCTACCACAGGACTGGGTCTTTTCCCTCCCCTTCTCAGTCCCATCTGAAAACGTTCATTTTAGAGAGGAAATAAACATGAACATTTTAAACCACCGCCTCCTCGATTAGTTGTTTGAATTCAAATCATCAGTGTAGGCTACGTGTAGGCCTATTTCACTTTTCTATCACACAACACACTAACGTGTGTACAGTCAGTGTGTGTATGTGTCCATTTCTCTTCCACTGACCAGGGAGTTTAAAGGGGCATCTAAGGTCCCTTATAATGGGTGACTCCGAGGCTAGCCCAGATAAGAACTGGATTCCTCAGACAACACTGACAGGCTGAATGTGATTGAGACAGACTGACTGCGTAAGAGTGAGACAGACCGTGTGTATATGAGGGAGTTGACGGGCCAGGAAGTTGGGAAATTAGGGCGGCCAGTCTGTAATTACCACCAGACAAACAAGACACACCCAATGCATACAGCTGAGAGAGAGGGAGATGGAGGGGAAGAGAGAGATGGAGAGCAAAAAGAGGCACAGGCAGAAAAAAAGACAGAGCAAGAGAAGGAGATGTAGATTAAGACTTACATGAGCTTTTTGCTATAGTCAACACAACAACCGCCTTCTCCTGTTTAGCACATGTGGAGGTGGAAAGCACCCAGACTTCACGGAGCACGATTGACGGTGACTGTCATCAGACCATTAGCTGCCGTGCATTGTGGCTCACCAGTTCACTTCCGTTAAGAATAAGATCATGAATTCAGATGAGGCAAACCCCAGTTAAACTTCAAGTCGCTAACTGCTGGTCGTTTAATGACAAGACCATAGACAGAATATTTGCATCTTCATAACAATATACAGCCGCGGAAAAAATTAAGAGACCACTTCAAAATTATCAGTTTCTCTGGTTTTACTATTTATTGGTATGTGTTAAAGTAAAATGTACATTTTAGTTTTATTCTATAACCTACTGGCAACATTCCTACCAAATTTCAAATACAAATATTGTCATTTAGATCATTTATTTGCAGAAAAATGACAATTGGTCAAAATAGCAAAAAAGATGCAGTGTCTTCAGATCTCGAATAATGCAAAGAAAACAAGCTCATATTCATTTTTAAACTACACAATACTAATGCTTTAACTTAGGAAGAGTTCAGAAATCAATATTTGGTGGAATAACCTTGATTTAAAATCACAACTTTCATGTGTCTTGGCATGCTCTCCACCAGTCTTTCACATTGCCGTTGGGTGACTTTATGCTACTCCTGGCGCAAGAATTCAAGCAGCTCGGCTTCTTTTCATGGCTTGTGACCATCCATCTTCCTCTTGATCACATTTCAGAGTTTTTTTTATGGGATTCAGGTCTCGAAATTGGGCTGGCCATGACAGGGTCCTGATCTGGTGATACTCCATCCACACCTTTACTGGCCTGGCTGTGTGGCATGGAGCATTGCCCTGCTGGAAAAAACACTTCTCAGAGTTGGGGAACATTGTCAGAGCAAAAGGAAGCAAGTTTTTCTTCCGGGACAACGTTGTACTTTGCCTGGCTGAGGTTTGTAAAAGACCATAAGGATTGAACCAAAGCGGACTGGAGGGTCTCCTAGTTCGTCTTCTCTGATGAGTCCAATTTTCAGCTTTGCCCAACACATGGTCGTCTGATGGTTAGACGGAGACCTGGAGAGGCCTACAAGCCACAGAGTCTTGCACCTACTGTGAAATTGGACTCATCAGAGAAGACGAACTAGGAGACCCTCAAGTCCGCTTTGGTTCAATCCTTATGGTCTTTTACAAACCTCAGGAGGCAAAATACAACGTTGTCCCGGAAGAAAAACTTGCTTCCTTTTGCTCTGACAATGTTCCCCAACTCTGAGAAGTGTTTTTTCCAGCAGGGCAATGCTCCATGCCACACAGCCAGGCCAGTAAAGGTGTGGATGGAGTATCACCAGATCAGGACCCTGTCATGGCCAGCCCAATTTCGAGACCTGAATCCCATAAAAAAAACTCTGAAATGTGATCAAGAGGAAGATGGATGGTCACAAGCCATGAAAAGAAGCCGAGCTGCTTGAATTCTTGCGCCAGGAGTAGCATAAAGTCACCCAACGGCAATGTGAAAGACTGGTGGAGAGCATGCCAAGACACATGAAAGTTGTGATTTTAAATCAAGGTTATTCCACCAAATATTGATTTCTGAACTCTTCCTAAGTTAAAGCATTAGTATTGTGTAGTTTAAAAATGAATATGAGCTTGTTTTCTTTGCATTATTCAAGATCTGAAGACACTGCATCTTTTTTGCTATTTTGACCAATTGTCATTTTTCTGCAAATAAAGGATCTAAATGACAATATTTTTATTTGAAATTTGGTAGGAATGTTGCCAGTAGGTTATAGAATAAAACAAAAATGTACATTTTACTTTAACACATACCAATAAATAGTAAAACCAGAGAAACTGATAATTTTGAAGTGGTCTCTTAATTTTTTCCGCGGCTGTATAGTATAGAAAGTATTTTAATATATCATCTGAATGTTTTCCTGTTAAAGCATATCAAACACATGATCTAGGACGAGGTTATATACTATGCATCAAGAAAGTATTCATCCTCCCTCACTTTTATATTCATCCTCCCTCACTTTGCTTTGATATTTTCTGAAATATTTTAATAGTGAGCTATAGCAAACTAGATATTTCATAATATGCAACAGTTGAAACAAGCAAAATAAAATCAGACCAGTTGAGACGTGAGAGTAATGAACGAACACTTTACTGTACTACTGGCAAAATAATTCATATATAAAGCTGGTGTATGAGCCCCATGCAGTACATCAGAACACGTCTGTTTATTCAGTTCATTCTTCACCGCCCTCCCATTTTCATCTTTCCATACTCAACGAAGAGAAATTTAAAAAGCACAGAAATAAACAAATATATATATACTCAGGAATCACTGAGCTCTAGATAACCCTCTGACTCTAGATAAAGCACTTCTCCAAGCCACCCTAGAGGGATTTGACTCGTTTCAGATCACATCGACAGGACTTTATCCAAAAATCCCCTGTCTTGGCAAAAAAAAAAAAAAAAACACACACACACAACACAAAAGGAGGTGTACATGGAGAGATCATCTATGAAAATAAAGAAAGGATGAGGTTTGTATGTGTTCTATACACATCTCTGGTTCTGGTCTCCGTGCTAGGGTGGTAAAGAGCTGCTCATTTGAGGCTGGTCACTCACACTTGCCCTGTCAAAGTCGTTGCCAATGTTACCGGCCAGGTGCTTCAGCGGAGAGGGTGTAACACGTTTGCACACACACACACACACACACACACACACACACACACGATTTGTCTTTTGCTCTCACACACAAAAATGTTGCCCTCACACACACACCATTTCACTCTCGCGCTAACAGACACACACAATTTCGCTCTCGTGCTCACAAACGCGCTCACTCACACACACACATCTCCTAAGTCTTGAGTATCAAACCATCTTGGTTTTGGCAGGGTGGGTTTGAAACAAGACCAGCCTAGTTTGGTGGACCCTGCCCATTTTCCCCCATACACCCTCCTACATTCATTCAGTGAACTACCTGTGTTTGTGTGTGTGTGTGTGTGTGTGTGTGTGTGTTGTACAGAGGTTCTGTACAGTGTGTATCTGTGTGTAGTATTGATAGAAAGAGAGTTATCCAAAAAACAAGGACAACTAGGAGCCTATAAACCCAGAAAGTAAGGGAAGGATAGTCTCCACTGCACAAGACGCCAGAACATTGGCGCACTCCCACACTTGCGCACACAGACGCCACTCCAGGGGGGTGCTGTGGGAATGTGTGTGTATGTGTCAGATCTATCCACTTCAGTGTGTGTGTGTGTGTGTTTTCTGCTCTATGGTTTGTTTGTGTGTGTGTGTGTGTGTGTGTGTGTGTGTGTGTGTGTGTGTGTGTGTGTGTGTGGTGCTGGTGGAACTGTACAGGAGGAGATTGGTGATGCGGAGATCCCCACCCCCCCCCGGACACACTCCTTTGGCCACACTTCTCTTTTTCTCTCTTCCTTTCAGCCTCTTCTTCCTCCACCTCTTCCTCCTCCTGTTGTCATGGTAAGGTGGGGGGGGACTGCATTACGTTCAGACACTGAGTGACTGACTGACCCCGTCCGCATGGGGGTGACGCCAAACTGCTGCACTCACGCTCTCGTTCATTTTTGTACATTTCTCTTTCACGCTCTGTTGCTCACTCGACTGGGATCCAATCAGCGTCGCCTAAGAAACAGAACATCGGGTTAGACCAAGTGGAGGACTCTACACACCACACACACACACACACATGTGCGCGCACACACACACACACACACACACACACACACACACACACACACACACAAAAACGCATGTGCACACACCAAAAAAAACACACACACGCACACGCACACCCTGTGGTCAGAATTCCCACAAATTTTCATGGTGATGACTTCAGTGGTAATCCTGCCACTGATATAACAACAAAGCCACTGTAGGCTGAAGAAACAGGCAGACAGTGAGAGTGGAGTCTTCACCCTGTTTACCCCTGTGCTTTAGAGTAGGAGAAAGAGCAGAGTGTGTGTGTGTGTGTGTGTGTGTGTGTGTGTAAATGAGCGAGTGTGAGTAGGAAGAGTGGGATCGTCACACTAACCAGTCCCTCAGCTGTTTATCCTCAGCATACAGGTCTATCAGAGTCGACGCCTGGCCCTAGCATCCTGCCTTATGTAACACACACCGACACACACACGAGCAGAAAGCGGCATCCAGAAGTTAGCAAAAAAGCAAGCAAGCATGCATGCACACATACAAAACACATAACAAAATGCACAGCATTTAAAAATGCAAACACATTCACACATGCATGCCAGACTCACACGCAGCACACACACACACACACACACACACGCGCACACACACACACACACGCAGCACACACACGCAGCACACACACAAGCAGCACACACACAAGCAGCACACACGCGAGCAGCACACACGCACAAATCTACTAAACACAAACAAAGTGTGTTTTATAGACTAAGGCTATATAACTAGTCAGTAAACATGTCAGTCAGTTAGAGTTGATGAGGACACACACTTCTGAGGACAATGCGATGAACTTTATCTGCCAATCCCAAGGCCACGCCCAATTACTCTCCCTAAGAGTCCCCCTCCAACCTGTTTACATCACTGGCTCCGTCTTGCGCTTGGCCCTTGAAAGGCACATTTTTGCCTCCCTCCTCCCATTCTACCACAGATGTCCCCCGTTTATGGGACTTAGGGGCCAAAGGTTTGAACTGGCTTAGTGAGGGGAGAGAGAGAGTGTGTGTGTGTGTGTGTGTGTGTGTGTGTTAGGCCATACCTGCCCCCTGTTTTGAAGATGAGGTCAGCATTGGGGGCCCCTTTTGGGTGCTGGTAGCGAGGCCGTCGCTCACGGTTGGTGTTGGCCGGCGCAGGACGCTGGGCCAGGGACTGCAGCATCTCTGCACAAACAAAACAACACAACACAAAGATCAGCATTAGCAACATTCACACACATTGCCATCTTCATCTTCACAACCACCATCAGGGGAGAAGAGCTAACAGACAGACACAAAGGCATACAGATGAGAGAGGTTAACCCAAGACCTCCTCTCTTTCTCTCAGTCCAGCTATCCCCTCTCCCTCCCTCGGCCCTTTCCCCTCCCTCCAGATTGTCTTTTGCTGAAGTTTAAAGAGGACCTATTAGGCTTTCCCCCTTTCCTTTAGTGTGATGTATAGCTACATATTTGTGCATGTAAACAGTCTGCAGAGTTACAAAACCCAGAGTACACGCACAGAGGGAGTACTTTTCCTCTATCCATCTAGTTGCACTCTCCATTTCCCTTCTCGATTCATCCTCCCCATCTCCCTCACTTTCTCCCTGTTCCTTGTTTCTCCTTCTCTCTCTCTCACACACACACACACACACACACACACACACACACACACACACACACACACACACACACACACACACACACAAACATTCTCTCTATCTCTCTAGTACCCTGGTAGTCCTCCGCTTCCTGACGCTCGTTGATGTCCAGGGTGAGCTTCTTCATGCGCATGCGCTCCTCCTGCTCGGCCTGCTGCTGGTTGAAGTGGTTGGCAGCCAGATGGGACGACAGCGGCACGTTCAAGATCTTATACTACAGACAGAAGACACACACATACACACAGCCACGTGAGACAACATGTTCAAAATCTTAAACTGAGCAGAGAGTAAATAAGAGAGAGGGGGTACACACACATATTTTAGTTCAATTAGCTTTTGGAGGAGTTTTGTTTTGTTGCACTGATTAGGCCTGAGATATTTTAGAAAAGGTGGAACTTCAAAAGCGCTGCTTCAGAAATAATATTGACGTGTGTGTGTGTGTGTGTGTGAGTGTGAGAGAGAGAGAAGGTTAGTGTGTGTGGGTTGACATTGGAATGTTTGGTTTGTGGTCTGAGCTAGCGAGCATGTGTGTGTGTGTGTGTGTGTGTGTGTGTGTGTGTGTGTTGTGGTCCAGGGTGTGTCTACCAGTACAAGGGTAGTATGGCTGCCTTCCCTCTTCCCTCTCTCTCTCTCGCTCGCTCGCTCTTTGAATCCTGCTCCTGTATTTTAAGAGCTCCTCTCCAGTTAACATCCCCCTGTTGTCCTAACTGGCTCTTTGGTTTGTGTAAACTCTCTCCTCTTCTCTCTCTCTCTAGTTTAAAAGTGTGTGTGTGTGTGTGTTTGTGTGTGTGTGTGTGTGTGAACATGTGTGTGTGTGCGTACCTGCTGCTTGTTGCCCTTGCGAGTGAGCATGACGAACTGCATGGTGTCATTGATCTCTGCGTCCCCCTCTCCTTCAATAGGGGGGGGGGCTTTCTTCAGCTGGCTCTTCAGCTGCAGGGGGATCGCAACGTCCAGCTGGTGCACTTTCACAGCCTCTCCACTGCGCTGCTGCTCACACACACACACACACACACACACACACAGAGTTAGCCATGTCCAGCTGGCGTACTTTTACACTGCGCTGATGCTCGCTGATGCTCACTCACACACACACGCACGCGCACACGCACACGCACACGCACAGAATTTGCCATGTCTTGCTGGCGTACTTATACAGACTTTCCACTGCGCTGCTGCTGCCTCACACACACAGATTTAGAATTATACACATAAATTATAATTACATATGCAAAAGCACCATCACACTAGCACACACGGTCCCAGATTAGGGCTGTAGAATTTATCAAATTTCAATTTCAATTATCATCATGGCTTCCGACGATTTTGAAAACATCACAGGGATTAATGTGCTGCATTACATTTCGGAATGATGCTCTGGTTTTGTCTTGTCGTGCTATAAATCCAGCACCCTCAATGCACTCTTTCCCTTTACAGCTGTGCACTCTTTCCCTTTACAGCTGTGCACTCTTTCCCTTTGCAGCTGTGCACTTCTTCTCTTTACAGCTGTGCACTATTTCCCTTTACAGCTGTGCACTCTTTCCCTTTACAGCTGTGCACTCTTTCCCTTTTCAGCTGTGCACTTCTTCTCTTTACAGCTGTGCACTCTTTCAGCTGTGCACTCTTTCCCTTTTCAGCTGTGCACTTCTTCTCTTAACAGCTGTGCACTCTTTCTCTTTACAGCTGTGCACTCTTTCCCTTTACAGCTGTGCACTCTTTCCCTTTACAGCTGTGCACTCTTTCCCTTTACAGCTGTGCACTCTTTCCCTTTTCAGCTGCACTCTTTCCCTTTACAGCTGTGCACTCTTTCCCTTTTCAGCTGTGCACTTCTGCCCCTCCCTTCAAGCCCAAACTCAGCCACTGAATAAGTAGCATCACTGCTGAAATGTCACACCATTTAATATTCACGACGACCTATACCGTCGCATTTGTTTACTAGCTAAATTTGTAACTGAATGCAACAGGCCTTGTATGCAGGGCAAATACCTAATGCTGCCTAGAAGTTCAGTAAGGGAGTAGCCTTCTATATGATAAGTGGTTCGGTTGGAATGTTTTAAGCACGGAGACAATTAGTTTGAGTTTTTGTGTGTGTGTGTGTGTGTGTGTGTGTGTGTGTGTGTGTGTGTGTGTGTGTGTGTGTGTGTGTGTGTGTGCGTGTGTGTGTGTTTGTACCTGCAGGTTCTCCAACATCATCTTATCTAAGGCCTGGATGAAATCTTCATCTTCAGCACAGGCAACATGCTTCAAGCCACCTCCACGGATAGTAACCTCCTGAAGAAAACACACAAACACCAAAAAAAATGAAAACCAACTCTTATGGTGTTTTCAACACCAGACAATACAGTCTTCATGCGGGTAGATGGTGAATGTGAGCACTAGGCACTAGGGCTGAAACGATACACCTACCTCACGATTCGATTCATATCACGATTCTTGACCCACGGTTCGATACACCCCACGATATTATTATTATTATTTTTTTTTACCCTTGCGATTTTTAAAATATATTTTCTAATTCACATTAGAATAAGTATGAGCTATAAAAAAAAATGAAGAAACAATTTATAACCAAATATTGAGGTTTTTATTACTCAAAGCAATGCTGTTGAAAAACATTCAACAAACTTCGGAACCTGTTATCTATCTGCAGAGCAAATGTCAGGCTCATACAAAAACATTAACGTGAATTAATTGATGCTAATACCTAGCGCGGTCACTATAGGATTTCCCATATACGTTAGCATTAAGCTAACGTATTTTCTACCACAGTAAAACATGCAATACTATGTGATTGTTTTTAGAAAACGAATGTTACGTGATGAGATTACTTAAATGTAGTCTGCATGTCTGCTCAGTTTAGCAGTGCTACCCAAGCAAAGGTTTGAAAAGAACTTCAAGCTTCAGACTTTCTGTTAGGGAAACAGCTTTCTATCTGCCAAGCAAATGGCAGGCTCATGACAACACGCGCAACCTTTGGGAGCATGAACTGCACTGAGTACATTTTGCGCAACAATTAACCCCAACGCTGAAGCAAGCAGCCGCCTTTACTAGCGAACCAAACTTTTTGTATCAAGTGACCGCTGAGGGCATGTTGCGGTTCTGCCTCCTCGCATCGCGATGCAGGTTCGTGGCCCAGAGTGTCGCGGTTTCTCGGTTCGATCCAATATCTTTACAGTCCTACTAGGCACCCACCCAAGTTGGCCAAATCCAGACACAACCCTGACTGCCTTATAGGTTTGTGTGTGTGTGTGTGTGTGTGTGTGTGTGTGTGTGTGTCACCCGCATAGGTTTGTGCGTGAATCGGGAGAGCAAATTGTGCATTTAAATGTCTATTCATTTAAATATTACACAACATTACTTTGTCATCCTACTCACTAAACATAAAGTTTGATTGACTAAGGAACTTCAACAGTAACTTGAAAGTGTGTCTGTGTTTAGTCTCACATTGGTTTCTTCATCAGTTTCATTCTCTTTGTTGGAGTCGGTCAGGTAGTCTGTGTTCTCCTCTTCCTCTTCCTCTCGCTCTTCCTCCTCATTCTCCGATCCCTCCTGGAAAAGGACACACAAACACAGACACACACACCGTTATAGGAGCTCTAAAACCCTTCAAAAGCTTCATCTGCCAGTAAATACACAGTAATATCTTCAGTTGGACACAGATGCATCACCAGATTAAAGGAGCCTGATGGCTTTCTTAAAGCAACCCTTGACTGACAGTCATGCGATATTATCTTACGGCTCCTCAGAATGATGCTAAGTTCCACTGAATTCAATGGTCTATCCCAACATCCGGAGGTCAATATTCCATGATAACCCCTGAAAAAAGAAATCAATGACCGCTGCGATTGGGAACAGGTTTTGTGCTACTGATTCAGATCTTTCGTATCATTCCACAAATCGTCCATTTACTTATCGTAGCTTGTCAGCAAGTAAGAAGGAGAGAGAGATTTTGTCTTTTATCGCCTTGGCAATTTATATGCGGGATGCATAGTCCCTTCAAGACAATACAAGACCTGTTCGCCCTGTCAGGATTTATTTTTCAAACACAACCACTCACTTCCTCATACTTAAAGGTCTGTTTACATGTTTGGTTTCAATGGTTTGTCTTCCTGAACCCCCTCCCTTCTTGCTCTCTTTTCACAAAGGCATGCCATCGTGTGTGAACTAACTACCGCAGGCAGTAAGAATAATAAGGAGGACTGTGCGGAAAATGCTACGAGACTACTGCATGCTCTTTCAGACGTGAAGTATAAAGGTTATGAAAACACCTGCAAAGGCAGTTACTCCTGTATAAAAAAAAAAACAGACACAGCTAAAACAATAAAAAAAACTCTGGAATGTCATTTGGCTTTGAAGAGAGAACAGGGAAATGACTGAGACTGATGAGGAAACGGCCATCAGCTGATATTCAAACGCTTTTTTGCTATGTGGTGCAGTGACACACACAATCCCCGTAAACAGTAGCCAAGTGCTTCATTTCAAAAGATTTTCTAAAATGTGTGTATTTGCATGTGTGAGAGTGTAAGTGTGTCACCATTTCAGTGATCTTGAGTACATGCACACTCCCCTGATGTCTTCTCTCACACACACACACACACACACACACACACACACACACACACACACACACACACACACACACACACACACACACACACACACACACAGGGGAAGCCTGTCCTGTAGTCCTCATACGACTAATGCAGATTTAAACAACATGGGACTCCACCAAACCTCACCTAGTTGCACAAGGTGGGGCTTGGGCAGAGACAAATATAAGAAAAGTACGTAGATTACGTAGACGTAGAAAAGTATGGAAAAGAGGGAGGGAAAAAAAGAAAGAAAGAGACTGGTGGAGGAGGTGTAAACGGACAAGGAGAATATGACAGATGACTAAAGAGGGGGAACAGGGGTAGAGAAAAGGGGATTGGACAGAGAGAGGTAGAAAGATAGAGAAAGAGATGAGAAAAGAATAGAACAGAGATGGGGAAAGAATAGAATAGAGAATAGAATAAAGAATAGAACAGAAAGAGATAAGGAAAGAGAATAGAATAGATGGCGAAAGGGAATCGAATAGAGAATAGAAGAAAAAGATTGATCCAGAGAGAAAGAGGGAGAGAGAGGGAGCAGCTGATGAGACTGAGGGACGAATGGATAGTGGAAAAGTGATAGACAGAGACTGAGGAGGAGAGAGAAGTGAATGAGTGTGGGTGTGTGTGTGTGTGTGTGAGAGTGAGAGAGAGAGTGAGAGTGAGAGAGAAAAGGGGGAATGTATCTACCTCTTGCTCGTTCATCTCGCTCTCGTTTCCAGACTGCTCCTCTGTCTCTGCCCCACCCTCCTCATCGTCATCATCATCATCTTCGTCCTCACCCAAAGAACTGGGGCAACGGCCATCCTTCTCCATCGCTAAGCCTGTGGGGACAGGGAGACACAGGCACGCACACGCAGGCACACACACAAACACAGGCACACACACTTGATTTTTAAGATGCGCCTTAGTCTTCAGGTCTTTTAAACTACAGAGATCTACACACACACACACACACACACACACACACACACACAGACTCCTTTGCAGTAACACTTTAAGAGCTCCATCTTTAAGTAATTTAATCCAGAAAACGTTCTTCTTTTATGTGGCAATGAACTTAAAACACCACACACACACACCCACCCACACAGGTCATATTTTCGAGTGACACATTAACAAACTGTGTGACATGTGGGCCAGTGGTGGTAGACCTCATCCTCAACTCTTACACAGGTCAGTCCACAGATTATGGAAATCAAACTGGCAACATAAGACCAGTCGCATACACCATACACACAGACACACACACACACCATAAGACCAGTCACACACACCATACACACAGACACACACAGCATACACACAGACACACAAAGAGGGGTGGAGCTGTAGCACATTCTTGCTCACATTCCGATCGAACACCTTAAAACACAGAACAAAAGCCTGCAAATTACCTTTATCAGCTGGGGTGTGTGTGTGTGTGTGTGTGTTTATGAGTGATCTGCAGAGAGCAGAGTGAGGGTCCTAGCCCCACTCCAGGAAGGAATACATTTTTCCTACGTAACTCACACTCACACACACACACACACACACACACACACACACACACACACACACACACAGAAGTGTGAAAGGGGTAAGGGAGTGGAGGAGTGGGGCCTGATGAATGAGTGTAAACCAGTCCTCCCACAGAGGAAGGAATGCTGTCTATCAGGGACGACAGAAACGAAAAGGTGGCAGGGCTGGGGAACACACAACCACGGTGACCCAGGAAGTTCCTTTGAAAGCGGGAGCGCGCACACACACACACACACACGTGTGTACGCTTCTCACTCCATCCTACCCAGTTTAACCATGACCTCCCTCTCCAGCTCTGTCTCGTGGCCTCCTCCAGTGAGGTGTGTGTGTGTGTGTGTGTGTGTGTGTGTGTGTGTGTGTGTGTGTGTTTCTCTCTCTCTAGCTTACCCAGTTTAATCATGACCTCCTTCTCCAGCTCTGTGACCTGTCTTGTGGCCTCCTCAAGTGAGGTGTGTGTGTGTGTCTGTGTGTGTGTGTGTGTCCTCTCTCTAGCTTACCCAGTTTAATCATGACCTCCTTCTCCAGGTCTGTGACCTGTCTTGTGGCCTCCTCAAGTGAGGTGTGTGTGTGTGTGTGTGTGTGTGTGTGTGTCCTCTCTCTAGCTTACCCAGTTTAATCATGACCTCCTTCTCCAGGTCTGTGACCTGTTTGGTGGCCTCGTCCAGTGAGGTGCAGAGCCTCATCTTGGGCCTCAGGAGCTCCAGCATGTCGCTGATCATGTAGTCGATGTCTATGGGGAATGGGTGGTCCTTGGTCCACACGTCAAGACTCTTCTTCCACCAGACATACCTCTGCATGCACACACACACACACACACACACACACACGGTCAGGATGACTATATACGAGTTCACAGGGTAGGCACAAACTCACATGCATTCACTCGGTCACAGATTATGTATAATCAATCAGGTATGCAAGGGGATGATTTTCAAATACAGACATTTCAAGTCTGAATGTGTTTTCACCTGCTCACAAACACAGACCAAAAGTACAAACATAGAGTATCATTGGACCCAAAGATAGATACACAAAAACACACGGGACAATGGCACCAGCATGCTGGTGACCTCTGACCTGGAAGTAGATGAGGAAGCAGTCGAGCTTCCTCTTGCTGGAGCCACGGTCGAAGTACTGGCCGCAGGTGTCGAGCAGGGTGCAGACCAGGCGGATGCGGAAATGGTGCTCGGGGGGGTCCAGGGGGGAGGCCGTGCCGTCGGTGTTCACGCCGAACGAGATGAAGGAGAAGAGCGTGCGGAAGATGACGGCCGACTCCACCATGCGGTAGTTGTAGAGCTCGCCCAGGAACTTGGCACTGCTCACACGCCGCTGGTTAAACTTGGGCTGGTTCACCTGGGGGGGGGGAGGAGGGGGAGAGTGAAGGAACGAGAGAGAGAGAGAGAGAGAGAGAGAGAGAGAGAGAGAGAGAGAGAAAGATGTGGGTTAGGGAGAGAAGATAAAGGAAAGCAAGCGAGCAGGAAATAAATCTCATAGAGGAGAGGCAACAGTAAACACAGTGACTACACCCTCCAGTAGTCTCAGTGAATAAAATGAGACGGATCAGTGACAAAAAGTTCAGGTATTTTATCATGATAATCTTCTAGTTGGATGACCTCCAGCAATGTGATTCAACACTTTTCTTCAGTCTCACCTCTCTCACACACACACACACCCACACCCACACCCACACCCACACCCACACACACACACACACACACACACTCGCTCTCCATTTAATATTCAAACCTGCACCACTCAGTTAACATGGATGCCCATGTAGCCAGGCCAACTTTCCTCGGCACACGCAGACACACACACACACACACACACACCTCCATTCCCAGGCGTATATCCTCGAGCACCCCGTCCACTACGTGTATGCCAACATCCTCCTGGTAGGCCACCAGTCCGGCAAGTAGGTTGGCCACGCAGTGGATGCTGTTGTACTTGACGTTCCAGATGTTGACCATGCAGCACACCAGGTAGGCCTTGGTCTCCGCATCCAGCCAGGGAAGCTTACGCATCTGACGCAACACCTGAGACAAGACAAGACACAGGTAGAGGAGTGGGGTCAGGCATGTGTGTGTCTGTGTGTACATATGACGTTTACATATTAACGTTTACAATTTCTCATGACCTCTACTGTAGAGAAAGCTGTGGTTACACAGACCTAATGGTTGTGTGTGCGTGTGTGCGTGTGCGTGTGTGCGTGTGTGCGTGTGTGCGTGTGTGCGTGTGTGCGTGTGTGGGTAACAAAAAATGTGAGGAAAAACTGAAAAAGTGGTGGGGGCTGAGGTATTCTGCTTGTCAAGCAGTGTGTGTGTGTGTGTGTGTGTGTGTGTATTACCTTCTCTGTGGTGACCTTTGACAGGTCCTTGTAGAGCAGCTTGCGGATGTACTCCTGGAGGGGGGGTCTCTTCTTGCGCACGGTCTTCTCCACAGGAGGGGGGTTGCAGTAGTAGTAGGCATTCTCCACCATGGTGATGTACCGAGCGTCCAGGTGCTGCGCCTGCTTTTTACGCATCATTTGTTCCTGAGGAGCGGAGAACATAACACATTAACTAACACACACAAGGACGAGCGGGCACACACACATGTGGGCACATAAACATTACACATCATTTGTTCCCGAGGAGCAGAGAATATAACACATTAACTAACACACACACACACATCTAAACACATTGCTTCCTAGCCACACCATTATAACACACATACACAAACACACAGATTTCCTGAGCAGGCTGCACAATAACACACACACACACACACACAAACAAATCACTGAACAAAATGACAGCCAAGAAGACAAAGAAACACACAAACAAACTCCAGTGCCCATATTCATGAAACGGTCATTCCCATGCCGTGCTTGTTTACTAAACTAAACTAAAACCAAACTCGGCACTTCAGAGTGCCATGACCTTGAGCATGAGGACGGGTGGATTTGTACAGCTAAGCTGAAGGTTAAAACACACACACACACAAGTCTGTCCACTTAGTTCAGAAGATAAGTGTTAGTCAACTTCCTCATACTCTTCCCTCCTTCATTTCTTCTGGCGTTTCTGTTTATTTATCTTTGTGTGTTTCTTTCTCTCCTAGTCTATCTTTGCAATCATCTCCTTTATCTCTCTCTAACGCACACGCACACGCTCACACACACACACACACACACCTGCAGTGTCACTATACAAACACCAGCTACAAGGCTGTGATAACCCTGCCATGATGCTCAGGGTTGACAAATACATGGACACACACACGGAAACACAATATAGACATTGTCAGGGTGTTTGTGTGTGCGAGAGTAGAGTACTTTGGGAGCTGAACATTGTGTGAGAGAAAATTAGTAAATGCAAATGTGTGTGTACATATGTTGAGGAAAGGGTGGATGTTATGAGACACCCCAAACTATGCAAAACAGTACATGGAAATGTGTGCAAAATATGCAGAGGACTGTGTGTGACTGACCAGAAGTACGCTGGTCCTCAGGTGAGACTCTGGTGACCTGAACAGGAAGTGTCCGCAGGTCTCCAGTAGGGTGCAGGCCATCTCTATGTGGTGATGAGAGAAATCAGACAGCAGCATCTGCAAAGGAGCACAAACAAACACACACACACACACACACACACACACACACACAATATATCTTATAAAATAGTTTTAACTTTTTGCATATTGTAAGAAGCTGTCAGTAAAAGATGATAACGTGCGTGTGTGTGTTTGTATGTGTGAGTTGGGGTATGAGTGAGTTCTGTCCAGACCTTCAGGCAGTGCAGTGTGTCTGTTTTAGAGAACATCTTGAACTTAGCCAGCTCTCCGATGAACCTGACGGTCTTGTTCTTGGTCTCAATGTTGATCTGGTCCTTCTTACGGATCTGAAAC
>NC_137912.1:22733543-22746043 GCF_963457725.1 Sprattus sprattus
GTCTCCCTGCAGGGACGAGCAAAAGAGGAGAACATGATAAAGAGTCAGATACTTAAAAGATCTGAGGCAGTTTATTTAAATGAACATGTGTCTAATTTAACAACAGGGAACACTAATTCTACATGCATAGTACATAGACAATGTTTCTCACTAGAGAACATGACAGTCAGAGGTAAAGGAGAGGAGTTTAATACTACTAACGACAGTGCATAGTCATTCTAAAGACATGGTAGACAAACAATGTTTCTCAATACTCTCAAACCTTTTCTGCATTTTTGTTAAAGTCTTTTTATTTCCCCCACAGAGTTTAGAGAACTGTTTTGCCTTTTCTGCCAGGAAGGCAGAATAGCACAGATAATTCCATCAGTATATGGTTCATGACAATAATGTGTTGATGGATTCACAGCCCAGGACAGACAATTACAGACATTAAACGGATCAAACCCAATCATGTCTGATTCAGTGTCTAGGCTATATGGGGCAAACAGTGGACTTTTGAAGGGGGGAAGGGGAGGATTCTGTCTGTCGATGAGCTGACACCTAAACTCTCACTACTAGAGGGGGAAAGCAATTAGATAGGTCTGGAAACCCACAGTGTGAGGGGTTGGGGTTGTGAAATCAATGGTTGGCATCACAATCAAACTGCTGGATATAGTTCTTATTTTAACTTCAATTGAGTTTATCATGAATAAGATTCTGTTCACCATATTTCCATACACATTGTTTCACTTACCATTACAACAGATTACAAAATCTCTCTCAATATCTCGACGATGCACTGACTGTGTAAACAACGGCTTGCCTGTGAATTTGTTTGGTGTCACCAACCTCTTGGGGTGGGTGTGTGTGTGTTTGTTTGTTTGTTTATGTATGTGTTTATGTATGTGTGTGTGAGTGTGTTTATGTGTGTGTGTGTGTGTGTGTGTGTATGTGTATGTGTATGTGTATGTGTTACATTACATTCATTCATACTGCATTTTATTGTTCTTGTGCAATAGTCACACTGGAAACTACATATAATTGTGCTACTATTACTGGTTGTGCAATATTTGCAGCTATGCTAGAACAATAGCTACATTAATCTTAGGTGGAGTTCCATCCATACCATTGCACTCTACCATTATATTGTTAGTGTTAAATTTTGTTACTTTAAAAAAAAAAAATGATTTGGTAGGACATGAGTTTTGGTTTTAGATGGTGCTTGCAGTATCTTTCTTAAAGCTCCAACAGGAGCAGTGCTTCTACTTATGTTGTATGCAGAGGTATACAATGAAAGGTTATCTATTCTAATCTATATTCTACTGTCCATATCTCCCTTCGACAGCATATACCGTCCTTCACTGTGTTATAATAAACCCTTTGACATCAGGCATTTTCAGATAATCAACCCCTGTGGACTGTAGCCAGTGTTCCTGCCATGGCATCAAAGTACTTACATGATTTTCAATTCAGTATAGGATCGGCTGTATGACAGGGCTCACAAATAATGCTCTTTAGTGTTAAACATGATTAAGGGTTGAAACAAGATTAAGGGGTATGAAGCAAAACAGAAAGCTTGTAATGTAAGTTTGTTACTTACTTGAGCAAAGCTGCCTCCTCCTCCTTCAATCTTTTTGCTTCCTCCTCTTGCTTCTTCCTCTCCTCTTCTTCCTGCAGCCTTTTCTCCTCCTCCTCCTTTTTCTTCTGCTCTTCCTCTGCTTTTAGTTTCTCCTCCTCTTTCTTCTTGCGCTCCTTTTCTTCCTTCTTTCTCTTCTCGTCTTCGATCCTCCTCTTCTTCTCCTCTGCTGCTTTGCCTCCATCCTTCTTGCCTGCTTTGGGCTCGTCTTTCCCTTTTTCCCGGGAGGAGGTGGGTCGCCGGTCGCCCTCTCTCTCCCTTTCCTTCTCCTTGCTACTGTTTCCTGGCTCTTTTTCTTCCATATTCACGGACTTCTTGCGTTCAGCAGGCATTCTGGGGGGAAAGTCGGGGAGTTATACTATAGGCAGTCAGGCGCAATTAACTTTACTTTAGTTCACTACTTCGAACTTGATATTCCGTCATCTAGTCTGCTACTGAATGATAACTAGCTTAACATTCTACCTTAGAATCTAGCGAGATTTAAATGCTTGAAATGATTATCCGTGTGAATATATTAATACCCGAGACAACTTGAGGATGTTCTTGAAAACAATTCAAACTAGCAGCTGTCATTGTTGCCTTACATAGGTTTCTTGTCCGTGTGAAAAAAAAATCACCCATTTGTAGAAATGACAGAAGTTATAGCCATTAAACTGACAGCAGATGTATGAAGTCTTGCCGTTATGACTGCTAGCTCGCGAGACATTCGAGTCGGAAAGCTGGATGATCAACATTCGAGCTGAGGCAGACTTTCTAAAATACCCTCAAAACATGTGCGTAAGTGAACGCATACAGTTCATCTCTTTATGTCTATCTCTGAGCGGTAGGGTAAATAATGTTATTGAATTTAGTTCAACTTTGCCAACGACTAAAAGCAACTTGTCAGTTGTCAACACAAACTAGCAAATAAGCTAAGAACACACGATTAGCCTCACTGACATGCTAGCGAACGTTTGCTAGCTAGCTAACGTTAGCTCTGTTTGTTAGCTTTGTTTTTGTAGTACTGGGATAGCTTTATGTTTGCATGTGAGGCACTGTGATTCTTCGTTCAACCGGATACACATGAACAGTAAAATATTACAATATATCCAGCCGAATTAGTATGCTTAGAAAGGGACTGCATCCAATGAAAATAACGAGCCAACACAGGCCGCCTTGAACTGAGATACAATAAACAAACAGAAAAACACCCGGAAACTACTCATCTATTATGCTTCTGGATTCTCTCAAACATCCACATTGTCGACTATTCATATAGTTTTAACCTACTGTGTACTGCGATGCACATAATTCGCAAATATCACAACATTACCTTGGATTTCTCTGCTTCTACATGGAGTTTGTTTGGTGGGCAAAATGTTCTTCCCGTCGCGCAGTGGCAGGACCCTGAAATTAGCGGGCTATTTTAGCGCCTGAATAAAATACAAATGTCATTCGGTATGATAAAGCATTACAGCATATGGCAACTTTGAAGTTGATTGTGTTGCGTTGTATTTGAAATATGTTCATGATTTGTGTAAAACTATTATTCTGGTCATGATTGTGCAGGCGATAAAGGGTATCCACAATACAATAGGGCGTGTTTAATTTTTCGCGTTTTGCAATAATGTGAGACATTATAATAAAATAACTGAAGCACTAACTAATCTTTTACTTTTCACGAAAATGATCATATGTCTCTGTACAGGCATTTGAACTGTACACAAAAGTTTGAGAGACACACTGCTACTCTTATTACAGGGTTGTAAAATATTAAAATTTCAGGTGATTATGGGCGCTTATCATAGTTATACCCATAGCTGCTAACGTTAACTATGCTCTTGACGTATTCTTAGAGCAGCAGCGAAATACCAACCCGCATATTGTTGCGCATAGATGCACGCTTCAAGTTTATGTACTTTCAAATTCTATCTGTGCTGATGCTTAACTAATGGGTGACTTGTTGTCGTTGTTGTGTTCTTTTTTTATTATTATTATTTTACATACAATCACGGCAAAAACAACAAGTTAAATGGCTTAAATCTTGTTACATCGGAAATTCGCATATCTCAAGGACAAGCCTGAAGAAGAAAAAAAACTGACATCACATCACGAGAGTCGTTCTCATGGCAACAGGCGTAGTGGAACAGCAACGTTATGGAATTATTTTGTCAGCCAATGTATTAGTAGCGTGAATCCAAGCAAGGTCGGTCGATTGTTGTAGAGATAAATCACCCCTTGTTTCGACACTATTCCAGCTGATCATGTGTTTGACAGTCTACAACTATGTTTATTATGACTCTCCAACAACAGAAAGCGCATGCAGGAAATGACGAAAACAGCTCAGTTGTCCATGGAATGAGGGACTTGCTAGCTAGCCGTAAAGCTAATGATGTCAAAATATTTGAGTTAGATTTTAAATTGGTGGCTATCTTTAGCCTCGAAGCTCACTTCCCTCGTTGATTCCGCTAAGAATATCTGCATGCAGGTCGGGAAGATCATATCCATCTGGGGATCTATGGGCTGAGCATTACCATATATAGGCCTTGGAAAAGGCATTTGAAGTTGCAGATCCAAAATGTAAACAAGAGATTCTCAACAGCCAGAACAGTGGAGAAAGCGGCAGGACAGGACAGGGGAAAGCAACTGTCAACATGTCATCGCCAGAACAAATTATTGAAATTATTATGGACGACAAGACGTATAACGTCAGTAAAAATAAGCTTATTGAAAAGAGTGATTATTTTCGTGCGTTGTACAGTTCGGGGATGCGCGAGTCAGGTGAGGAGTCAGTAGAGCTACAGGGACTGAGCGTTCCAGGGCTGGAATTGGTCCTGGAATTTATCAACACTTCAAAGGTGCAAGTTGTTAATGAGACACTTGAAGACTTGATTGAAACAGCTTCGTTTTTGCAAGTGAGCTCAATCTTGAAACTGATACTGTCGGAAATCCGGCAGGATAACTGCGTGGAGTTGTACAAGCTCTCTGAGGTTTACGGGACCTCTGATTTGCGAAATGCATGCCTTAAATACATGAGCTGTTACTATCACCCGATGCTCCGGCAACCCGAGTTTAAAGCTTTGCCAGTTGCACTGCGAGACCAAGTCAAAGAAATACGAATGAAGGGGACGGCTACTCTAGTCGCCATCGGAGATTTCATTGGAACGTGTATGGATATGTCAGACCAGGACGAGCCGTGGTCTATGTTACGTTATGGAGAGGTTGAACAGCGCTGGAAGCCACTCTCCAACAACTTGCCCCCGGATATGGTCAACGTGAGAGGATACGGGTCTGCTGTTTTGGACAATTATTTATTCATTGTCGGTGGATACAGGATGACGAATCAGGAGATCTCCGCAGCGCACTGCTACAACCCCCGCAGGAATGAGTGGAATCATGTGGCGCCCTTGAACCAGAAAAGGTTAGTTTGCATATTTCCACTGACCCTTGCACCCAAAACGTCGACTATCCTGAGTGCTTGACATCTTTCTTTTTTTGTGTGTTCAGGTCAAACTTCAAGCTCTTAGCTGTGAGAGGTAAACTGTATGCCGTTGGGGGCCAGTGTCTGGGCACTGTGGAGTGCTACAGCCCAGATCAGGATTGGTGGACGTGTGTGTCTTCGCTGCCCGAGCCCTTGGCCGAGTTCTCGGCCTGCGAGTGCCAGGGAATGATCCTTGTAATGGGCGGCTACACTGCCAGAGGTCTGCATCCTTCACTCCGTACCACTGAAATGGGCTTGGTGCTGTCAGTCACCAGATACACGTTGAGACACTCTTGAGAGGGGTGAAGAGAATGCAGAGCTCATGTTTTCACATCAGAGTTCAGAGCTCTGGTTTACTTTGCCTCTTCCTGTGAGAGTTGTACACTACAAGTCAGTAATTCAAAATGGCGCTCACAGAGCCATTAGGAAGAACTTTTGCTTTCTGACCCTGCAGTATCTGCCTTCGTCACAGAATCCATTGAGGCTCTGGGAGGCCTATAGTCTCCCTCAACCATTCCCTGTTAGAGGGACACATGTTAAGCAGTGGGGATTGGGCTTTTCTCTTTCCTCCCCAAAAGTCAAACAGGCCTCTCCTCACTGCTTGTTTATGGCCAGCTCTACCTTCTACTGTCCCAATTTCCTCTCTGTTGGTCTGCTTTCCTCCATGATTCCCAAACTGTGTAGATTAACAAATCTAAAAAGCAGAATCACACTACTATACCTACAACTCCATTTTGAACCCAGAGTCAGTTGTGGGGGGTCTAATAGTCAACATTTGTCCTAAATAAATGTTGGGAGTAGCTTTGGACAAAAGCATGTGCTAAATACCACACCATAACCTTATAACTACATTAAGGATCTTCAGTCAGCCAGTCAGGCATGGAGTAGAACTTTATCACAGCTGGTGTATCTTTGTGCTGACAGACAGGAACACCAGCGTGCTGCGCTACTGCCCGATCTCTGACACCTGGAGCGTCATGCACACCTGCTCGGTGCACGTCCGCAAGCAGCAGATGCTGTCGGTGGAGGACACCATCTACCTGGTAGGGGGCTACACCCACGAACTGGAAACTTGGAGGAGAAGGCCCAACCAGACGGAGGACGTGCTAACAGTGAGTGGTGTGGTTGAGATGTTATTTGATCTGTTTTACCAATGTTGACTTAAAGAAAAGGGTTGTTTTATCTATACTCATTGGGATGTGAAGGAACACAGGACTATTTGTCCTCCTTTGGGCCTTGAACTCATGGCCTTCAGGTTTAGAATCAGGTGCCAAACTGCAGTGCTAAATAACTAGTGGTCGGTATATTTCATGGCCCCTGTCACCCCTTCACTTCGTAAACCTCACATCCTGGAGAGATTTATGGCACCGGTGCCAAAGGCTCTCAGAAGCCTTCAGAAGCAGTTGTTGGAGCTACAAAGCGTAATAATGCCAGACTGCTTCTTGTGCCGCTAGTGTGAGCTAATTCCCACGCCTCCTTGTCTGACTGGCCGATGTGACTGGCTGTTGTGTGTCTTCCAGGTGCAGTCGTACAACGTCAGCACGGGCGAGTGGCTGCAACTGAAGGAGAACACCTCCAAGTCGGGCCTGAACCTGACCTGTACGCTGCACAACGATGGCATCTACATCATGAGCCGCGACATCAGCATGCCCACCAGCCTGGAGCACCGCGTCTTCCTCAAGTACAACGTCTTCTCCGACGCCTGGGAGGCCTTCCGGCGCTTTCCAGCGTTCGGCCAAAACATGCTGCTCTGCTCCCTCTATTTGCCTAACGTGCTGTGAGGCAGCGCCTGCTTTACCAGGGTCGGATAGCAAGGAAAAGCTTTTACACAGCCCCCAGGGCTCAAAGTTCAGAGGTTGGAGGTCACAGGTCAGGGTGTTGCTTGTTGGGGGTTAATAGGGTCCTGTTGCACTTGCGGGGACCAGTTGGCGTGTCCCTACTTGGAATAGCTGGGAGCTGAGTCAGCTAGCAGCTTGTTCTCATGATAACAGCACACACACAGGGGTTTTGCCCTGTTAAAAGTAACAGCTATGAGTTTGCGAAACAAGTGTAGTGTGCATTATTATAAGCCTCAACAGCACATACGGCAGTGGAGGTGCCATGTAAAAAGTAACAGCTTTCGAGTGTGAAATACAAGTTTTGTGTGCATCATTACAATCCTCTACAGCACACATTACAGGGGAGCTGCCCTGTTTAAAAGTAACAGCTTTTGAGTATGAAGTACAAATGTTGTGTGCATTACTATAATCCTCAACAGCACACAGGACAGCAGAGCTGCCATGTTCACAAGGAACAGCATTAAGTATGAAACACAATGTGTTGAGTGCATTAGTATAATCCTGAAGTGAAAAATAACCGCATTGAAGAAAAACAGTAATTGCCTCGGCCATAATCACCTCTTCTCACACCTACAGCAGCACTAGAGACTACAGATAGAAATATGGAGATAGGAGGCAATTGTTTATGAAATGACTTGAACTGCATTAAGAAAACCATCACCGCATGTATTTAAGAACATTATTTAAGGGCAAATAGTGTGTGCGGAAAGTTACTTTGTGTTGTCCACTGCTAGTTCAGTGATATCTAATACACTGATTGAAACAAGTCTTACAGCACTAATTCAAAGCTTGAATACTCATAGGCGACAGAACAGTCAAATGTTATGCCTTGAATCCTTTCCGTTTTATGTTTGGAAGGTATTTGCTACAAAAAAGGAGAAAACTTCCTTGTATACTGTTTACTCATATTTAAAGTGGGAACAGACATCTGTACATTGTTTTTTGTTGTAGTTATTGTTAATATTGAAAGAAAGCACGTTGTTCCTTCCTTTATTAACCTCAAATGTATAGTGCCTGAAAGCTGGTCGGGACGGTTTTCACAAATGAACTACATGTACAAAAGCACCTGACCAAAGTTGCTGTCAGTTTTGTTTTATTATTTTTATTATTATTACTTGTATTATTATTATTCCTTTTATAATTGTTATTATTATTTTCCCATGTACTACTGGACCAGCAGGGTATTCAGTTGATGAATGAAGGAAAAATAACTAATCAAGGATGAAAGAGAAGCTGCCATTTCTTAGACTGCCATTTTAGATTGCAATGGTTTTTTTGTTGTTTTTGTTTTTGTTGTTGTTGTTGTTGTTGTTGTTGTTGTTTTTCCCCCATTGTGGTGGAAGCTTTTTGTTTGCAGTACTTTATATGAACTAATACTGAAAGTATGCGGTGTCATTGATTCCTTTGATTCATAGAGATTACAGTTTCACCCCAATATTGTTCCATAGCAGATACCCATTGATGCCTTGACAACATAAACAAAATAAAAATGAAAGTATTCAGGAGTTCCTTTTGTATTTATATAGAGGAACACTTTTATACATCTATGTTTGTCGTATAGTAATTTACAAATATCTGGAAACGGGTTTCAGAGTGTCCTCTTATAATTTTTTTCTAACACAACCTAACTCTCAAATGTACTTCACAGCAACACTAGAAATACCACTGGTGTTCGGACTGTTATTGTTTTATGTCCTGATAGGCCTTGTTGGCGTGCCGTTGTTGTCAGACTGTTGTTCTGGACGCTTTAGATCCTCATAGAGCTTCTTTTTGGAGTGCTGTGGCTGGTCCCTGATGATCGTCGTGTTGGGGTGCTGTGCCGTTTCTTGCGCCTGGGCGTTTTCTTCCCACTGGCTGGCGACTCTGGAGGTTTCATCTTCTCCTCGGAAGCCACGACAGCAGGGCCAGTCAGCTCCTTGTCTCCCTTCTTGCTCTTCTCCTGGAGGAAGTCGATGTCAACGGACAATACCAGCTGCCCATACTCGGTGTAGTCGGTGATGTTGCACCTGCCAGCGATGTCCCCCGCATCATCAGTGTACACCACCGTACGAGATACAGCGCATTAAGTCCTCATTCTGGAAGCTCACTATCGTCCACTCCTTGTTACCGATGTCTGGTATAAATGAACCGTCACACTTTAGCCAATCAGGAGCCATAGCCCCATCCTCTTGCGAGGAAGAGGAAGACAGGTCTTTCTTGTCCAGGGTGGCAGGCGTGAGGCCGGCTGTCTTTCCCACACTGCACCTCAGAGCCTTGGCAAGGGCAGTGTGCTGGATGGGGGTTGATGTTCTGGGTGGAGTGGAGGGCTGGAGGGTGAGGGGCTCCTTGGGAAGGGTGTCCCACTGCAGGTAGGCCGTGTGGAAGGCAAAAGGGCTGGGGCGGCCCGTGACGCGCTGGTGGAGCTCAGGGATGCTCATGGACAGGACCTGCAGGTTGTGCTTGGTCAGGGGCTTCTCCTCGGTGTTGGACAGGCGGGCCATCACTGTGTAGGCCTTGGGAGTAGGACCGGGAGACGCCACTGCAGCATTTTCTGTGTGGAAAATTCAAACACAAACACCTTTTATAAAACCACATACATTTTCAAGCATTTTTCAAAATCACAATGGTACATACAGTACATTTCTGTTATGTAAATACACATACTGTGTTCTGTAGGTAGCTTGCTAAATATATTATCAGAGATGAATGATTTAAAGTATTGTGTCATTTAGCATAACTACCTGGTGAATTTGCTGTAGAAGAGGGGTCATCTGCTTTGTGAAAGATGAACTTCATTTGATATCTTTCTCTCCAAGATGAAGTCTCCTCCATTTTTTCAGAATTATTTGAGTGTTTTTATACAAACATGTCACCTCCTGTTTAGCATATCTCCACGGCGACAGGTAAGTAAGGGTTCCATCATAGATATGGAAGACTCACTAAATATTTGGGTTCTGTCCCGTTTCAAACTTTCTTCATTATGACCTCAGCAGTAGTCCAACACTGAGGATTCCATGGTGTAAACCACGAGGGCTTTAGTTTAAATTCAGATATACCACTCACTGCTTTCACACAGATAAGATCACATCAGCTTCTTTTGATAGGGACAGCAACAGAAAAATGGAAAGTGAAAAATATGTTGTTAAATTTGTTGTATATTTGGTGTAAATTCGTCATTAAATGTGTCATATATTTCACACCAAGACTAAGTGTAGTTTCTATGACAATGTCATAACAGGTCCTGACATTCTAGCATCTCTCAGTGCAGAAGAGACAGTGTGTGGGTATATATGTGACTGTGTGGTTCACTCTGTCTCAGCATCCCTCTGTCATGTATTGCCCAACCTTTGAAGGTTCAACCTAGAGGGTTATTGATTCCCAACCGTCTCATTTGATCACATAGTAACATCTTATAATATCTTATTTATTTATAGAGCACTTTTTAAAACCAACGTTACAAAGTGCTTCTCAGAAGCAGCAAAAATGAAACAGATAAAAACAATTAGATGTATAAAATAATTAGACAGTGATACACCAATATAGAGTAAAAACATTTTATGATTTACGATTTTCTATCAGTTCTCATCACACAACGACGTCTCATCTTTGCTCCTTGAATGTCGATATATAATGGTATGGAGTTATTGAAACTTACTACGTGTAAAAAAGATAGAAATTGAATGTTTATTTTTGCCTCGAAAGTTGCACTGGGTGCCTTTAACATATCAACAAAGAGTTTCAGCATTTCTAGTTATTTAATCATCTTAAAAATGCCTGTTGTAGCCACAGGGAGGCGCTACATCTTAACTTTACAAATCTCAGTTTTTCTTATATCCTCTCCTAAGGTTAAATAACGTCACTCTACAATTCAGACACACCACAAGGCTACCATCCCACTCAGTCTCAGAAAATAGCTCAACAAAGGCTGTGTGGATGAACTGGGGTGCATTGGCCAGTGTCAGCCAGTTAGAATCGCCGGGGTGGATTAAGCTTTTTCTGGCAATGCTGAGGGAATCGATGACCTTGATTGGCTGTGAGGCCCATTCAGACAGTTTTCCTTTATTTGTGTTGCCATCCAATGAGAGAGCAAGAGGAAGTCAGTGGAGGTAGTTTGTGATCTGATCAATCCCAGACAGACGCTGTGTCTGGCCCAGCTCTGTCTCTGTTCTGGCGTGGTTCTGGCGGATTGGATCCAAATCAGGGCCGAATCTGTTCCAGAAGCATCTGATCATCTTGGATCCGAGACGACCCAAGACGTTTGTTCCTCATAGAAATAGCGCTGAGGCTCAAACTAGGTGACATGCCAGCTAGCTCACTTCCCGTCACTCAATAGGTTCGATTTCCATTCACTCACACATTCTACACATAACATAATTACCCATTTGTCTGCTGCCAGTGTCATGATTCAGCCCCTGCTGTGAATCATCATGGGGCACAGTCTGGCATTGACCTGGGCACAAATTGGATTGTGCCGTGGAAAAAAATTGTGCCTGGTTCTGTGTTGTTCCTTCACTAACACTTCTAGAACCCTGTGTTATAAAAGTGACATAACCGTGACCATGTCATGAACATGTCATGACAGATGGTAAATCCGCATCACATCTAACTGATGTGACAATGTTGTCATGTCAGTGATAATGACAGTGCTCAGAATTGTAGATTACATAACAGCCTGTTTAGCATGCTAGCACACTGTCATAGCATCACACACTTTGAGGGAGGGGTTGTTCTCTATTCTGCTGGCGCTGGAAGAGAGGCCATTCATTTGCGGTAATACTTGTCTTGAACCCTGCTTCATAGCACCAACATAACCATGTTATGATCTCATAAATAAGTTATGACAATCAGTGTCTAGTGATATAACAGTGTGATGTCAAAATAATGGGTAATTGTCATGACTGTGTGACATGTGACATTTAAGCTGTTATGGCGTGTTACATTTGGAGAACTGTCATGATAATTATCGATTATAGTAGATAGTAGTAATTTGATCAGCTTTCATGATGAGTATGGCTTCTTCCATGACAAGATGTCATGGTTATGTTAGTGTTATGAAGCAGGGGTCACATGAAGAGGGTTAGTGTTTGTACTTTGTGCAGACTGACTAGAGATGCAGTGGTGTGTGTGTGTGTAGTTTGTAGTCTATGCTGCATCTAAGCTTTGTGGTTTCATTTCCTTCAACAAGGGCTACAATGGTGCTTTTGATGGACGTAGATGCTGTGCTCATACCATGCACTGATGTGTGTGTGGGTGTGTGTCTGTTTGTGTGTGTGTGTGTGTGTGTGTGTGTGTGTGTGTCTTTGTGTGTCTGTGTGTGAGTGTGTGTGTGTCTGTGTGTGTGTGTGTGTGTGTGTGTGTGTGTGTGTGTGTGTGTGTGTGTGTGTGTCTGTGTGAGTGACTGTGTGTATCTGTGTGTGTGAATGGAAAAGTATATATTTCTCGCCATAACAGCTATAGAACAGAGAGAAGGAGAGAGTAGGGTGCATGTGTGTGTGTGTGTGTGTGTGTGTGTGTGTGTGTGTGTGTGTGTGTGTGTTTGTGTGTGTGTGAGTGTGGGTCTGTGTGGGTGTGAATGGAAAAGTATATGATTCTCGTCATAACAGCTATA
>NC_137912.1:22751043-22756043 GCF_963457725.1 Sprattus sprattus
CACAAAAGAGATGGAGGGATAGGGAAGGGATAGAGGAGAAGAGGAGGCAAGAACTGAGGAGAACTGTGTGTTTCTTTCTATGTGTGTGTTTAAGTTGGTGTGTCTTAATTTTTTTAAGTGTGTGTGTTTTTCTTCCATAGCAGCTTACACTGGACCAGACCCAATCCTGATCCTCTGGTTATATATAAAGTATGTGTGTGTGTGTGTGTGTGTGTGTGTGTGTGTGTGTGTGTGTGTGTGTGTGTGTGTGTGTGCGAGTGCGAGTGCGTGTGCGTGTGTGTGTATGTGTGTGTGTATGTTTGCGTGTGTGTCTGTGTGGTTATAGTCATATAGGTTTAGACATATAGCAAGTAAAGTGTCTGCTAAGTCATCCCTTTATGCTGGACTCTGTGGGGCTGCACTCACAGAGCAAGTATCTGTCTCCGAGCCCCTCCACACACACACACACACACACACACCCTACCGCTGGGGCTGGCGATTCCACTGCTTGCTATTGAACGTCACAACTCATCATCCATTTCCCGAAATCTTCACATCCCCCAGACAGTCGATAAGCACCGCAAAACACACTCAGCCGTGCGCCCCAGATGGATGTCTGTACTAACGCCAGGGTTTAACAGCCCTCGTTCTTTACTCTTGCTGTGTTATGATCACATTTTTATTCTTTTCCATAAAAATTCACCGGTGAGGGCAAGACAGTTACAAATAAAACACGTATATTTCCAAGATAACTCAATACAAATTAAGATAATCTTTCAGTGTTATCGAAGCCATCCGATCTGGAACAGTTAATGTCTTTTTGGCTTGCCTTCACTAAAGCTTTTGACAGTTCTCACGAGAATTGGCTAATAATAAAATATTTTTTTTTTTGGCTGGTTCAGATCTCATCAGTTTTGAAGAACACGTGGCTAATGTTTTGTTAAGAGACTGATGGTTCATAGAACATAGTGCCGAAACACATCCGTGTTTTGTGCCCAATACATTTGTAAGTAAGTATACTCTACGCTTGAGGGTTCTTTTCTTTATCATCCAAGTGGTTCTTAATAAAGGCAGTTTCATTGGGGCTGAGCGTGACTGCTTGTGTGTGTGTGTGTGTGTGTGTGTGTGTGTGTGTGTGTGTGTGTGTGTGTGTGTGTGTGTGTGTGTGTGTGTGTGTGTGTGTGTGTTTGTGTGTGTGTGTGTGTATACCTACATCCCAGTGAGTGAGTGAGCATCAGAGGAGCATTTCCCAGAGGAGGTGGGGGGAAGGATGGGTTGGGGTTGTCTGGCGAGTTAGGGCTCATCGAAAACCAATCTACTGGTGGTGCCAAGTGCTTGGAGAGGTTTGGCAGTGAGGCCAGAAGAAGCCATTGAGCACAGGAGAGGAGAGGAGAGGAGAGGAGAAGAGTGTCGTGGCGATTGATCCTATCAGTCTCACATGGCAGGGCCATTGGGTCCTGGCTGGCACAGGAGAGGAGAGATGAGAGATGAGAGGAAGGGAGAGGGTGGAGGGAGTGTGGAGAGGAGAGAGTGCTGTGGTGATGGATCCCATCAGATTCACATGGCAGAGCTAATTAGGGTGGCCTCAGAGGAGGAGTATGAAGATGAAGAGGACGACGAAGAGGAGGAAGAAATGCCTCTCAGCCTCCTCCATCTTCAGCATCCCAGTAGCCAACACACACAAAACACAGGGGAAACAGAGACAAGGGGGGGGGGGGGGGGGGGGGATAAGAAGGGAGATGAGTGGAGCTAAGAGAAGAGGAGAAGAGAAGTAGGTGAGGGGATGAAAGGAGAGGAGAGAGATAAAAGAGAGACAAGGTAGGAGCGAGAGTGTAAAGTAACAGAAAGAAATGTGTGTGTGTGTGTGTGTGTGTGTGTGTGTGTGTGTGTGTGTGTGTGTGTGTGTGTGTGTGTGTGTGTGTGTGTGTGTGTGTGTGTGTGTGTGTGTGTGTGTGTGTGTGAAGAGGGTCTGGGGCTCTGATCAGGAAGTGGTGGGGAGTCTATGCTGCATCTCCACCCTACTGCTTTAAGCTTTGTGGTTTCATTTCCTTCAACAAGGGCTACAATGTGTGTGTGTGTGTCTGTTGCCTGTCTGACACAGGGCAAGCTACAGTATCAGATGCAGACACATACCATTCACAGGTCATGTCACCCCTGGCGGCCTGTTGCAGGCAGATAATTAGCCCGCTTCCATCTGTATCTTCAACTTTTTCTTTTTCAACAACTTTTAAACACACACTCTTTATTTCACACACCCACACACACACACACACACACACACATGTACGCACACAGGCACACGCACAGTAGCACACACATACACACACACACACACACACACACACACACACACACACACACACACACCCAAACACACACACACACACACACACATGCAAACACACACATAGGCTACTGAATCCATGGCATTTCTGTGAAACTGTATCTGTATCCTTCCACCCCCTTCTAAAGGTTCATGCAAATTAGGAGTGACAGTATGCTAAATTATTCATGATTACTGACACCTCGTCATGGAGACCGCCGGTTGGAAGGCGTGTCATATGTGTTTCTCTGAGTCTAAGTTAGTTTAAACATTCTGACGGTCCCTCTATGTTAAAACGTGTGTGTCCATGTTTTCTAGGTGCAGATCTCTAACCTTGCAAAAGCCGGTCAGTTATTTCTGTCAAATACCTATTCCTAAAATTTAAATACATCAAATCTAGAACCCATGGTTGTTGTTCAGCTCTTTTTAAAACCACATGGAAGCGTTCTGTTGACATGAAAAGGTTCTCAGTTCTAAAGGTTCTAAGAACCTAAACCTCTACACAGTATCTTGAGAATATAGTGATATATATTGTTATCCTGTCTTCCTTTTAGAAGTGTTGGACAGGAAAGCATAGCAGAGGCTTATTAGTCCAATTTCGGATTGAAACACAAAGGTCAACAATCATCACACACGCAGGTTACCAATTACCTCTCCAGCCCAGTGACTCCGTACACAAGCCACCAGATGTGGCATTCTGTTTTCTACCTTCACTTGGTATTATTTTCTACCATCCCTGAGCCATTTCGTCTGAAAGCGCCTTTTCTGATTTGGTCAGTGAACACTCAATCTTCTGTAACTCTCTAGTACACTAAAGGCCCTGAAACATACTCTAACACCCTAACCCTCGATCACATCGCCCTGAAACACACTCTAACACCCTAACCCTCGATCACATCGCCCTGAAACACACTCTAACACCCTAACCCTCGATCACATCGCCCTGAAACACACTCTAACACCCTAACCCTCGATCACATCGCCCTGAAACACACTCTAACACCCTAACCCTTGATCACATCGCCCTGAAACACACTCTAACACCCTAACCCTTGATCACATCGCCCTGAAACATACTCTAACACCCTAACCCTCGATCACATCGCCCTGAGACACACTCTAACACCCTAACCCTCGATCACATCGCCCTGAAACACACTCTAACACCCTAACCCTCGATCACATCGCCCTGAAACACACTCTAACACCCTAACCCTCGATCACATCGCCCTGAAACACACTCTAACACCCTAACCCTCGATCACATCGCCCTGAAACACACTCTAACACCCTAACCCTCGATCACATCGCCCTGAAACACACTCTAACACCCTAACCCTCGATCACATCGCCCTGAAACACACTCTAACACCCTAACCCTTGATCACATCGCCCTGAAACACACTCTAACACCCTAACCCTTGATCACATCACCCTGAAACACACTCTAACACCCTAACCCTTGATCACATCGCCCTGAAACACACTCTAACACCCTAACCCTCGATCACATCGCCCTGAAACACACTCTAACACCCTAACCCTCGATCACATCGCCCTGAAACACACTCTAACACCCTAACCCTCGATCACATCGCCCTGAAACATACTCTAACACCCTAACCCTTGATCACATCGCCCTGAAACACACTCTAACACCCTAACCCTCGATCACATCGCCCTGAAACATACTCTAACACCCTAACCCTCGATCACATCGCCCTGAAACACACTCTAACACCCTAACCCTCGATCACATCGCCCTGAAACATACTCTAACACCCTAACCCTCGATCACATCCCTGAAGTCCCTGCACTTTAACACCCCAACCCTCTCTGAAGTCTCTAAAACACACTCTAACACCCCAACCCTCGATCCCCTCCTGCCCTTTCAGCCAGGGGTGCACTGGCTGGCCATCTGTCCATTCTAGAACAGTCCACAGCGTTCAAAATCCACAATGGCTGTTGGTTCCAGTCAGCATTCTGACTAGCCTACTCAGCCTCTCACATTCCCAACACCCCAGCCCCGAATCCCATCCTACCCTCTCAGCCCCTGAGGGCTCCATCAGAGGTCAGAGATATGGGAAGGTGATGGTTACTTCCAATATTAATGTAAATTCATCACTGCCACCCTCATGAATTCCCCAATGGTATTTTACATGGTCTTCAGTGTTCTGATAACTGGAAAGCCTTTTCTACTATTGTCTCTTTTTGTGATGCAGATACTTCACTCTATTCTTTATTTTAAGATGAATGATGAATTTTCGAACACAGCTGTGGTGTTCTTTTCTCTGTATCCTATGCACCATCGTGTAAATGAGGGGTTATTTCCCTTCTTGGTCGTAGTCCCTGTGGATTGTCTAGGTTGTCTGTTCCCCCTGCCAGAGTGAGCGCTGAGCGTGTGTGTGTGTGTGTGTGTGTGTTTGTCTGGTGTGTGTGTGTGTGTGTGTGTGTGTGTGTGCATGTGTGTGTGTTTGAGTATGTGCGTGTGTGTGTGTGTGTGTGTGTGTGTTTGTGTGTGTGTTTGTGTGTGTGTGTGTGTGTTAGTAAGGATCTGGCTTTGGTGATTTTGAGGTTGGTTGTGTGCGTGTGTTGAGGCCCCCATGAATCCGCAGCTGCAGCTGGCCTGGACTGAAATTACATTGTGTGTTCACTGCTGTCAGGATCAATCTGCTTCTCTCTCTGTATAACCAGTGTG
>NC_137912.1:22763543-22768543 GCF_963457725.1 Sprattus sprattus
AGAGAAAATAAGCTCTGTTCTGTAAATACCAACCTAAAAATACACACACACACACACACACACACACACACACACACACACACACACACACACACACACACACACACACACACACCGCTAATGATGTCTTAAAGGAGCTCCATTCCAGTCGTCAGAGTCGAAGGCATTGTTTACCAGGCGTGTCCCCAGCTGCAGAGGGCCAGATCCTTCATTAGAATGCCACCCTGCTGGTGATACTCTCACACACACACACACACACACACACACACACACACACACACACACACACACACACACACACACACACACACACACACACACACTGTCAAACCCCCTACTGTGTCAGCCACCTTCTGCCAGACTTATTGATGGGGTTGGTCGATCCACTGGTGGCTTACTCTCCACAGAGAAAGAGAGCGAGAGAGAAAGAGAGGGAGAGAGGAAGATGGGAGAGAGAGAAGGGAGAGAGGTAAAGTGAGAGAGAGAAAGAGGGAGAGAGAGGAAGAGGGGAAGAGAGATGAGAGAGAGAGCGAGAAAAGAGAAGATGAAAGAGAGGGTTAGTGGGAGTGGATGAGATAACTAAACAAGGAGCCATGGAGAGAGATAGAATGGGGCAGAGAAAGGAGGAGAGAGGGGAGAGGGATAAAAACAGACGGATAGAGACACATAAGGGAATGAATAACAGCCTGTCAAATACACCACTCCCTTCTGCGCTCACGAAGCAACGTTCTGGATTTAATGGAATAGTGTATGGCTTGTTTTCCCATTGACAGAGACAGGACAGTGCAGGAAAAGTGACTCTCTTTTTTGAGCACAAACACAGGACAGACAACCAGAGGAGCAGATTTCTGCAACAAGTGTAATGGATTATAATCACAGACTAACCCTTTAACATGAGAGTGAGAAAGAGGAAAGCAGGGAGAACAAGAACAGCACACTCTCCCGTCACACACAGCACACACTGTACGAGTACTCTGTCTCCCTGGCCAGCTCTCCTCCGCAACAAACCTAAATGAATAAGAGGGACTTCATTTGAACCTTATTTCCACCTGGCATTAAAGCTTCTCCTCCTTCCTGCGCTGTCTGCCATCATCACAGAAACTCATTACAGCCATTGTTTGGGTTGGCAAAGCAACATGCTCCCAGGCGGCCTCTGGGGCCAGGGTGAAAGACGCAGTCTTCATTTGATTGCGCGTATGTTGTCACGGTAACCAGGGCCCGCTTGCAAAAGCCTGTCCTTGAAACTACCTTTAAGTTATAAACAATCTTAATAATATCACAACTTCAGTGCCATTCTGTTGACATAAACTATCTTAGAGGCTTTGTCTGGGCAGAGAAAGAAAAGTTTGTCTGGGAGAAGTGTGCTGTGTCTTTGGACTGGGATGGAAACATTAGTTTGAGAGAGTGTGACATTGGAAAAACATGGAAGTGAGGGACTAGTAATTCAATCTGATGTTTGAAGGGACAAGGCATTCTGATGAAACACTAGTCTGATAAAAATCGCTGCGAGACCTTTACAAAGAGTGTGAGTTTGTGAGTGTGTGTGTGTGTGTGTGTGTGTGTGTGTGTGTGTGTGTGTGTGTGTGTGTGTGTGTGTGTGTGTATGTGTGTGAGTGTGTGTGAGTGTGTGTGTTTGTGTGTGTGTGCGCGCTCTCTGTTTACGTCATGCATTATTCACCGTGAGCCCCTTGAATGATTGAAACAGGAGTGTGTGTTTCCACTGCTCACCTGTGTGTTCTGTCATCTCTTCCTTCTCTGTCTGCACTCCCTACACTTACAGATACAAGAGCTCTCTTGCTGGGCTTTGGCAACTGACTGGGGTTCTGTGACATCACTTCCAGTTCATGTCTGTCAACAATAATTGTAATGATACTGGACAGTAAAAACTATAGTTTTTAATATCGCTTTAGTTTATAAGAATGGCAACGCTCACACCACACGTTATAAGAAAAAATGATATGAAGAACAAAATCGTAGGGCATCACTGTCAGAGGGAGTGTGTGAACAACAGAAACACTGACAGCCTATCAGAACGGACTGAGTGTATCACACATTTAAACATGAATGATGAGAAGCTTACCTTATCACTGGTCAGTGTGGACGCTCAAATCGTTACAGTTGTCATTAAAGTCATCATTGACAATGTGGATGGCTAGAATGCAAACTTGACAGGAGGATATGATTAAATAGTTTTCTAAGGTGAAAGCATATAGTGCACCATATCTTATACATGATCACTTCCTTTTTTAAATACATATTAGGTGAGTTGTTGCAAATGGCTGACCATAACAACAGGCTTCAATGATGACATTTACATGGCATAGCATCACTTCCTTGTTCCTCTTCCTGTTTGAATTTGAGTGACAGGTTAACTGCTGAGTAATGGACCCCAAATTGACTTCAGGTGCTGCTTCATACTATAAAGAGCTCAGTTGATGGCAGCATGTTGTGTGACATCACTTCCTTTATCAGTTCTTTGTGATATCATATTATTAGTTTCTAAAATCAGTTATTGTTCCACAGCAGGTTTTCCGTGTTGACGGACAGGTGGCCTAGCATTTACCTCCTGTGTTTGTTTCCTGTGTTGTGTGATATGACATCACATCCTGTTCCTGTTTCCTCCCCCTCTGCAGCAACCCCACAGCATCGTGCAGCGGCGCCTGATGGAGGGCAACATCCGTCTCCGTGGCGACGCCCTGGACCCCTTGGGTCGCATGCGCTCGCCCCTCGCTGACAGCAAGGAGGCGGGCAGCGTGGGCGTCTCCACGGAGACGGAGGAGAGGAGCGAGAGCACGGCGGACGACTCCACCGAGGAGCGCGAGTCGCCCGAGGAGAGCGAGAAGAGCCTGAGGTCCGAGGAAGAGGAGGAGGAAGAGGAGGAGGAAGATGAAGAGGAGGATGGAGAGACAAGAAGAGTAAAGGCGGAGATGCAGCAGACCGGGCCGGGTCAGAATGAAGGATGTGAGAAAATGGAGGAGAGGAAGAAGGAAGTGGAGACGGAGGGAAGAGAGACATCGTCCTCTTTGGCTGCTCTGGTCGTCCAGTGCAAGGTAAGGAGTGGACAGCTTCTGTCCATATGCTGCATGTCTCCATATGCGTTTGTTCTGCATCGGCTTTCACGCCACATGGCCACCAATGGCAGGGCATTTTAGTCCACTGTGGGCGTGCTGTGCAACTGAGAAGGGAATGAAAGAAGAGAGGGAGACGGTGGTATGGTGGATTCATCCATTTGTAACGAAGGGTTGACCAAACAAAAGTCCAGTCTGGTAGCACATCAGATGTTAAAGGATTCACATCTTATTTGGAGACCAAAAAACATTTTAAAAGTTGATTAAAGAACTCTGACTTGACATGTATCAGATACACATCCTTCTTACCCTCTAAAAAAAACAGCAACCAAGTTAATCCCTTAAAGGAGAGCAGTTTTCTAAATCCCTCAAATGTCTGAGAGGGAAAGAGAGAGAGCAAGAGAGAGAGAGAAAGAGAGAGAGTAAGAAAGAAAGAAAGAAAGAAAGAAAGAGAGAGATGGACAGATCCATTCCTCATACACAAGCCCTGAATAGACTTTAAGCTTTCAGCTTTGAGAGCTTTTCCCATTCACGTTCTGGACAGCTTTCAGAGAGCCTGTATGCGTGGCGAAAACCCCATTAACTCATTCAGGGCTTTATCTAGAGGCTCTGCATCTTAATATTCAATAGAATTAAACACATAAGGTCCATACCCTCTACCCTTTAAAAATAAGAGACTAATCCTTTCAGCCTTTTTTAAACACTGAAGAGTCACTCGTCCCCAACTCCACACACACACACACACACACACACACACACACACACACACGTGCGCATATTCACAATCAAAGATGGCCACGTGTGATAAACTCTGATAAAGATGTTAGCTTGAGAGCTCACGACTCTTCACTATGACTCAGATCTACAAATTCATAAAGAAACACACACACACACACACACACACACACACACATACACTGAAGATTAAGCAAGAGTCCTCAGGATGGTAAAACAAAACGTCTCTCTTGAATGTGAGTACATTTCCTTGAGATTCCAGAGGATGGGAGAGGGAAGGAGGGCATGAAGGTCACACTGACCTCTGGGAGACCTGAACAGCAGGGCCAATCAGCAAGCAGAATAATTTGATTGGGTGCAAAACCCTTTTGGATGCTCTCATTGAGGTCTGACACACACACACACACACACACACACACACACACACACACACACACACACACACACACACATAGAGTTAAACACATAAGGCCCGTCCCCTCTACCCTTTAAATAGAGGAGATTAATCCTCTCAGCCTTTTTTAAACACTGACGAGTCACTTGTCCCAAGCTCCACATACAAACACACACACACACACACACACACACACACACACACACACACACACACAGTCACTTGTCCCCAACTCCACATACGAACACACACACACACACACACACACACACACACACACACACACACACACACACACACACACACTAACACAATACTGTCAAACTCCATAAGTACACTAACACAATACTGTCACTTTTTCTTGTGGTCTTCAATTTCAAATTTGGGATTGAAGTTGGATCGAATGTCTTTGTAATTTGAACAGCTGGTGAAGAAGTGTAGCTGTTACTCAGTTTTCTGATTTCTCTCCCCATCTCTACATCCAGACGGTGATCGCTGAGCCTATACCTTGTCACTGTTTTTCTTAACTTAGTGGGCACTAATTTAATTGATGGGCAATGTGGCTGGCAACACACAAAGTCTGTTGTGCAGGACCTACAGCTAATTTAATAACTTGCCAAAATCATTTAGCTAATTACATATAATGAGCAAGATTCTAAGCGCAAACATGGGTGGGTCAGCACACAGACATACGAGTTCCATGTATAAATGAATTCCTTCAAAGCAATACCTTTTTCCAGGAAACTTCTCTCTCTATATGTATCTCTCTATCACTCACTCACACTCATAATTCATTACACAGA
>NC_137912.1:22773543-22776043 GCF_963457725.1 Sprattus sprattus
AAACAGCACGTTGGTGAGGGTAGATGATGCCTGCTCTGCAAACTGTAGAGTGACCATATGCTTCAAACAGCCTTCAGTCATGCACTGGAAAAAAAAGTATGAACCTATTGTTCATGCTCAGATGCACACACACACACACACACACACACACACACACACACAGTTACACACACAGTTACACACACACATAAACACACACACAAACTCATACATACACGGACAGTGTGAGTTCCTGTGTGTTTATCTCTGCATGTACAGTATGTGGGTGTAAATGAGTACCGTCTGTGTGTGTGTGTGTGTGTGTGTGTGTGTGTGTGTGTGTGTGTGTGTGTGTGTGTGTGTGTGTGTGTGTTTGTGTGTGTAGCGCTGTGCACTTCTGTATTTCCTGTGAATCACTTCATTGTGGCAGTCTGGTGCCTGGGGCCTCGTGACGTTGAAGTTAGCAGAGTGGAGAGAGAAGGTCATTATAATCAGGACACAGTGATGCACCTGTGTGTGTGTGTGTGTGTGTGTGTGTGTGTGTGTGTGTGTGTGTGTGTGTGTGTGTGTGTGTGTGTGTGTGTGTGTGTGTGTGTGTGTGTGTGTGTGTGTTTGTGTGTGTGTGTGTGTGTGTGTGTGTGTGTGTGTGTGTGAGTGTGTGTGTGTGTGTGTGTGTGTGTGTCTGTATGTGTGTATGTGTGTGTGTGTGTGTGTGTGTGTGTGTGTGTGTGTGTGTGTGTGAGAGAATACACGCTCTATTCTGTCTGTCTGTCTCTTTGTGTGTGTCAGAGAGAGTTTAAGTGTACCTGTGATTGTGTGTGTGTGTGTGTGTGTATGAATGCAGTCTCCATATAGCATGTCCTTATGTCTGTGGTGTCTTTCTTCTGTGTGTGTGTGTGTGTGTGTGTGAGAATACACGCTCTATTCTGTCTGTCTGTCTCTTTGTGTGTGTGTGTGTGTGTGTGTGTGTGTGTGTGTGTGTGGGGGGGGGTTGTCTGTTCATTTGCACATTTCCAAAGGCTCTTTCTGCTTGCTACTTATCCTACCCCATCAGCCATTAACCAGTCTGCTCTGCTGTCCCATTCAAATCTGGTGAAGAGAGACCCCACCAATGCTGACCACCGCTGACTGCAGTCCTATCAGCAGCCATGCTGTTATGTGTGTTACTCTATAACACAGGACAGTGACAGGGTAGAGAGAGTGGAGGAGAGAAGAGCTGACCCAGCAGGGTTTCTGCACATTCAGCGCTGGGCAAACGGGCCTTATTAGTGACCAAGTAGAACAACTAATGCTGAGAAAGCTACAGTCCAACGGGCCCAAGTAGCGTTAGAGATATTACTTCCTGTTGTAGAAGAGAATGATTAGCACAAATGACCTCCATGGCATGTCACATGTTGTTTGGGCCGACATAATTTCTGCCTACGCACGACATGACCACTTGACTGATTAATGAACTGGTGAATTAGTGTCTGTTAGTGTCCGTCTAATGCTGACGATGTCTGAGTCGAACAGACCCAGATAAAGAGCTGATCGTGGGCCTGATTCACGCGTTGCCCTTGCACACCTCCACGAATTACAATGTGAATTAAATTTTAATTTATGGCACAATAGCGGGACGTTTAAGTGGGTTGAGCTGAGAGGTGCTCTGCTGGTGTGTTAGTCCTTTATCTCATTTGGCCACCGGTTTTGTTTTTTGCATTATCATGCAAGTAGCTTATCACAAGAGGGGTTGTGATGTATTCAGTGCAGGCGGTGAGTGAGGGACGGAGGGAGGGAGGGAGGGAGTGAATAGATGTATCTATGCAACATATGAGACCAATAGAAGGGTTTTAACCTCCCAAACCTTCAGCACACCAGGTGTCCTTCCCCTGTGCCAACACAGTCATGCTTTGTTTTACGGTGCAACAGAACACTATCAAGATGATAATCTGAAACGTAATCTGCTTGTGGGTTAGGTCCAGTCCACACTAACCCGGGTACATTTGAAAACATTGATATTTCTCAGTTTAGCATTCCATCCAGACTAAAACACCGTTTTCCAAAGGTGAAATAAATCAAAAACGGCAGATTTCGTTGTTAGGTCGACGGGGAAAATGGAGACTCTCAGAAACAACAATGTGACTGAAGTCAGCCTTGTTTGTATGGTTGCCGAAACACCAAACAAACACTTCTAAGGCGTTTCAGCGCTTTGGTGTGGACAGAAAATTCGTACACAACATCTGCATTTTCAGATTCTCCCAGCTGAGACTGGCCGTAGCCTGAGCCAGAACCAGAACAGGGCAGAGTCCACTCCCCTGTCAGCTGTTTCCTCTGGAGTCACTGGACACTGTTGTTGTCCAGATACACCTGACAGCGTGAATCTGTGAGCCCAATGTGCACAGCTGCCAGAAAACCACTGTTGGGGGGGGGGGGCAGAAGAATGGGGGCAAGTTTAAAATGTAACAAGCACTTAGCCTTTGGAAAGTGCAGCATTGAAGGGTCAAACACAAGAGTAAAAGGACATGCTGAGGATGGAGATATT
>NC_137912.1:22781043-22786043 GCF_963457725.1 Sprattus sprattus
AACAGAAGCATCGTCTTACACAGTGCACTGAGCGGACATACTAACCAGTACCTTTGTAGCGGAGCAGACAGGCGTGCAGGGTATTGCGATGGCGGTAGCATATGCTTAGCGAGGCTAAATACGTAGCAGCTAAGGCAGGAAGGAGGTGAAGACTGTTCCTGTTGACAGCCAAGTGACTATAGCAAGTTCTATAGCTGGCTGGGAAGATGCCTCAGAGAGCCTGAAATAAAGTTCTGGGCTCTTAAACAGAAACATGTTGTGGCTAATGGCAGATGACTGTGGTGCAGGTCCAGACAGTGTGGGTTGCGAAGGCGGTAGCATATGGTATGCGAGGCGAAAAAAGCAACCACGACACAGCAGGACTAGGTGGAAGGCCTGCCTGGAACGTTCAACAAGCTGGCAATAAAAAAGGATAATTTCATAGAAGTGAACTAATACAAATATATCACAGCGTTTTAGACTCACATATGGCCTCTTAAACTAAATAATATTCTGGCAGAAGGCTAATGGTTGTGGTACACATCTGTCTCAAATCAGGCTCTGATCCACAGAGGCTCCGTTAACGGTAAGGCCTGGTTAGAAGACAACAGTGACTGACTTACACCAGGCTCAAATACTGGTGCAAATCCAGGCTAATTTATAACCACATCTGTGCCATACATGTGCCAGATCAGGGTGGATTAACTCCACAATCGTAAACTATCTAGGTTTGAATATTCTAAAACTGTAGAGCAAGAGTAAAAGTAAGTAAACAACCTGAGTGTGTCTCACCCCAGGGACCTCTCTCACTCTCAGGAGGACCACAGGTCACGTCCTCTCTCTTCCCTGGTCCCGGCTAATGATGTGTTCTTGTGTGGAGCAGACAGCAGATCTACTGTTCTGATAATTCTGAGTTCCTCAGAGATCTGGTGTGTTGGAGTGCAAACATCCCCCTGAGTTTGAATGAGTGGAGCAGAAGGTGGACATGCTGTTTTGATAGTTTTGAAGTCCTCAGAAACCTGATCTGTTGGAGTGCAACCATCTCCTTGAGTTAAATGCTTTGAAGCTGCACTGTTTTGACCATCCGTAGTCAGGGGTGGACTCCTCATATTTATGTTTGTTTTTTATTTTAGACTGTGTCACACAGATCAAGACATAGATTTCATAGGGGTGGACTCCTCATATTTATGTATGTTTTTTATTTTAGACTGCGTCACACAGATCAAGACATAGATTTCATATATTCAATGTTCCTGTAAACCATTAAACTTTGGGTTTTTTAATTATGTGAGAGACTAGATACTAAATATTACATGGGTATGTACATCCGGACTCGTACATATTAGGATATGTTATATTATTCAGTTATATAATATTGTCTATATTAGGATATGGTATAATATTCAGATATATAATATTGTCCATATATGGATATGGTGTAATATTCACGTCAATTTATTTCCAATATGTTCCCACAAAAGATGCAGTGTATTGCATTGCAATGTAGATCAGTGGTTCCAGCTTAGCTGCATCGTCCAGAATGGGCGTGTGTGTGTGTGTGTGTGTGTGTGTGTGTGTGTGTGTGTGTGTGTGTGTGTGTGTGTGTGTGTGTGTGTGTGGACCAAGTTCTCATGTTAGCAGCCATTTTGCATTAATAATTATTTACACATTTATTGGAAGTACAGGAGCTCCCTGAGTCTGGTGCAGTAATCTCCTTGGTGCTGTTAGCACTCTTTACTGCTTTACCAGTTGAACTACCAGGGGACATCTTGAATGCTGATGTGTGTGTGTGTGTGTGTGTGTGTGTGTGTGTGTGTGTGTGTGTGTCCTACAGTGCTGTGTGGACTTGAGCTCCAGGGTTCTCCGGCTCCAGGCGAGTGGAGAAGAGCTGCCTTTCCTGGAGGCCTCCGCCCACCAAAGCCAGTGCCACCATGACAACAACAAGAACATGTGACGTCACTTCCTGTGAGGTCACCCTGATGCGGACCCCATTCCCATCATCAGGAGGAGAAAAGGAGGAATACATGGAAGGACTTTTCATGTCTCTCTCTCTTTATTGATATATCTTACCATCTATATCTCTCTTTCTTTATTTCTTTCTTTCTATCTATCTCTCTCTTACTCCTGTTCACACTGTTGTGTTGGGGTTTTTGTGCTTATTCTGCATTTGCCATGATTCTGTCATGATTCTGTTGTATTGTGAAGTGAATGGAGGCCAAGAGAGATTATTATAATATATATGTATCATTTCTTCATAAACATGTACTTCAGATTATTGTTTTAAATCAATGGGGGCATTAATCAATTAATTTTAAATCAAGGGGACATTGATTAATGATAAGTGAGTTGTACAAGAGAACCAATAATCCAGTAAAATCCAGAAGATTTGTAATTTAATTCTCTGGAGAGAACAGATGAAGTAGTGGGAGTAGCTGTCAACTAGGCCTTTGCTTATTACACAGAGCAAAAATATAATCACAACATGGAAAAATCTCAATACCGAGTTGCAGATGAACAGTCAATGCATTGCCATAATCACTGGATTGTTTATTTTTAGTTTGTAAAACATGAAACCAAAAGTCGTGTTTACGTTTGTGCTCAGTAGGGAAAAAAAAGGGAAGGGATAAAGGGAAGGAAGAGGGACCAACCTAGGCCTTAAGATCCAAGTCCTGCCATTAGATCCTATGGGGCTGTTAGCATGCGCAGGACCACACAGTACCGAGGGCCAGAACTGAGCTAGGCCTGAACCAGTGTTGGCTGATGGAGAGACTTTGCTAATCATTAAAAGTACCGTCCATGATTCTTATCCCATATCCTTTTTGGTCGAATTCAGCAAATTGACGTTAACTGTTCAGAAACATAGTGGCTAAGACCAAGACAAGCCAATCAACACGGTGCTGTACACGGGGTGTAATTTGATTGGCTGTTGAGCAAAAATATAAACAACTGAAATGGAATCCGGACAACATCTAGATCCAGTGGGGCTTTTAACAAATCACAAGACCCAAACAGCGTCAACTGGGTCCCTAGCCTGGGCCCGGTGTGTGTCGGGTCTGGGCTGTTAGCTGGGGATGTTCTGATGTTCTATGTTCTGTTACCCCCGACATCCAGTTAATTGCCCCGGGTCACTCTATGCTCCATGAGCGATCTGTGTCCCCTCGTTAAAAAGCAGCAGTTCTGATCTGCACAGCGGTAGAAACGTGAGGAGATTACGGTCACAACCACAGACTAAAGAACACCGCCTCTCTCTCTCTTTTTCTTTTCATCTCTCTTGTTTGCTACATCTCTCCCAGTCTCTTTCCCTCTCTCTGTGATTTCTTTCTCCTCTCATCTTTCTCCCTATTTTCCTCCCTACATCCCCTCTTTCTCTACATTCTCTCTCTCCTACCCTCCATCTCTCTTCTTGCCCTTTCTTCCCCCCTCCCTGCCCTCTTTCATAAATGAGTCCAGTTGAGGGTCCCCTTGCTGACCTGAATTAAAGATGAAGCCTCTCCTCTTCTGTGTAAAATGCTAATGGCTACCCAGGGCGCGGTCTGTGGGCACGTGTCTGACAAGCTGAACGCTGTTGGCAGAAAAAACCCCACAAAAACATTCCAGTGTTGCATGATCAGTTCTTTTTTCTGTAGATGTCAGCTTTTGCATAAGTTTGTCAAATTTGTAGGGATGACTGTGTGTGTATTTTCCAGGGTGAGTGTGTGTGTGTGTGTGTGAGAGAGAGAGAGAGATAGAGAGAAGGGGAGACAGAAAGGGTGTGTTTTTTTCAGGCAGTGCAGTCATGTAGGAGCAGGATATGACATTCTTGGTTTTGCTGTCTTCGGTGTGTCCCTTGGGAAAATAAGAACACAGTACCAATCTTCTATTACCCCTTCAGCTTTCCTTCCACTACTCTCCCTTCTCCAGCTGCCTTCCCCCTCATCTTTCTGGGGCACAGAACTCACTTTAGCCCCAGGCTTCACTTTGTGCCAAGGCCTCAATGGAGGTTTATATTCTCAGTTTTACTCAGAGGTCACCATCTCCCTCTCTCTCTCTCTCTCTCTCTCTCTCTCTCTCTCTCTCTCTCTCTCTCTCTCTCTCTCTCTCTCTCATGGCGCTCTCTGTCTCTCTCTGCTTTGGTCAGTTATTCTGTTTTACGCAGCTAAGCTCATCTAAATGAAAATGTTATGGTTTTATGTTTATGGTTTTGTTTTGTTGATTGCTAATTTTGGTCAAACACCCACATGCACACACACACAACACACACACACACACACACACACACACACACACACACACACACACACACACACACACACACACACACACACACACACACACACACACACACACACACACACTCACAAGCCAAGCACTCACATACTCACATACACACACACACACACAAACATAGAATGAGTGGATAATGCAGCTTGAATCTGCGTGAGGTTGCTCTCTGTTCCTTGGTCTACAGGACACCATTTCCAGGGCACCAATCTAACCAGCTCCCTCAGTGAAGGTCAACCCTGCATAGACCCCCCCCCCCCCCCCCCCCCCCCCCCGTTCATTCTTATGATCTCTGTGCTCTGTGTAACGGCATTGAAAATGTGATGTTTGAGATTAGTTGATTTTTTTCTGTGTTCTTTGTTCATTTCTTTTGGCGTTTTTTTTCTTCTGTTTACTGTTTTTGATTTCTGAACAGTATTTTAATCTGCCTATTACGAATTAAAAATAAAAATCTGTATTCTGGCTATACACGGAGCTCCTGGAGTGTTTTATGAATGATCTCATGAGTGACACATGAGTTGAATGGATCTAGTGTGAACCCGGTGGTAGCCCCTACAGATCAGGGTCGTTCGGTTCTAGAGTCAGATGGTTCCGCTCACATAGAGGCTGGATCCATAAAGCCCTCCTGCTTGATGTAGATGTATTATGAGAAACACATTTCCACTGAAATTCACTAGTGCTATGTGTAACCTGCACACTGGAAATAACCCAGCGACTGTCAGTAACAAGCACATCTGTGTGAATGACAGGGAGTGAAGTTT
>NC_137912.1:22793543-22803543 GCF_963457725.1 Sprattus sprattus
ACACACACACACACACCCACACAATCATACACAAACGCACACACACACGCAAACACTTGCACACACTCAAACTCGTACACGCACACGCACACGTACACATATATACACATGGGCACACACACACACATACACTCAGACACATGCGCTCCTACACTATTAAAAGCACAAACACATACACATACACACGCACAGACACACACACACTCACACTCACTCACACACACACACACACATACACACACACACACACACACACCACACACACCACACACACCACACACACACACACACACACACAGCCACTCCAGCCTTACATAATTAACCTTGATATGGACTGGGGAATGATGTAGTAACATTCTTCGCTCTCCCTCACACTCGCACACACACACACACACACAAACACACACACACACAAATACACACACACACACACGTACTTGCACACGCACACACTCACATGAACAAACACACACATACATGCACGGTTGCACATGTACACACACACTCTCACACGCATAGACACACACACACACACACCCACACAATCATACACAAACGCACACACACACGCAAACACTTGCACACACTCACACTCGTACACGCACACGCACACGCACACGCACACGCACACGTACACATATATACACATGGGCACTGTGGAAAAGGCGGTATTGCACCCCCAATTCACACACGGGACGGGACGCCACAACCAAGGTTCGAAGGGTAAAAAGCAAGACGCAGCTCAGCAGTTGAAGTGAGAAAATAGTGCCGGTTTATTTTACAAGTGCGAAGTGCAAAAATAATAACAAAAGAATAATAAAGAAAATACTTTGGCAAAACAGAAATCAAACCGGCCCTTCATAGGCAATACCAAACTCACTCTCTGTTCAGATAAGTAAACACAGCCTCACAGCAAGCTGACATGTCAAACACTGGCAACCCCGAATCTCCCCTACCCAGTCTCCCCACTAGCTTTAAATAAGCCAACCAATCAACTACTAATTGGGAGAACTCACCAGGATAGGTAAATCAATACAGACAATATTCACAGAACAACAATTACAAAAGCCATAGAAAACATTTAGCATAATAATATCACATCATACTAAATATACATATTCATACACATTTCTTCATTCACTAATAGTCTTCAAATACATCACCTCAGTAATAATAATCATACACAGAAGTATTCACGGCAACTCAGCACCCCCCTCCATTAGCACAACCCAATTACACTGTCCCAGGACAGAATAAGGACCTAGCTCCAATGTGGCTCGCGTTTCCACCCGGACCAGTTTGCGGACGGACCTAGGAGACCTGCAGTTGACTCGTGAGTTGTGTTGCGTGTGTTTGAATAACTAACGAAAGTATTGTGAACGGAATGGAATCTGTAACTGAATCAGTGGGTACCTCACTGTTCGCTATGGTGTTAAGTAAATAAATGAAGTTTATTGAACTGACGTGTGTTGTGGTTGTTTGTAAAGTTAGCTTACCGGAACGTGCTGTAACTGACTAACTCCGCTTTTAAACGCTGCCGCGGCTCCAGCTACCAGGTGTTGAATTATGGGAAATGTAGTGTGTTCATCAGGTTACGTGTGACGATGTGTGTGCAAACTCAGGGCTAGACGGTAGCTACAGGGAAAACGCGACCCTCGCTTTTCACATTTCCTCCCCCCTCTAAAGGCTCGTCACTAGGGTGACGAGACAGGAAGTCTGCTACTGGGTTCAGTTTCCCCGCCCTGTACTTGACCTGAAACTTGTATGGCTGCAGGGACAAAAACCATCGCGTAATGCGTGCATTAGAGTCTTTCATTTTGCCCAACCATTGCAATGCCTTATGATCAGTCTCAAGTAAAAAGTCTCTTCCCAACAGATAATATTTAAAAGTCTCTAGAGCCCATTTCATCGCCAGGCACTCAAGCTCCACCACAGAGTACCTGGTCTCACGAGGGAAGAGCTTACGGCTAATGTAAGCCACGGGCTTCTGTTCTTCGTCCTCCCCTTGGAGAAGAACGGCCCCAAGTCCCACTCCAGATGCATCGGTCTGCACCGTGAACTGGCTCTCAAAGTCCGGACTCTGCAACACTGGTTCACAGAGCAATGCTGCTTTCAGGTCCTGGAACGCCCCCTCATGCACCTCCTCCCACCTGACCCTTGTGGACCCCGACTTCCGGGTCAGATCAGTGAGAGGTGCAGCGCGGGTAGCAAAGTTTGGGATGAATCTCCGGTACCATCCAGCGAGCCCCAAAAAAGACCGGACGTCCTTCTTGGTCTGGGGTCGCGGACAGTCCCGGACAGCCACCAACTTATCCTTTTGAGGCTTAATCACCCCGCCACCGATGATGTGCCCGAGGTAACTAACCTCCGACTGAGCCAAGGCACATTTCTTTGGCTGGATTGTCAGCCCAGCTTCGTGGATGCGACGCAGCACCTCTCCCAGATGCTGCATGTGCTGCCCCCAGGTGGCGCTATAGACGACCACATCGTCCAGATAGGCAGCGGCAAAGGTGTCGGTGCCCTCCAGCACACGGTCCATCAGCCTCTGGAAGCATGCAGGCGCCCCCTGCAGGCCAAAAGGCATGACCGTGAACTGGTAGAGACCTTGAGGTGTACGAAAGGCAGTGTAAGGCTTAACTCCATCAGCCAAGGGAACCTGCCAATACCCCTTGCAGAGGTCGAGGGTGGTGACGAATTGCGCCTTTCCAAGCCGTTCTATGAGGTCCTCCAACCTCGGCATTGGATAGGCGTCGAAGTTGGACTGAGCGTTCAGCTGCCTGAAGTCAACGCAGAAACGGAGGGTTCCATCTTTCTTTGGAACGAGAACCACAGGGCTACTCCAGCCACTGTTGGACCGCTCGATGACCCCCAGCTGCTTCATCGACTCCAACTCCTCCTGGAGTGCAGGCAACAACCGCTCTGGGATACGGTACATCCGCTGTCTCACCGGCTTGGCGTCTTTGAGTTGGAAGTCATACTCCACCACTGATGTCCGCCCTGGCTGCTCCGAAAACAACCCCTCTGGGATGATAGCTCGAAGCTCCTGCGCCTGTTGAGTAGTCAGGTGTGAGAAGTCAGGCTCCGTGGTGGGGACCTGCGCAGGGAAGTACTGCTCAGGAACGTCCTCATCCTCCCCCACAGCTCGCACCATCAGCTGGTGGCTGAGTGGCAACTCCCGTTCGTGCCACTCCTTGAGGAGATTGATGTGGAAGACCTGCCTGGTCTTGCGCCTCCCTGGCATCTCCAGCTCATAGGTCACTGGCCCCAGCTGACGAGTAATCCGATATGGCCCCTGCCAGCGGGCCAGAAGCTTGTTCTCTGTCGTCGGCAACAGCAAGAGAACCTGCTGTCCTGGCTCGAAGCTCCTCTGCCGCGCTGACTGGTCGTACCACCGGACTTGGGTCTGCTGGGCCTGCCGCATGTTGTCTTCCACCAGGCTAGCCATCTCCTGCAGTTTGTCCCGCATCTTCAAGACGTAGGTGAGTATGCCGTCATTCTCGGTGGGGCTAGGATTCCCCCAGGCCTCCCGCAGCAAATCCAGAGGGCCCCTGACTTGACGCCCGTATAACAGTTCAAAGGGCGAGAACCCTGTGGACGCCTGCGGCACCTCCCTGTAGGCAAAAAGCAGATACGGCAGCCACTGGTCCCAGTCCTTGCCATTATCAGCAACAAACTTCCTGATCATGCTCTTTAAGGTTCTGTTATATCTCTCTACCAGCCCGTCCATCTGAGGGTGGTAGGGGGTGGTCCTGATCCCTCTTATCCCCAGTAAACTATAAACTTGTTTCATGGTTTTGGACAAGAATGCAGTTCCCTGGTCTGTGAGGATCTCATGTGGTATGCCTACCCTAGATATCAGTTGCAACAAAGCCCGAGCAATAGCACTAGCTGTAATCTTACGCAAGGGAAATGCCTCTGGGTATCTGGTAGCGTAATCGCATATCACTAGAATGAATCTGTGACCTGACTGTGTTCTCTCCAATGGCCCAACTATGTCCATAGCTATCCTATGGAAAGGGACACCAATGATGGGAAGTGGATGTAGTGGTGAAGGCTTAACTTTGTAGCTACTGGTAAGCTGACAGGTGGAACACGACTTGCAGTACCTCTGAACCTCACTGTATAACCCTGGCCAGTGAAAACGTGCAGCTATCCTCTCAAGGGTCTTCACATTGCCAAGATGCCCTGCCCAAGGGATATCATGGCCCAATGCCAACACCTTCTCTCTCAGAGACTTTGGGACAACCAACTGCTCACTGCTGCCCCCTTCAGGTTGATGGTACAGTAGGCCCTCCCGAACAAAGTAGTGCTCCCCTGATAACGTTGCAGCTACACCAGTTTTCTCCCCATCTATCTCAGTGACTTTACTAAACACCTCTTTTAAAGAGTCATCTTCTCGCTGTAGTACCCTAACATTACTGGGAATCTCCCACAAAGCTCCCTGTGAGACATCAGGAACTGGCACCTGGTCTCCAAGCTTCTTCACTGTGCCTTGCAGTTTCTCTCTCCTTCTCTGTCTGCGGCTCTTCTGCACCTTTGAATGCTCAGGTGAGCTAATGTCCTCCTGACTGAAAGGCATCATCTCTAGCAGTGACTTGTTACCTTCAGCTTTAGCCTTGGCTTGAGATCGCGTTGCTACCATGCTGACTGGCTTGGTAGTTTGCACTAACTCAGGTAGTATAAGTACATCCTGTCCCAACACTACTGGCTGGCTCAACCCTTCAACCACACCTGCATTTAGCCAAAAGGTCCGCCCTCTAACCTCCAGGCATATCACTGACACAGGATAGACATGCTCGTCCCCATTTACACAACACACCCTTATACGCTTACCCCCCAGCTTCTCTGACTTGTCTATCAGATGGGGCTGAACTAAGGTCTGTGTGCTGCCGGTATCTAGGAGAGCAAAAGTCGGTTTGCCGTTGACATACACTGGGACAGTCTGCACTTTGCTGACACACTCGTCGGATGTCCTACCAGGTCTAGGTATGCTACACATACTCATCTCTTTAGCCTTTTTGATGGGACACTCCCTGCTGATGTGCCCTGGGTGATTACAGTAGTAGCATATAACATTATGTTTGCTCTGTGTGGCTGTGGGTGCTGAGGCCTGTCTAGGCTTTGAGGTATATGGTGGTCTAGGCTGTGACGTAGAGGTAGGGCGAGTCTGTGTGTTTGGTGCCCTACTCTGTCCAGACCCCCTAGGACCAACTCCCCCACCGAAACCCCCAGACTTACCCCCAGCTGGTGGTCTGTTGAAGCTCTGGTCCCGGAATGTCTTTGCCCCCGGGCGTGCAGCAAGGAACGCCTCCACCAGCTCAGCAGCCTGCTGGCCAGTCGTCGGGTTATGCTCCTTCACCCACACACGCACATCAGGAGACAGGGTTTGCAGATACTGCTCCAAGATGAGGAGCTCTCCAACCATTTCAACAGTCTTGCCTTCTGGCTTAATCCACTTCCGATAGAAGTCCTTCAGACGGTTGTACAGCTCTTTCGGAGTCTCTCCTGGCCGGATGTCTGGATCACGAAAGCGCTGCCTGTAGATCTCCTCGCTGATCTCATATTTTGAGAGAATGGCATCCCTCACCTTGCTGTAGTCCATGGCCTCCAGGATATCCATTGCCACGTATGCAGAGCGGGCCCGTCCGGTCAGGTAGGGTACCAGGTACACAGCCCAGTCAGCTCTTGGCCACCGATAGGCCTCTGCCAGCCTCTCGAAGGTGGTGAGATACTGCTCGATGTCATCTCCCTCCTCCAGCCTTGGCACGGCTGCTCTGGTCCAGGCTGCTGGAGACGGCGCTGCTCGGCCTGGTGGTTCTGCTGGTCGAGGTCCTGGTTCTGGAGGTGCTGCTGGTAGTGGTGGTGCCACTGGAAGTCGATCGCCATCACCGCCTGGTCGACGTCCCTCACCGCCACGCCGTCGCTCTTCCTCCAGTTCATCGCGGACATTGTTCAGCTGCACCTGCACGCTACGCCATCTTTGCTCCTGCTTGTGGGCCTCGCGCTCTTGGCCCTTGAGAGTCTTCTGTAGGAGACTGTGGAGTGATGCCAGGTTCAAGGTACCCAGGTCGTCTGCTGCCTCATCAGCAAGTGCTGGATCACGTCCCCTGGCTCCCTCATCGTCTTCATCTTCATCTTCATTTTGCTCTGGCGGCGGCTTACCCTTGGTTAGATGTCGGATAGACATCCTCTGACGGATCAGCTCCCGTCTTCCAGAGTTCTTTCTCCTCTCGGAGTGCGCCACGATCCCACCACTGCCACCAACTGTGGAAAAGGCGGTATTGCACCCCCAATTCACACACGGGACGGGACGCCACAACCAAGGTTCGAAGGGTAAAAAGCAAGACGCAGCTCAGCAGTTGAAGTGAGAAAATAGTGCCGGTTTATTTTACAAGTGCGAAGTGCAAAAATAATAACAAAAGAATAATAAAGAAAATACTTTGGCAAAACAGAAATCAAACCGGCCCTTCATAGGCAATACCAAACTCACTCTCTGTTCAGATAAGTAAACACAGCCTCACAGCAAGCTGACATGTCAAACACTGGCAACCCCGAATCTCCCCTACCCAGTCTCCCCACTAGCTTTAAATAAGCCAACCAATCAACTACTAATTGGGAGAACTCACCAGGATAGGTAAATCAATACAGACAATATTCACAGAACAACAATTACAAAAGCCATAGAAAACATTTAGCATAATAATATCACATCATACTAAATATACATATTCATACACATTTCTTCATTCACTAATAGTCTTCAAATACATCACCTCAGTAATAATAATCATACACAGAAGTATTCACGGCAACTCAGCACCCCCCTCCATTAGCACAACCCAATTACACTGTCCCAGGACAGAATAAGGACCTAGCTCCAATGTGGCTCGCGTTTCCACCCGGACCAGTTTGCGGACGGACCTAGGAGACCTGCAGTTGACTCGTGAGTTGTGTTGCGTGTGTTTGAATAACTAACGAAAGTATTGTGAACGGAATGGAATCTGTAACTGAATCAGTGGGTACCTCACTGTTCGCTATGGTGTTAAGTAAATAAATGAAGTTTATTGAACTGACGTGTGTTGTGGTTGTTTGTAAAGTTAGCTTACCGGAACGTGCTGTAACTGACTAACTCCGCTTTTAAACGCTGCCGCGGCTCCAGCTACCAGGTGTTGAATTATGGGAAATGTAGTGTGTTCATCAGGTTACGTGTGACGATGTGTGTGCAAACTCAGGGCTAGACGGTAGCTACAGGGAAAACGCGACCCTCGCTTTTCACAGGCACACACACACACATACACTCAGACACATGCGCTCCTACACTATTAAAAGCACAAACACATACACATACACACGCACAGACACACACAGACACACACACACTCACACATACACACACACACACACACACACACACACACACACACACAGACAATCAGATCCAGAGTCTGTCCTTAAGCACTGCAGTAGTTACAACTTTAACATGGCCACTAACTCTGCACGCCTGAATGAATATAGAGCTTGAAGATGCATTTGCTTAGTTTTTCAATGGATATTTTTCTTTCTCTGTTTCTCCCTCTCTATCCCTCTTTCACACACGCGCACACACACACACACACACACACACACACACACACACACACACACACACACACACACACACACACACACACACACACACACACACACACACACACACACACACACACACACACACACACACACACACACACACACACACACACACAGACAGACATTGGTCGGATGTTGGCAGGGTGATTCCCCATGAGTGTTTGTTTCCCAGGGTCACATGGCCACTGCTGCTATAACTGATCCAAACAAGGGCAGACCACTCATGATGTCATGATTAAAGTCTGCTCCCACAGCACCCCTCTACCCAGTGGTCCAATACACACACACACACACACACACACACACATATTTGACTCTTGGATGTATCTGGCCTGAATTCCAAACCATCACAGATCCGGCCAGTCAGTGCCAAATTAGGGGTAACTATGTTCAGACAGTGGCCCTATCTGACAGATCGTCAGAAACTCTCTGTCCTGGAGGTGGACATGGTTGGCGTGGTCATCAAATGACCTGTGTGTGTTTGTGTGTGTGTGTGTGTGTGTGTGTGTGTGTATGTGTGTGTGTGTGTGTGTGTGTGTGTGTGTGCAGGATGCAGACATGGTTGGCCTGGTCATCAGATTGCCTGCTTGAGCTGCATGGTTCAGTTTGGCACAGAAGAACAAGCTGTGGAAAAAACCCTAGTGAGGTCAGGCCATTAATCCTTAACCTTGTTGATGTCCCCCTGCCCATATGACTCAGGAACGGTCCCTTTCAGTAACCTACAAATTGTTTTGAACTTGAATGTTTGTATATATGCCCATTTGTGCTTTTCATGATAAGGGAATGGAACACACACACACACACACACACAGACACAAACACACACACTTACACATTGTTTGGTGAAGCAGCTGGATTTGTCTTCAATGTGTTGCACAGGGGCAGCACTCTATGTCCCTGTAGTGTCCTGATAATGTGCTTCACAGATAGTACAGTCCTGGGAACACACACACACACACACACACACACACACACACACACACACACACACACACACACACACACACACACACACACACACACACACACTAGCTGGACAAATTGAGCCAACCATTAGGAGTGGAATGCTGTGTGTTTAGAATTCTCCAAATAAGGACAAAAATGTATTTGGGAGAGGCCACCGACCATCAGAGGAACTAGGCCTCACCTTACTGGAAACACCACCTCTATGCTGTGTCTGATGAAGCTGTAAATGTGTCTTTGTCTTGACTCTGTGTGTCTTACTTTCCCTCTACAGAGGTGTGGCTGTTGAAATGACTTGATGACATAATTTTGTGTCTGATGTATATCCTGTAGACAAGAGGTTCATAGTGCTCTTTGTGTGCGTGTGTGTGTATGTGTTTGTGTGAGTGTGTGTGTGTGTGTGTGTGTGTGTGTGTGTGTGTGTGTGTGTATGTAAGTGTGTGCGTGTGTGTATGGCAATAGTGTACAATTGTGACTCCAATATACCATCTAGGGTGCCAACAGGTACTGCAGTGTGAGACTATGTGTTATCTTGACTTATTAAGTTGCATCTGCTACCATGCCAGGATCTGCATCCCATACAATTATATTATTACAGAGCATTCCATTTCAAGAAATTTGCCAAACATGGTCAAATCCAATTTTCACCTTGTCATTATGGGGTATTGAGTCTACATGTGTGAAGGTGACTAAATACTTTCTGAATGAACTGTACATCAGCTGTTACAGACCAGTGCAAGAGAGTGTTAGTGTTAGAGTGTGAGGGTATAAGATGAAGAGTGTAAGATGTCTCTACGGTCTGGGGGGGAGGGGGGCAGAGACATATTTAGAAACAAACATCCCGAAGTCCCCAGCCAGTTCTATACAGAGTGGTGATAAAACGCAATGCATGTCAATGACAACACCACATACACACACATGCACATTAAAACACACTCACGCTCTGTGATGTCTGTGTATCTGTGTGAGTGTGACCTTCACCTGTCGAAACAACTGAGTCTTCTTCCTCATTGCTAATGTATGAGAGAAGAGTCGAGTGTGTGACAGACAGATTGAAAAACCTCCCTCAGGGACCTATCAAATAACACAGTGTGTGTGTGTGTGTGTGTCTTGGGGAATTTCCTCTAGGGACATTGAGCTCATTGTAGTCTCATCCCTCGTTTTTAAAGGAAGTGCCTTGAAATCGGCCTGGCTGTTGACGAGTCAAACTAAATAGATTCCAGTGTATTCTCTAGTGTCTTCGGTAAACAAGCTCAGGTGTGTTTATCATTCATTAACAGTACCATGGGTTAACTGTCGGTTGCTTTGGTTAAGCTAGTGTTTTTTTTTTCAGACAATGTAGTTTCTAGAGCGACCATTATAACTACATCAATCATTCATTCAATCAATCAATCGACATTTCTGTGAT
>NC_137912.1:22808543-22853543 GCF_963457725.1 Sprattus sprattus
ACAGTGATGTACAGTAACATGACACATACACACATTCAGTCCACACATCCCACAAACACACACACACACACACTCACTGTGACATCCAGCTTATGGAGAGCAAACAACTGATGATCCACCTGCACTGACCAGAGCAATTGCTCTGTGCTGTCCATCAATTTCAGTGTACCTGTAACACACACACACACACACACACACACACACACACACACACACACACACACACACACACACACACACACACACATACACAAAGGGGCGCACCATACACACACATATTGAAACTGTGTTAATGGCTGAATGAGCTATAGCTTGTCCCATACTCTTTTACATAGAGCCTATTTCAGCTGTCATACAAATACTGTCTCGCACAATGACGCAGAACGTCCGAGCAGCTTGGGTGCAGACACACACTCTCACACACACACTCACACAGACAGTTTCCAATGGCAGTTCACAGCATCTTCAGGTCCAAGAATGATAGAGAAATGTGTTGTTTATGTCTCATTCTTCTGTCTGTCTCTGTCCCCCCCCCATCCCCACCCCCAATATCTCTTTCTTTCCCACCCTCACTCTCTCTCTCTCTCCCTGCCCCTCTATCTCTCTCTACCTCCCTCCCTCCCTCTTTCTCCCTTTCCCACTCTCTATCCCTCCATCTCTCTCTCTCTCTCTCCCTCCCTCTCTGTCTCCCTCTGTTCCTCTCTCTCTGTATGTCTGCATCACCTCTGACTGAACCACACACACACACACACACACACACACACACACACACACAAACACACTTCAGTACCCTCTGCATAACTACACAAACACACACTTCAGTACCCTCTACATCACAAAACACACACACACACATCGGACGTGAGGCGTGATTCTAGGTAAAGGTCTCTGTTTCCATCTCTCTCTGTGTAAACACACACACACACACACCTCCAACTGACAAAGCTGCTAATGACATAACAAGATGCAGACAACAATGCACCATGCTTCACACACTCTCTCACACACACACACACACACACACACACACACACACACATACAGCCCTTCAAGGAGAGCACACAGCACAGTGGTGTATTGGGCCTACTGTCACATGTAAGTCATATTAGACAGGATGGGTAGCTGAGCCAAAAGTGCTAGATGAGCATGACTCAGCAGAGATTCTCACCAGGCCTGAGCAGAATCAGAATCAGGTTTTATTGGCCAAGTAAATTTGCACAAACAAGGAATTTGTCTTGGTAAAGTGGCTCTCAGTGTGCTTACACATATTACATATACGGTATACAGTATGACGGTTATACAGTAATGGTAAAATAAATAAATATGATTGCGGGAGTAATTGTACTTTGGTTATTTTAATGATCCAGGGTTATTTCACAGTGCCACAGTGGGTTAGCTGTTCAGTAGAGAGTAGTACTACTCACCATCTAACGTGCAGAGGGCAAACAGGCCACACTTGGAGGAATCATCTTTGGAGCCCGTTTCAAAAAAAAAAAAAAAAACAATTAAATGAAAACACTCACTGTGACCACAGGAAGTGTGACATCAAGGACCGCCAACAGGTGAATAAATATATTCCCTTGACTGGAAATGAATGACAAGGTTTGACCATAGAATTAATTTACAAACAGATACACCACCGCACTGAAGTCACTTTGAGGAGTAACAACATTGTTGTGCAAATGCTTTTGGTCAGGCCTTCAAATCAGCCGGAAAAGTTTGTACGTGTGTGTGTGTGTGTGTGTGTGTGTGTGTGTGTGTGTGTGTGTGTAAAGCTGCTCATTCACTGACAGTCCTACAAGCAATGACTTATTCAGTATATTATGCAGACAAAAGAAATGCTTCAGATCTGTTCTTGTCTTCGCCTGCTACAACATGCCTATCCTCGTAGTGTCTTCCTCGATCTCTCCTGTCCTTGACGTCCTCTCCGTTTCAAATCTTCTCAAACTCTGTCTATCACCTATCAGCTCCTTCAGCCGCCATCTCCTTGGCCTGCTCTTCTGTCTGCGCCTTTCGAGTCATTTCCACTGTGCACCCAGCTGCCAATTCCCACTGATGGAACTGCAAAATAGCTATTCTACTGTTCCTTATCGCAGAAACTGCGATATAATAAACAGGACTTGACCTAGTGGCTTTTGCATGGTGTTTCTTGTGTGAGCATAGAAATGCTCATATGGGGGACTGATGGAATTGGAAATATTGCTATTCAGTTGTTGCAAGAGACATAAACTAAGTGTAGCCTTATTTTGTATCTGTAACTCGTAATCTTGGATGTGTACTCAGTCTGTCTCACTGAGACCTGAACAAATGGCATGTGAACCCCTTCCACCCTGGATAGCCTCTTTCCTGTTATCACCCTATGTCCTTTGTTGCCCCCCCCCCTCCCCCCCATAGGTGAACCCCTACATCCAACTGTCTCCCCTTCCTCTCACCTATAAGGTGTGGTCACCCTCCACTCTATTGTATTTTACATACACACACAAACACATTCCACATGCACGAAGGCAGCTGTGTGGTTCAGTCAGAGGTGATGAAGACATACAGAGGGAAGGAGAGAGAGAGAGAAGGAAAGAAGGAGAGAGGATGAAACACAGAGAAAGGGTGTCAGTGTGAGAGAGAGAGAGAGAGAGTGAGAGAAAAAGGGTGTGTGTGTGTGTGTGAGACAGGGGCACAGACAGAAGAAGGAGACATAAAGAACACATTTCTCTTTCATTTTTGGACCTTAAGATGCTGTGAACTAGCCTAACGATGTCATACTCATAATTCTAGTCAGCATATGAGTCTGATGCTGCTCCATTGAGCTGTGATTATGGGGAAATAAACTCTAAAATCCTGACTACGTCCTCTGGTACCTTCCTTAACTTTTGAAAAGCTCATTTAGATTCTATCACCACTCTGAGGATAGTGCTTTTACACAGGAGATGGAGTGGAACACTTCAATACACCAGTTGCCAAGGTAACATTCCAGCCTCTGTCAGTAGAGCCCTGTCCAAACATACTTACCACTGCAAACATGTCCGGCTTGTCATTGATAGTATTTATCTCTGTTGAGCTGGTATTGATGAATTGCTAATAAATGTATTGTACATTTTGAAGAATATTGATTTTGTATTAGCACTGATCTCCTATCAAGCCACTGTCCTTTTGTACACAATTACCTGTGATGGACACATCTTGCTGCCCCATATCCTGCTTCCATCATATGAATGATTGATGTGTATGTGTATGTGTGTGTGTGTGTGTGTGTGTGTGTGTGTGTGTGTGTGTATGTGTGTGTGTGTTGTGGTAGCCCAAGCTGCTCTTAGGCTCTCCACTTAGTTTAGCATGGGTAAATTGGCTAACCAGGACAATACGGGGCAGGCTTTAGGACCCAGGGGAGGTGTTCTGGGGACTAGGCAGGTCTGACTTTCCCTAATTGGAAGCTCACCTGTTGATCGTTTGACTAGTGGCTGATTAGTGCCAATCTAGTCAAGCAAAAAGGGTTTAAAGCGTTAGTAGGAATGACTGACGAGAGCTGGCTGAGATAGAGAGACAGAGGGGAAGGCGCTGGTTGCACTGGGTGCAAGGCGTAGGTTTTCCCCTATTTTCTGTTCATTTTGACTACCTTGGTTTGTGATTTGAAAAGAGTTAATAAAGAATATGTTTTGGAATTCCCTTGTTGCGTCGTGCTAAGAGCTGGGCTGCGACAGTGTAAGCACGCACGCACATGTTCTCACCTCTGCGAATGCTCCCTATCAGGTGTGTGGAGACATTCTTGTTGTGGATGCGGCCGGTGGTCAGGTGGAGAATCACATCCCTGGTCGGGCTCTCTCTGCCAGTGGATTTACAGAGACACAGAAAACACACACATGTGTGTGAATGTGTATGTGTGTGTCTGTGTCTGTGTGTGCGTGTGTGCATGTGTGTATGTGTGTGTGTGTGTGCGTGTGTGCATGTGTGTATGTGTGTGTGTGTGTGCATGTGTGTATGTGTGTGTGGGTATGGGTGCGTGTGTATGTGTGTGTGAGTGTCTATGTGTGTGTGTGCGTGCGTTCCTCTACTCACCCTGCAGGGTTGGCTGTGCTCTCCTCGACCCCAGCCTCTGGTGCCCCCTCCTGGGTCCATGAGCACAGCAGGATGGCGTATCCACAGCCTGGCTGGGAAACCACCAGTTCAGGTAGACCCTCTGGACCCGGGTTCACCGACAGGCTGTCTACCTGTCAACCAGGCAATTGACAACCAAGTCAAAACAGACACATACAGAGATTGGACATCAGTTCTTTTTTTTTTTTGCACAAAATTTGAGGTTGGGAAGTTTGGTCTGGCTCTGTGCCGTTGAGGAGAGATTATCAGAAGGTAGGATTCTAAATTGTCAGGGCGGGCTTTATACGATGATGGACAGATGGCCAACCAACGCAACCAACGCTTGAGTTGAATTAACGGTAGATTCGAAATCGTATCAAGATGGCGGCGTCTCGGGACCTGTTAGTGGGACATAGTTGATGTGATTTAAGCTATCTACACGACTTTTTTGTGTCTACATTGACTCGATTAGTTGTGTATGTGCAACACGAATGTTGGAGAGTATTGTAGGTCTTAACTGAAGCTCTAGAGACCATTATTGTTAGGTTATTGCTAACGCTTAGACCAAAAATCCATTGAAACACATAGTAGCTAGCTAGCCTCGCTGCTAATAAGTATAACGTGAGCTTGCATATCTCACAGATATTAAGAGCGCATTCATTTTGAAAGAGGAACAGAGAAACGCAATTAAGGCATTTGTCGATCGAAAAAATGTTTTTGCCGTCCTTCCTACGGGATCCGGCAAACGTTTAATGTATCAGATGGTCATACTATGTTGCTCTGACTGGTTCTAAGTATTCAATTGAGCGAAGAGGCATTTTTTTTTCTGGTTCGTTGAAACACGCCCCATAATCACAGCTCAATGGAGCAGCATCAGACTCATATTCTGACTAGAATTAGACTAGCACTAGATTGGGCCTAATCAGGCTTGCTGCTATGTAGCCAATCACTAAGCACTAGATGATCAGGTATGCGGCTACCTGTCCCTCCAGCAGCCACTTCTTGAGCAGCACCAGCTGGCCACAGCTCAGGTCAGAGGAGTCCGAGGGCTCCTCCCAGCGAAACGCCCGAACCACACGGTCAGTGTAGCCCACCACCAGCTCACACCGGCCATCTCCATCTAATACACACACACACACACACACACACAAACACACACACACACACACACGCACAGGCACAAACACTTTAATACAATCGCACAGTCGTTCAGTTACGGAACAGTGGTGTTGTAAAAGTACACATACTGTTCATACTGTTTGAATCCCCGCCCACACTAACACACAAGCATATGTACACACGTGTACACACTGTAATTAAGTCTATTGCATTCAAAAATAAGTATTACCAAGTGAAACACATACACACACACAGACACACACACACCAATGTCGCTGATGAGGATGACTTTAGTGTTGGCAGGGATATGCTGGGTGAAACAGGGCTTCTGCTCATCCCAGAAGAGACCCTCTTGCTGGCTTGAGGAGTCTCCCCCCTTACCCCCCACCGCCGTCAGGTCAAAGGCATGGAACCAGCCCTCTGCCCCCACTGCCACTACAAAGTTCTAATGGGGGAAGATAGAGCAGAGGAGTTCAAATTTCAAATAATAAGCAAATACAGAGAGATTGTGCTGCATGAAATTGTATTCTTCACCACCTTGCAGTAAGGTCAGTCAGACACACAACACTAACATATAGGCCTTTACCTTATACCACTCAAAACAGGCGAGATTTATTTCTGTCTCAAATTAATTTTCCCTCCGCCAGGGCAATGTCCTCTCCTACTCACTTTGCCTTTGTTGCAGACATCTCCCACTCCCACACACGTTAACTGTGGAGAAAAAAAGAAAATTGTTCATCAAGGCTGACTCTTATTCCATCACACAGCCTTGTATGAGAAAAGCACACTACAAATCTGTACCGACTGTTGTCTAGTATGCAACTGACCATGCCCACGCAGGTCCGCGTTACCCAGGGTTTGGAGTCATCGTTTTTGTAGACAAATAGCTTCCCACTTGTGTCACCAACCACTAGTTCATTCAGCTACGGGAGTGGAAATGTACAAGAGAGGTAAGTATTTGAGTCGACCGTATTGGAGAACTATGGTCTAGCCTTGGCAAAGATGAGTAAGCAGCACCAAGGTGACAGGCATTCGTTGCTCCTGAAATAGAACGCTGCAATATCACTGAAGTGTCGATGCTGAATCGAGTGGGACAGCGTCCTTCAAAACTAGAGTCAAAGTACGTTCGTATCATGGGTTCAAGAGTAGGTTACAGTAGCCTACAATCATTCCCAATACATTTGTCAATGACAAGCAAGCAGGATATTTGTGACCAAGTATGTTAAAACATTGACCTGCAAGACTTTGAACGTATGCAGAGCATCGCCTAGTTAACATTAGAGAAAGATAGCAGCGGTGTCATTTACCGAGTCGTTGTCGGCGTCTCCCAGGCATATTGCATGAGGGAACAGAGATCCCGTGAAGTCCAAACTAACCCGCTGAACAAAACTTAAGGATCGCATTGTTGTTTGGCAAAGAGGGATGGTGGTATGATACGTAAGGCAAGGCAGGTGGTGCTATTGACAGTTAAAGAAAGTTGTCCTCAACATAAGTCTACAGCGATATTTTCGCATTAGCACAAGCGACAAAGGTGCACCACGTATACCTGACAATTCTACACTAAAATGATCATGCTTGTTCACATGATGCTCATTCAGAAGATGCTTGCGAGCTTGTCAAATTGTAAACAAGCTCAGTGACGAGCATTTCAATATGACCGTCAGTCGTACGTTTTTCAAAATAAAAGTACAAACGTATTAATTAGTTGTCAATGCAGAAGAATGTAATCAGTTAACAAACTAAATGTGCTCCCAAAAAAAGGAATAGTACCACAACAAAATAGCATTTTAAATACACAATACAGCTGCAATATCAACTGTGTTTATCTGGGCTTGTTAGAAGCACAAGAGGCATGTCAAAACCATTTGTCAAACCGCATTTTTTTAAATATAATTTTGAAGTGGCCTATTATTTTGACGCTTTCTCGCCACCATATTTCCGCCTATTTTTCCTTATTGTCGCTAGATCACAACTTACTGCACTTCTTCTGTGGTTGAGATGCGTAGAACGCGAAGTAAAAGCGTTCTATGTCGCCCACTGTGAGCCTGGATGGAGTACTACGTTCTCCAGATGGATGATAGTTAAAGTTGTAGTTTTGGTAGACGCTGAAAACATTTCAAAAACAAAAGTTTTAAAAAGGGGGGGAAAAAATTATATTAATTATATGCTTGGTATTATGACATAAAGTTAAAATACAAGAAACAATATGAACTATGAATCCAAATGAAAAGCAATCAAATTCAAAAATATTAACTATAGCCTACTAACTGAGAGTGAGGTCATGCAGGTAAATGATCAGACTGAGGCCGTAACGTATCGACCGAGCAATAGTCTGATAATTTACCTGCATGACCGAATGGTCGAGTTAAGTAAGTTGTTTATTATATGGCATTTTTAACTCTTTTCATTTTGAGAATAAATGGTAATTGTAAATAGAAAACATGTTGTTTTGTTCAGCTCTCAAGTCTTCTCACGACACAGTGTTTCAGGTGTTGCCTAGCAAACAATGACTTGCTAACTTCAAGTTACATTGATCAATAGAAAACGGACAACAGGGCTCAGCTTAAATGGCTTTAATTTACAGTTAAACACAAGGTTTTCAAGTCAAGTCTTCATCATCACTTTCAATAACACATTTTCGCTGCTTCTGAATTGTAGCCTACTGACCTGTACTAAGTCCTATAAAGTATTACCCGATATCAAAATGTTCGCGAATTCTTGAGTCTTTATTCTTCAACTGTCATCAACTGTCATGGTACACTCACACACACACACACACACACACACACACACACACACACACACACACACACACACACACACACACACACACACACACACACACACACACACACACAAACAACCCAGACAGACATCACACACACACACACACACACACACACACACACACACACACACACACACACACACACCTTCTTTACAAGATCCCAGTGGCCTTTATTTCTCCGACGGCCGTCATTTCCCAGCACTATGTCTCCCACCCTGCTATCCCCGTCAACCAATCGCCTGACCCCTTCCCATCATGCAACTGTTCAATTCGGCTTAGGTAGTTGGGACCATATGGTTGGGACATGATAAGGAACGTCAGCACTTACAGGAAAACCGACTGGAATCTTTCTGGGAAGCATTTAGAAGGTTCATTTGCTAAGTTGATTCATACGACCCATATCATCACACTATCCATAGCATAACACTTCTACAGAATGTATAACTCATCCGAGACATCAGGACTCAGAACCCCATTAATATAGCTTGTCATGCCACATACTGCTTCTTGTCTCCACTTGAATTACTGCTGAATTTCAAGAGAAAAACAAGCGCTGTTGGCGTCCATTTTCTCCCTGTGAGGACTTTGGCACGACATTTAGTGTTACACACTGTAGCTCCTGTTACTCTGTGGCTTTACCTTCAAGTGCAGTGCAATACACTACGTAGCCTACTGTTCAGTCTCTAACAGCACTTTGATACCTCTTTCTCGCTTTAACTTTAATTCTACATTTACGCCTACGCTGTTATTATAAAGTACTGATGAACAGGTACTCAACGTCATGAGTTTGAGATATTCTGTATGGAATAGTTCCACTTGACACTGGGACAAATCTGAACCACTTGTTAACCTTTCCTGCACTGTCCGTCTCTGACCGTAGTCGGAGATTGCAGGGGAGACTGAATTCACTGCTCCAGGGCCGAAGTATCAACTGTTTATAACTTTGGGGTTAATTCCCGTATTATTACTCTCTGCTGCTGGTTAGCAAATAACGCCACTGTATTCTTTGTTAGAGGATTTATTCACTACACACCGAAATAACTTTACAGCACATATGTTTTTCTCCGGTCGCTCACACAAAACCATTCCACAGAATCACCTCTTTTCTCGCTCTCTCATCCTCGCTCTGCCACACCCACCCTGTACGTACGGCTCTTAAAGGAGCCGCACCATTTTACAACACACTGTTCTTCTACATTTCTCACCATACACATCAAGCTTTCACATCCTACGCAGACCAGGCACACTTACAGAGACGATGATGATCCTCGGGGCGCCATCTTCATCCCCTAGGCGGTTGTCCTGCAGGGAGAGCCTCCTCTGGGTTGGGATGCCCTGCGTGAGGTCATCCAGCTGCTCGTCTCCCAGCAACAGGCTGAGGCCTCCGTCTCCGTCGCCTCTGCCCTCATCAAGCTTGCTCAGCCCGACCACCATAGATGCCGCCAGGGGCTTGTACTCGGCGAGGAGAGCCAGCGTGAAAACGACGGTGTAGATGGACAGCATGGTGATCTGGACGTCTCAGGGTTTCACGTCTTGAGGTGCGAGATGAAAGCTCGCCTTCTGGCTTGTTGACAAGCCATTTATTCTCAAAATGAAAAGAGTTAAAAAATGCCATATAATAAACAACTTACCAACCTCGACCGTTCGGTCATGAAGGTAAATTTGTCTGAATGAAAAAATGAAAAGCAATCAAATTCAAAAATATTATAATATATTATTTTCAATATTATATGTAAACAATACACATACTATTGATGATAATAATACTAATTAAAGCTGCAAGCAGCGTTGAATGGGCCCGAGCATGCGCGCGCGTCGGGGAAGGCGCTGGTCGATGGGCGACGCGCACCGCACAGCCGTCCTTCAAGCGTAGAGCAAGCCGTGAGAATGCCACGTACATCAAAACATCACAACAATACAGCGCAAAGAATAAAGAAAGCGACGTTTCCAACCACCAACAGGTGGCGCTATAGGCGAGTGGCATTATGGGCATATGTCCGCATTCAGGCCGAGTCCAGCGTCCACCCTATGAAGTTTGGTCAGGATCAGACAATGTGCGAATTTTCCAACCACCAACAGGTGGCGCTATAGACGAGTGGCATTATGGGCATATGTCCGCGTTCAGGCCGTGTCCAGCGTCCACCCTATGACTTTTGGTCAGGATCAGACAATGTGCGACTTTTCCAACCACCAACAGGTGGCGCTATAGACGAGTGGCATTATGGGCATATGTCCGCGTTCAGGCCGTGTCCAGCGTCCACCCTATGACTTTTGGTCAGGATCAGAAAATGTGCGACGTTTCCAACCACCAACAGGTGGCGCTATAAGCGAGTGGCATTATGGGCATATGTCCGTGTTCAGGCCGGGTCCAGCGTCCACCCTATGACTTTTGGTCAGGATCAGAAAATGTGCGACTTTTCCAACCACCAACAGGTGACGCTATAGGCGAGTGGCATTATCGGCATATGTCCGTGTTCAGGCCGGGTCCAGTGTCCACCCTATGAAGTTTGCTCAGGATCGGACAATGTGCGACGTTTCCAACCACCAACAGGTGACGCTATAGGCGAGTGGCATTATCGGCATATGTCCGTGTTCAGGCCGGGTCCAGTGTCCACCCTATGAAGTTTGCTCAGGATCGGACAATGCAGGCAGGAGTTTTAAGTGACTTTGTAATATGTGGCGAGCACTGGCGAGTCGTAAAAGTTTGAGGGTCTGCCACGCCCACACCCTTCAGATTTTGGAAAAAAGTATAATAACTTTTGATCCCCCATGGCTGAAGAGTATCCTGACCAAGTTTGAAGACATTACCATTGAATCTGTAGGAGGAGTTAAATCAGATGCGAGTTGTGAAAACAAGCAAAAACGCAGTCAAAAAAGAATATTCCACTCAAAATGGCCGACTTTAAGGTTAGAGTAAGTGGGGCTTTTGTGTGTGTGCTTAGCTGGTGAAGGGACTCTCTGTGAGAATGTGTGACAGTGTGCGTATGAGGAAGCTGGCGCGTGTGTCAAGGGAAGACTGCGTCTGTGAGAATCAGGAGCCACGCACGTGAAGGAGAACACCTAGCAAGTAGCCAAGCATGCATGTTTCAAATATTCGCCAAAAATCGACTTTTCATCTTACAGTCAACTTTTTTTCAGATTTGTGTACAAAACATTCTCAAGTGTCTTCATATGAACTTCTGATTGAATCGCAGTATCACTTTTTGACCTGCAGATGTGTAAAGCATTATTTTAGCGTTAACAAAGCGCATTTCCAATCACAAACAGGTGGCGCTGTAGGCGAGTGGCATTAGGCCCGGTCCAGCGTCCACCCTATGACGTTTGGTCAGGATCGGACAAAGCAGGCAGGAATTATAAGTGACTTTGCGTTTTGTGGCGAGCACCGGCGAGTCGTAAAAGTTTGAGGGTCTGCCACGCCCACACCTTTGAGATTTTGAACAATCCCTCAAGACAATTTGCTCCCCCATGGCTGAAGAGTATCCTGACCAAGTTTGAAGGCTTTCCATTAAATCTGTAGGAGGAGTTCGATCAGATGCGAGGCTTGGAAACAGGCAAAAACAGGCAAAAATGCAGTCAAAACGCACATTCCACTAAAAATTGCCGACTTCCTGTTGACATGCCACCATTTCGTCAATACACTTTTTGGTGCGTCTGGGCATGACAAAAAAAGTGTACTGAATTATTTTTTTGCTATGCCAAACTACCCCCAATGCATAGGGGTATTTGCAATTTTCTAGGGGGCGCTACAGAGCCATTTTGCCCCGCCCCATAAGATTTTAAACGCAAAAGGTCTTAGATTTCCCGCCATAACGTCCCTGCCAAATTTGGTGAGACAAGAAACAGTAGAAAAACAATAGGGCTTCGCTGCTTTCAGCAGCTCGGGCCCTAATAATAATTAGACTATAGGCTTTCCTGTTTATGGAAAAAAGACCGGGAGTGTTGAAAAAGTCAAGCACCTGCAACTGTCGATAGAGATCGGAGAATATATAACAGGTCTATGACAGTCAGTCACAATGTCTGATAGCCTACAATGCTGACTAATTTAAGACTACAACTAGGCATCGATATGAAGGGGGTGCCAGCCAGCCCCTTGGGAAATAAAATCACTCCCGTTGTATGTCCTATCCTTTTTAGATTAATGATTAATGAGCCTAATAATGCATGTTTATGATCCCCCAAAATCATGAGAAGACGATAGGCCTACTTAATATAACAAACGTGATTAATGTTAGATACTGGTGAGACTGGAAAGCAAGTAAAGAAAAAAAACGAATGTCTGCCCCTGATGATGGGAGGTGTCTGTTCAGAAGTAATAAGGAAGAGAGACAAGCTCTGGTACAGTCCCACGCAACACGTGATAGCCTACACATAGCGAACGTAACTTACTGTAAGTTCAACACAGCCCGAACTCTTATTTTACTGTGGACATTTCCAGTAGTAGCCCACTTTTAGGCAGACAGGGATATCTGGCGTTTAGGGCGACTTCAAGTTATCAAGCTCTCAGTGAAGTGACATTTAAAATCTTGTTGTAGATCTTAAGTGAATTCAAAAAGAATGATGGAACAACTTTATCGATAATGCCTTTGCTATGGCAGGCGAACGCTTCTTACCAGCTTTTCTGGTAATTTCCGCCTCAGGCACTTTTATAATTAATTACGTTATTGCTGTCTTCAGAGCAGACATCGATGTCATCTTCCCATATATCAGGTAAGTTCATCTCAATGATCTGCACCATTTGAATGTCAAAGTGTTGTGTTTAAGACGGTTACCGTTTTGTGTCAAAACCCTGATTTTGTGATGCGCGGCAGGTGGGCTATGAGAAAGATATAAAAAAGACGACTGTAAAATCACTGAAATCAAGAATACAGCCAATTTGCGTTGATTTAACGATCAACCGTAAGTGACCCACGAGTTCAAATCAGTTTCGTTTTCATCTCGAGCTCTGAGCTGTTCCAGCTGTGATGGGTCGTGTAAGGACAGCGATAGACCTCCATCGTAGAAGTCTGTATTTGATGTTAACCTGTTTTTACTTGAAAATGAAGTGAGTGAAACATGATGTTACTGCTTTAACCCCCAAAATGACCTGTCAAAAAAACACATGCGTCTTGCAGGCATATTGTAGCCAAGGTTTGATTTGTGTTTACTTTCCGCCATTAAATACTCAGAGAGTAAGACCATTGGTAACTATACTTGGCTGACAGAGGATGCGTTTAAACATTATTATAGTTATTACACAGTTGCCTGAAGATGCAAAGGAAGCCAGGCTGTCTCGGCAGCTTTTAAGATGGTCATGTGTTAACCGCAAGGTTGTTGCCTAAACGGTCAACAGTACCTTAAAGGCACCCAGTGCAACTTTCGAGGCTTAAAAATAAACATTCAATTTCTAGTCTTTTATACACGTAGTAAGTTTCAATAACTCCATACCATTACATACCGACATTCAAGCAGCAAAGATGAGACGTCGTTGTGTGGTGACAACTGATAGAAAATCGATAACAACAACAATTGCCGCCATTTTCTTTATTTTTTGTAACCTACAATAAATAAAGCAGGCTTCCAGTCAATGGAAAAATGGCTTCTCCCCACCGGCGATTGTTGTTGTTTACGATTTTCTATCAGTTCTCACCACACAACGACGTCTCATCTTTGCTCCTTGAATGTCGATATGTAATGGTATGGAGTTATTGAAACTTAGCCTACTACGTGTAAAAAAGACTAGAAATTGAATGTTTATTTTTCATTGAATGTTTACATAAAGTTGCACTGGGTGCCTTTAAGAAGGCTACTTATATTTTTATTTTATGTTATGGCAGGTTGTTGTGCGGTGTCTTAAGAATTTCAGTGCCCAGTCCGACTCCGTGTTGTTCTGTAAAAGACTTGAAACTTGAGTTTCAGGGACATGACTATCTTCATTCCATTTTTAGCAATTTTGCAATCTAATTTTAGTGTAAATAACTTCGTTAAGTGTAAAGGGACATTTAAAAGACTATCAAGAAACATTTTATATTATGGTATTTTTGGACATGTGTAGAAAGATGATATGATCTTAAGAAGGAAAGAAAAATGAAGGAAGTAAGAGAGGAAGAATCAACCAAAATTGTCTGTTGATGATTAGCGACACTGAACAGTACAGAACAGGTGAGCGGGAAAAAAGGAAACGAGAGCAGTTTTATCACTTCACATGATGACACATGATGCTGTTAGGTCATTAACTGTCCGGGTGTCGAGATTGTGAAACATTTCCTTTGAATTTACTCTATGATAGATCTTTTTATTTATAAACAAACCATTTTGGCTCCCTTGCCTTGAGGCACTGTTTCTAACCCTTAACCTATAGTTAACTGGAAACAGTGCAAGACTATTTCCATTCATGACAATGTTTGATTGTATGGAAGGAACTTGTTTTTTGCCATTTCTTTTGGTAATTTGCTCCTGTGGTACTTGCACTGTTAACTACATTATTGCTGTCTTACGGGGAGACGTTGTTGTCATATGGCCCTATATAAGGTAAGTCGCCCAGATGACAATGTTTCAGTTAGTTTAATATGTTTTGATAGTGAAGTGTATGATGTTATGATTCAGGTGAGTCATTGGATTTAGTGTTGTTTTAATGATTTTAAGAGATTCATTAAATCAGTTTAGTTTCTCTGTTAAAGCTCTGTGTCCTAGCTGCCTATTGGCAGTGTTCCTAGTCTCACTCTTTTCAATATTTTAACAGTTTCTTTTATTATTATTCCTTCTTTTTAGTGACACTGCTGCGACACCTCCAGAGAGTTGTATATTTGGACTCATGACCTCAGTCACCGCCATGGCAGGTAGGAAGAATCATATAAAATGCATGTATTGATATGACAGGTGCTTTTATCCACAGCACCTTCATTGCATTACAGGTATACATTCTATCAATATGAATGGGCATGTTGTACCAGTTGCGTCACAGGAACTCCACAGTATTGTGTGTGTTGTTACTGCACTGAGATGCAGTGGCTGTTTGGCAGAGTTTCTCAGTCAGTCTATCACATTTTCACTTCCCTTTCTCAGGAAGAAGAGATTTTTTTTCAATAATCCCCACATAGGACGTGAGTGGAAACTATCACAAGCTTGTTGGTTTGAGCTGTAACGAAAGAGCAGAAAACAGGCAGAGAACTGAAACTAAAATTCTTATCTCACGTTAAAGCTTAAAGCATGTGTTACACAAGTTCATCTTTACTGTTTGTTTTACTTCCAGATTTATATGACTTAGAGTAACACTATGCAACAATTTGCTGGTTTGGGAACAGAACTCCTTATTGCTGCTTTAACAACAAGCCCAAAAAACAACTGATATTTATTCTGTCACTCTTTACGTGCTATCCCTCAGCTGAAAAAGGATGTTGTGTGTTACAGGTGTAGCTACCATGTATGCCCGCTATAAATTCATCGAACAGTTAAATAAACGGACAGGCTTGGTGGGTCCAGTGATTAATAAGATTGCTTTTGGATTTGGACTCCTCTCCTGTTTAGGAATGTGTGTTGTAGCCACTTTTCAGGTATGCTGTTAACCCTTCTCGTCATAGCAATCCTCCTTTATATTTTTGAATGAAAAATCCTATTTTTTTCCATCTACAGTAGATAACATGGTCTCTTTTCTTTTCCTGTCATAGGAGACAGTTATGAGAGTTGTCCATGACTTGGGGGCTTTGCTATTCTTCGTGACGGGAGTGGTTTACATCGTTATCCAGACGTACATCTCGTACAAGGCATATCCCTTTGGGTCGTCCAAGGCCATGTGCTGGACTCGGGCAGGCATCGCCTCCATCGCCTCCCTGGCTCTCCTGCCCAGTATCCTTTTCAGAGCAGATCATCTCACCTGGATTCTGATATTGTTGTTACAAAAGGCTGAAATTGCCTATCTGTTATAAAGTCCTTTTTTTAAATTAACAACATAGGTACACATTTTACATATCTATCTATCTATCTTTCTATGTATTATTAATTAACCTATCAGTATTTGAAAATATATAGATAGATAATGGGGGGAGAGAGAGAGACTTATTTTGGTGAATAATACACCCACTGTTTTTGCCAAGCAGGTTAATCATTATGCCTATTACACACGGACATAGCTCTAAACTGAATGCATGTATGTGCAAATTAAGGTGGAAATGTTGCTTAGTTGTGTATTTAAGGTGGACATCCTTATTCAATAGTTGTTTCCTGACATATCCCCTGAAGCGATTGTCTGCGCTCTTCTTGTGGGGTCCACCAAGCTCCACTGGACTGGGGATGAAAAGGTATGATGCCACAATTTGCAAAGGAAAGTAGCTGTAGGTCTAACAGCATGAGTTATAATGAAAAGGCTTACAATGTAAATGTGTAATTTCAGTTTATTATGGCGTGGAGGAAGAAAAACAGCTTTCTGAAATAAAGGGGAAGTATGTTAACTAATTGCGGATAATGGATTCAAACAGGATTATGGATTCCGACTTGCCAGTGCGGTGTGTGAGTGGACGGTTGCCTTCAGCTTTGTCGTCTTCTTCCTCACGTACATCAGGGAGTTCAAGGTCAGTTCTGGGTCGGCAGAGTTAATAGTTGATAGTATTGTGACAAAAAATTTCAGAGTGAAAGTACAGGGGAGATAGATAAAAGAGAGGAAGAACTGACTGAAGGAAAGAAGAAGATTGTAACGAGTTGGAGATGAAGCACGGCTGTATCTTACATTTTATCTCCACTATAGCATGCTATTCATGAAGGTATATGGAGAGTTTGGGTAAATACAGAGTTAGATATCAAGTCAATACAAGGTAGGCATCAGAAAAGGGACCCGGAAAACAAGCCTCCACCTTCTCCACTGTTATCATCCTCAGACTTGCAGTACAATTACAATAACTAATACTGAGATATTATAGGATGTGTGGTTGTTGTGTAAACATCACTCATGTTTATTTGTTTTACTCATTGTGATTTCCACAGCTCTTCACCCTGACTGTTAAAGCTGAATTAGTGGAGCATGGCTAAGACAAGTATCCTCAGAAGATCGTATTTTTATTCTGATGTTTGTTAAGTGTATATGCTCATTCGTAGGTATTTTATAAACTGTATTTTTGTATTTTATATAAATCAGTTATAGTTTTTTTTATTGACTTTGTTTACAAAATCATGAATACTGTTCCATTTTATTTTTCCAGTGTTGTTTTGACTGCAACAGAGATGGCGTGGCTTGTCAGGATGTGATTATCCCATCTTATCAGTGTATTACTTTAATGAATACTATAATACTGTACCTATGCACCTAGATATCAGATACAAGAGAAGGGATCAAGGCATTATTTTATACATACATTATATTTATATATACATTACTTCCTATTTGTATCATTTGAAGGTACTGAAACTGTTTGTGTAACCTCAACTTTGTCACATGAACATTCAACTTACCACTAAAGCCTGACCACATCACATAATGCAAAGTGGAGGGGGCCATTGGGAAATAAAAGCACATGATAATACCACACCCTGTGTGTCAATTGCACAAGTCTGGAGTTACTGCTCAACCCAATACAGGAAGAGGAAATGTAATGATGGCAAGGTCTCAGTCATCTTGGAGAGGTGAACTCCATGTGAACTACTAATATGATAGAGGCTTAAATCCACTGATGCTCTGCCACCTCCACGGTCCCATTTTTGTATCGGGAATATAGACATTGTTGCTTACTGCAAATGTATCCGTCTCACCGTCTGGTATAAACAACTTGAATTGGTTAATATTCTGAAGGTGAAATCGAAAGAAGGAAAAAAGAAAGAAACGCTTGGATTGTTAGTTCTACCAGATAGACGTGGGAGGCTTGTCTGGGAATTCCCTGCCCCTTCACTGCATTGCATTTGCTCAGTTAGTCTGGCCAACTATCATCAGCGATCCACTTCACTCACGTAATTGGACACGCCTTTAACCAATCAGACCAACGATACTATACAACGATACAACGATCGGTAATAAAGCAAACACATATTTTTTCTGTATGAATTGTTCCAGGGCAAGTTTCTGTTCTGTTTTCGAAGAAAACTTGCCTTATCGAAGTTTTGCGGTGCTTCAGCGGCCACCATGTCCAATGTTTAAAAACTCTCCGTGCAGTAGATTCTGTAACGTAGCCGTGGTAAGTTTAAATCCGCCAATGGCGCGCCAGGTAGCCAAAAGCCAGTTTGTGATTGGCTCCAAGGATTGTGGAAATCTTGAAATGAACGGCTATCCAAAGTTGGCCAGACCCAGTGCAGAGGCAAAATCAATTTGGCCGGAAGAAGTGGGGCGGGACTTCCCAGACTAGTGGGAGGCAGGAATATAATTACAAATTTGGTAACAAATAAATAGATAACAAATTAAAGATAATGTTAGAATGTTAGGGTTAATGGTACACTGCACTGTACTCTTCAGTAGAGCCTACTGTTCCTTGAGAAAACAATGTTTTGAAGAAAAGAAAAACAAGTCCAGGATGGGGTTAAAGATGTAGTCTGCGATTCTGATCCAAAACACTTTTTGTCAAGTTCAGCGTCTTGCTTCTCATGGTCTTCTAGCTGTCCATTGTGTGTGTGCAATAAAATAACTCTGGTATCCGTACCCAGTTCTAGCTCTGTAAATGAGAAACACAAATAGTGGCTCGGACTGAGCCATAAACAATGCCAGCCAATAAACATGTTGCTAATGCAGCAAAGAAATTAGGGGTTTATTTTGATTGGCTGTTGAGCTCAAAGATCAACAACCCTTTCCAAGGATTACAGACTCTTCCTTCACCTCACAAAACGTCCCGTCTAGACAGCCACAATAGACCAAACACTTTAGTTTGACACTTGAGTTTAAAAGGGGGACTGTGATACATCCTGCCTGAGAACAAGAGCTGGTTACTGTCTCAGAAGACACACTTGGCATACCACTATCTGCATCTTCCAAATCTCACTTTGTGGTCCCTGTTAGTCACCATCACGTGGGGACTGGAATACAATATGTATTGTTTCTTTTCTTAAAGTACACTCACTATTTATGGTATCAGAATGTATTTGTATTAAGGGAACTTTACCAGGCATTCTCATGTTCAGAGAACTTTAACCTTCCCTCGTATGTTGTCTTGACACAAATAAATAATTAAGAACAATTCAAGAACATAAGATGGGCAGATTTTTTGGGGGGAAAATAGAAAAATCAGGACTTTTGTTCATTTTACACTGGAGTTAGGTACGTCACATGACCACATCACACTTTAAATAATAAAAGTATTAAAGATTAAAAATATCTTAACTTTGGCATTTACTAAATAATAATAATAATACATTTTATTTATAGGGCGCCTTTCAAGAAACCCAAGGTCGCCTAAATGTACCTTTTTGCCAGGGATTTAAGTGCCAAAACGTAGTGATATAAAAACAAATGTTTTAACTGTCACAAGTGATTTCATGTCTGTATAGTTTAATCATTGACAAATCAGTTAGTCAGTCAAGACTTTTACAGGCAAAGTAATGGATTGTGCATCCACCATTTCATACACTCCGTCTAACGAGATGATTAAATCTTTCAAAGTGCAAATCTGAATGAACCGCTAGTCTCCGGTCCTCAATGACACTCACAGACATGACAATATGTCCAAAGTGACAGAATGGCCCATGAAGAAAGGAACACTAGGCTATGTTAATGACAGAGGAATGCCGTTTCTCATAACAACATTAAGGACGCCATCTAATGGCTCTTCCTGTCACAGGCTGTAGCTGTCTGTACAGGAATTACTCTCTCACACAGACACACACACACATGCATTCTCTCTCACACATTCACATACAGACACATTCATTTACACACACGCACATGCATTTATTCTCTGTCGCTCACAAACACACACACACACACAATGTCTGGGCAACACTCCCAGGCAGTCTCCATTAGAGGCAACGAATGCCACTGCAAAAATATAGCCCTCATAATAATGTCCTCAGTCAAGGTGGGGTTGAGAGATATACCAAAGACTGTGCTGGTGGCTGAATGAGCACTGGAATGAGGGAAACATCAGCAAATCAAATCAAATGGCCCTCACGGAGTCTGCTGCTTATTCTGCCAAAGGAGCCCCTCCAGAAGCTGACACACATTTAAGACAAACTCAGAAAGGTAGACAAAAACATGAAAGCAGCAGGTTTCAAATGGGATTCTACAGATGTGCAGACTAGATGTTAGTCATCTTCAAAAGGGAGAGTCCTTCAAGACTAATGTCATTCTTGAAGCAGATTATGTGTTTTTCCAAAGCCATACATTACAATGCATGTGTATTACAATTCAGCCCCACTTTCTACCAAAAGCCCTTGTTGTAGTGCAAGTAATACATAATAGCATAATCATGTATATAAATATATATATTACTGGCCGATCCACCATTTTAAAACACTGACATGAGAGGACCGACATAGTTCTCAAGTTATCAAGTATTATGTGCACACAGAACAAGATAACGTAATACAAAGTGGGGCTGGCATTTCATAGGGAAGGATGGAGTTGTACAGGATACCACTGTATTTCCCAGACTCATTACACACACTCAAGTTATGTCCCTTAGTTTAGTTGATATACTAAAGGGGAGTTAGCCTCAATAGAAGGCTGAGGGAGGGTAGTCTCACTGAGACACCTTGATGGTGATAGGCTGAAGAGGTCAGTCACTGAAAGATGATTCGCTGCCTGAGCTGTCGTCATCTCCCTCTTCCACAGGTTTCTTGTCGTCATCTGGTACAGGGGCATTGGGTGTGCTGAGGAGAAATAAAGGTGAAAAGGTCATTGATAATAAAAATGACAGACATAGAGAGATAAAGTGTTCTAAACAAAACTATGTTGTTATTCCAAAATTAGGAAGACTTATCCGCTCATGCTCTGTTCATCCAAAAAAAACTTGTATTGAGTAAAACAGAGAGTGAAAGGGGAAGAGAAAATGAGAGAGAAGAGGGAAACAGAGGGAGACACACAGTCGGAAAGGAAGAGAAAGGGAAAGAGACGGAGTGTGTGTGTGGTTTTAGTGTGGTTTGTGTGTGAGAGAGACAGAGGTGTTAAAAATGTAACGACTTACTCAAGCAAATTGGGATCAAGTCCCTCTAAAACCATCTTATTCTTTATCGCCATGGCAGGGACTCCCTGTGAAGACATGAGGCATTGAAAACAAAAAACAATCTGACTAGAACATGCTACCCAATTTACAACAACAACAGGATGTGCACCGCCTGATGCTTGCTGCTTCCTCTACCATGTCAGCGGACGTACCACTTGCACCATTTTCAGGTATCGGGCATAGCGTGGGTCCTTGGCCACGGTCATGACGTTCGACTCCACACTTTCCACCTTCTGTTCGCTGGCTGGTTCTGGTGGTTGATGAGGGGGCTGCATCAAATTAGAGAAGATACATTAGACAAACAAAAGTCACATTTATATTTCCAATTAGCATTATATTAGAGGGGATACATTAAACAGTATTCATTGCATTTTGTGAATGGAACCTTTATTTATGAACCAGCTTCATACAGGTGAGGTAGTGAATAAGTGAGTAAGCCTGGGTAGGAGTGAATGCATGAAAGAGTGAATTAGTCAGTGAGAGTGAGTGACTGACTGAATGAGTGAGTGAGTGACTGACTGACTGACTGCATGAGTGAGCAAGAAGGCAAATGGAGGAGAGCATGAGTGTATAAGAGTGTTAGGTAGTTGGTGAGTCAGTGAAAAAGAAAAAGGCACAACTGGGAGCATGCTAGTGAATACACTACACTCTACCTCAGGTGCTGGTGCGACAGGAGTATCTGTGTGACTGGAGGGTGCAACTGGTCCATTGGCTTCAGCTGCTGGTCTCTCAGCCACTCCCTCCACTCTCACATCTTCCAGTCCGGGGATCGAGGACAGCTAGAACACACACACACACACACACACACACACACACACACACACACACACACAAAATGAATTTCACACCCTTACATTACAGCACTGAAAATCAGTAGAGGATTCCCTACAAATGGCGCATCTCATATTATAGCCTTCTCATATTATAGCCCTCTAAGGCATTGAAGAAAATTGATACCATACAGGTAGTGATACGCAAGCCTACCTTTGCTTCCAAAATGCTGAGAGTGGTTTCGATTTGCTGTATCCGTAGTGATATGGTAGCCAGTTTCTTTGGGAACATCAAACCGTGTGTTACTTATTAACACTTGCATTCGCTGTCACTATCATAACAAGTATATAAGTCTATAGCAAACCTTACCTCCTCGCAAACCGTTGAAAATCGGTTTAGAAATCGAACGGTGTGAACGACGAACTGGTTCAAATAGGCAACGATTCTCCTTTGCTGTATGGCTGGGACCTGTTGGCAGACCGATACAAAAACGGCAAGGGTCATATAAACTCGTGAGGGAAGCAATTCCCTACAGAGCCTATCTAGCCGGGTGATGTTACGTTAGCTATCTACGACTGCAAATAGAGCACAATTCAGAAGGACCATAATATCAAAAAGCTTTAAAGAAATGATGTGCATTTACCAAGCCAAGTCATTTTTATACCAGGTAATCATATAGGAATACATAATTGATACTGCCAAACTGGCTGTAATAACTAACATTATAGATTTCTCTGTTGCAGCCACCGAGCTAACCTTTGTCAAATCTACTCCGGAGCCAACTATGGGCAGTCCATCCTCGTCCATGTTTCGCTTTGCTCTTCCAGTTCTTTCCCCACGTTGCTATTCTTGTCCGAAATGTAATAGGTTATTAAGAGGATAACCTGAGCTAGCATTCGGGTACAATTTATTTATTTATTCTCACAACTGCTTTCCTTTTTTTAAAGTTTCGTTTCATGTGACCACAGTGTGACACATCTTAAAATCACTTCAGGACTTCAAAATAAAGGTTTGTATGACTATAAGTGTCCATCACGTCAGGACACGTCTCATTGATAGATACGAAGTTTTGGAACACATTTTGATTTAATAAAATACACAAAACATTTAGTCATCCATTTTACATATTTACAATAATTTAGGGGTTAAGTATACATATGCACACTGTCTTTTATTTTGAAGTTAGATGAGGAATGGAGGAAGTGCACTTATATTTACCACCGCAGTAGAACAAAGGTATATTTTTGTTAATGGAAGACGAAGGCTCAAGTAGATCGATCAAGTTTATGATTAAATTAATATGAATACTTAATATTTTTCGATAATTTACAACCAGATATGAACATGGTGTTTTGTGATCATATCGGTTTATGACATGATCGGAACAGTGTAATATTGAGTTTTGTGGGTACACACGGTGTGAAATGTTTGCCGTACACACACTTTCGGTGTACATAAAAAATTAAATCCAGAAGTTTAGCGGTCGCCACCTGTGAGATTGGCGTTCAACTTTCACCGTTATGGGAGAGCAGGCTTTGCGTGTGTAAGTATTTAGCATTTTAACGTTTTGCTCCCTTTGGTTAGCTTTTTTTTTTTTTTGTTAAACGGTGTGACAGTCAGCTTTTGCAACTTGGCTAACAAGCTAGCAGGGTTGCTGTCACCATGCTTGGTAAGTGAGTAGCGGTATGGTATTTTGAACTTGAGAATGCAGGTACATTGATTAGATAAGAAAGATTATATCTTAATTTGCCTCAGGGAAACGTAATGCTTAACTTGTATTTTGGTGTACAGTTTGGCCTGTGGAGACGTGGAAGGAAGAATCAATGCTTTATTCAACCGCGTAAGGACCATTCAGAAGAAGAGCGGGCAGTTTGATGTAAGTTGCTATAGTCAGTAGATAGAGCTTTATGTTCTTCTACTTTTCTCTATCTAGTCTGCAGTTATGCTGCGTTTATGGCCTTAACAATGCAATGTTCTTCCCTGTAGCTGCTGCTCTGTGTTGGAGATTTCTTTGGTTCGTCTGAAGAGGCGCAAGCAGAATGGGAAGAGTATAAATCGGGAGCTAAGAAAGGTACCGGAGTTAAGCATAACAGTAATCGGAGCCTCCTCCCGAACTCCTCCTCTTCACTTTCTTCATTTAGGCGAGTGTCTGGACACTTCTGAATTTCAGCTTCTCCAGCTATTTTTTTCTATCCAATCCATGTAATCGATTCTATCTTTGTATCCCATTTTAATTTCAGCCCCCATCCACACGTATGTGCTTGGGGCAGCAAGCTATGAAACAGTGAAGTATTTCCCCAGTGCAGATGGCTGCGAGTTGGCTGAGAATATAATCTATCTGGGTAAGGTTTTTTTTTTGCCTTTTTTCCCCATTCTGTTAAGTACTTCGATGGTTAGCTTTGGTCATTTGGTCATTTTTTTTTTTAATGCATTTCTAAAGTCATTATAAAAGAGCTTCTCAATCTGTGAAGAAGTTTAGGAATGGGTGCATACCTGCTTTTTATTTGTGCTAGAAAAATATTAACACATTCTCATACAATGTTTGCTGTTTAAATATTTGACAAGAAGAAAACCATCTGCTAAATCTATTAAGACTATTAATATGACCTCAGCGAGACTGAACAGTGCCACCTCTGAGAGCAGGCAGACCTCCTACTTGATGTTTGTTTTGACATGAGTTGCTGTAATACAAGCATCATTGGAACATTGCACTCAGAGCCTGAACATTGGCACTCTCCCTGGACCACAGAAAAGGTTTCACGCCTCTCCTCTTGTTTCGCCAGGCCGCAAGGGGGTGTTTACAGGCGCGTCGGGGCTCCAGATCGCTTACGTGAGTGGACGAGAAGGCCATCAGGAGCCTGCCCCAGCACACTGCTTCTCCCCTAAAGATCTCTCTGCCCTGGTGGAGCCCCTGGTCAACTCCAAGTTCAAAGGGGTGGACATCCTGCTCACGTCACAGTGGCCTCGTGGAGTCTGGCAGTATGGCAACAACCCTGTAAGAAATGCTTGAAGCTCACTTGTTTTTTGAAAGAATGTTGAATTAGTTTGAGGTTTTCATCTGTTTGTTATTTATTCATAAATATCATGTTTTCATATATGTTATGTTATAAAAACTTATAAAAAAACAAACACATTTACATATATTATAAATGATATTATATAATCACAAGCTAAACTAAACATGCATCTCCCAAACAAAAATGCTCCTTAAGCGTATCTGATTGTTCACATAACTTAACAAAGCTGAAAGACAAAGCATGCTTACCCAACCTCGCCTAAATGACAATTTTGGCCATTTGCAGGAAGTGGACACAAGATTTTGTGGCGTGGGGTCTATCGCCAGCCTGGCCAATCACCTGAGGCCTCGCTACCACTTTGCAGGTATGGAGGGGGTGAGCTATGAGAGGCTGCCTTACCGGTAAGTGAGCCATCACTCCTGATCCTGTTTGAAGCCTGTCACTTCATTAGGGAGGAGGGCAGTAATATGATTATATAATAGTTTGTATTTGATTTTCTTTCTATTATATAATATGATTTTGTAACTAATGCATAATGATACTTCACAGCTCACACAATGTCCTATATATCCCTAAAATCAGTTTGACCAACTTGGGCCCAGGTTTGACGGTGGAAATGGCTGTCAGAAACAACACAAGTGCAATTCTGCAGAGTGAGCAGTAAATGCATTAAATGGGCCGAGCAGAACCATCCTGAAGTTAACTGGTGAAGGGTTTGGTTAAAGCTGAGCAGATATGAGATCCCTTTAACATGAATGACTAACCTCGAGGCAAAATTACAGTGAAAGATGATGGCAGCATCTGTAGCCTCAGTAAGTTTACATAAACATGTTTAAGACAACCACATGGGCGGAATACGTATCCACCAGCCGTTTTCCCCGTCAGACTAGGGCCCTGTACGTTTTGTATTTAGGGTGCTTGAATATGTCTAAATGTATTTGTGTCCAGAAATAAGCGTTACGAGTTGCTTGTGCCTTTCCATTCTGTATAGGAACCATTTAGTCCTTCAGGAGAATTCCCAGCATGTTAGTCGATTCATTGCACTCGCTGCAGTCAACAATCCTGCCAAGAAGAAGGTGAAGCATCTTAGCCTTGACTTTATTCCCACTGATTTATGCAGGAAACTACTCCTCTTTTACTATTTTGTGTGTGTGTGTGTGTTTCCCCTCTCTTCAGTATTTATATGCTTTCAACGTAATCCCCATGAAGAACATGGACCCTGTAGAACTGGTGAAACAGCCACAAGACGTTACAGAGAATCCCTACAGAAAGCCTGCCGTGGCAGGCCAGAAAGGCAGACCTGGCATTACGTTTCCCACAGAGCACGTGTGTGGGACTCATTTCTATATGGATATACAAAATATATAAATGTTTTTGTTTAATGTTTGTGCTGAAATTAAATCAAAATCAGATTGCATCTGCATGTTTAACAAATCTTTCTAAGAACAACGTTCAGACTTCCCTTTTTCACTTCAAACTGCATGTGAACTAAAGCTCATCTGGTTTAAACTGTGCGCTGTGTTAAAGGAGGAGCCAGCATCTCAGTTTTTCTTTGACCTGGGGAGGAGGCCTCAACACCAACGTCGTCAGCAGCATCAGAACCAGCACCAAAAGGAACGGGAGGAACGTCTTCAGCAGCAGCAGCAGTATCATCAGCAGCATCATGGGCAGGACTCGGGGCAGCAACCGGGGCAGGAACCGGGCCGGAAGAGGCCCTCGGAGGGAGATCGGTTTCCAGGCGGTCAGCACCATCAGCAGCCCAAACTGCCACGCAAACCCCGTGAGTCACACAGCACTCACTCTCCCCTCCCAAAACACACACATATTATTACTCGTTATTACGAACACACATTCTCCCATTCCAGGTACACACACATTATTACTCATTATTAAGAACACACTCCCTCCCATTCCGACACACACACATATTATTAATCGTTATTACGAACACACTCCCTCCCCTTCCAACACAGACATATAACACTTCTCACAAATAAGTTGATGTCTTATTAAATCCATGCGTTTGGAGTTTTGATCCTCTCTGTCCCCAGCTCAGTACCATGATCCTCTCTGTCCCCAGCTCAGTACCATGATCCTCTCTGTCCCCAGCTCAGTACCATGATCCTCTCTGTCCCCAGCTCAGTACCATGTCCATCTCTGTCCCCAGCTCAGTACCATGATCCTCTCTGTCCCCAGCTCAGTACCATGATCCTCTCTCTCCTCAGCTCAGTACCATGATCCTCTCTGTCCCCAGCTCAGTACCATGATCCTCTCTCTCCTCAGCTCAGTACCATGATCCTCTCTTTCACCAGCTCAGTACCATGTCCCTCTCTGTCCCTAGCTCAATACCATGTCCCTCTCTGTCCCCAGCTCAGCCTACCGGCCCCTGCTGGTTCTGTTTGGCCAGCCCACAGGTGGAGAAACACCTGGTGGTCAGCATCGGCACACACGTGAGTTTACTGCTGTTATTGGGGCATGCGTGTGTGTTGGTATATGAAATTGTAAAGAGCGAGTTTGTGTCTTTTGTGTATTTGAGTGTAGTGTATTTTTTTATTTTATTTTTTTTTGCTTTTTAAAATCAATCTGTAAGTGTTCTATATGTGACTTCACTGTTTTGCTTTGTTTCACTATTTACCTCAAGTCTCATCATTGTCCAAAAGCTGTCTGTTGTGTCACAAAACACTAATATCTAGTCTCTGTGTGTGCGTGTCTTTGTGGGCTGTATTTACTGGATGTGCCTGTGTGTGCTGTATTGACTGTATGTGCCTGTGTGGGCTGTATTTACTGTATGTGCCTGTGTGTGCTGTATTGACTGTATGTGCCTGTGTGTGCTGTATTAACTGTATGTGCCTGTGTGTGCTGTATTTACTGTATGTGCCTGTGTGGGCTGTATTAACTGTATGTGCCTGTGTGTGCTGTTTTGACACTGTATGTGTGTGTCTCATCTCCTCAGTGCTACTTGGCCCTGGCTAAGGGCTGCCTGACCCCAGACCACCTGCTGCTCCTGCCCATTGGCCACTACCAGTCAGTGGTGGAGCTGGCCTCTGAGGTGGTGGAGGAGCTGGACAAGTACAAGAGCGCCCTGCGCAAGTTCTACAAGAGCCTCGGCAAGCGCTGCGTGCTCTTCGAGAGGAACTACCGCAGCCAGCACCTCCAGCTGCAGGTACTGTGTGTGTCTGTCTGTCTGTCTGTCTGTGTGTGTGCGTGTGCGAGGGCGAGTGCGCGTGCGCGGATTCAAAAAGTAAGGGGGGATTGTATTTGTGTGCGTAGAGAAAGGAAAGTTTGGGAATGTGTATGTGCGTAAGAAAGTATTAAAAAGTCCTTCCAAGTACACATTAGATAGATATCAGCGGATGTAGCAGTTGTCTCTGTGGTAGCTGGCCCACAGGACTGGCCTGCCCAGTACCCAGGCCAGTCCCGCCACTCCACACACAGAAGTAGCGGGTGAGCTGGGCACCGTCAGGACCTAGCCTTGCAGACCCCAGCTGTGTCCTTCCGCCCGCCCTCACCCACATCATCAGTCATCAGTTTAAGTCTGAGTGGGACGGATGTGTGCACACACACTCACACGCAGTGGCTGCCGCTTCGTCCCGGCATGTGACGAGAAATGTAATCTGAGGGACTAACGTCCCAATGATGGTAATCTATGTAAATCTACCTGTATCCTCTTCTCCGATGTTCAACTAAATTAATACAAAAATGAGGTCAGAGTTGTTCAGGTGGGGAGGCAAGGGGGGTCTGGGTTATGGCATGGGTGAGTCCTTGTACAGAAATCAATGACAATGACAGTTGTCATACAGTGTGTATACATGACCAGCAGATGGCGCTAAAGATTCACACATGCATTTCTCAGCTCCAGCAGACCACCACTGTCCACTTCACTTGCTTTATGGTTAGTTCATGGCAGTAATACCCTGTACCCCCCCCACCCCACCCCCCTAGGCAGTCCCTGTGCCACTGGATAAGTGCGCCACAGATGACCTAAAAGAAGCCTATATGGTCCAGGCGCAAGAGCAGCAAATCGAGCTGATGGAGATTCCCGAACACACAGATCTGAAGCAGGTATTCAGCACAGCCAATCGTAGATCACTGTGCTAAGATCACTGTGCTAAGTGCTTAGCCAATCACAGACTCTTTCGTTTAGCCTTGCTTTCCACTTCCTGTTTTGCAGGTACATGCCATGAATTCATGTTGTTTTAGTTGTAGTGTAAAACTGGAATGAGACGAATGGAAAAGTTAGGCTTTCCTCATATAATGAATTCCCAGATTAATATGAAACTCACTTTGTATGACATGTTATACAAACCATCAGGTTGGTGAGATGTTGAAATGTGTCCTTAGGATAAATTAAAACAGTTACAGAATTTCAATACACAATCTGTTTATATAATCTTGTAAGAATATTTGCGTATAAAATAACAGATCACCAAAATACCCTTTTTTTTTCTGCTGTGGTCTCTCTGCTGAAGGCAGCCATTCAGTTTTCTAATGATGTTTTTTGGACCTCGTTAAGATTGCCCCTCCTGGGACCCCGTACTTTTATGTGGAGCTGGACTCTGGAGAAAAGCTCTTCTACAGGATCAAGAAAAACTTCCCCTTGCAGTTTGGCCGGTGAGTAGGGAGAAACCTTAAATCATACCTCAAGACCTCAGATATACGATTTAACTCTCGGCCTAATGTTTACTTCTCTGTCTGTCTGTCTGTCTCTACTTCTGTCTGTCTCTATCTGTGTGTCTGTCTGTCTCAGAGAGGTGCTGGCCAGTGAGTCTGTGTTGAACATCCCAACGCGGGCCGACTGGAAGGACTGTAAATACACACGTGAGGAAGAAGAGGATATGACCAAACAGATCCGCAGCAAGTTTGAGCCCTTTGACTTCACCATGGAGGACTGACCCTTGACTTCACCCTGAAAGACTGACCGACCATCACACTCACAGACCTCCACTGTACAGATCTCCTCTGAGAAAGAGACATTGCCACACCTCACCTGAGAGGGAGTTTTACGGAGAGGGAGGGAGGGATTCACAAACCGCATGTCTCCTGTCTACGGGCTCTCTTGCACACGCTTCATTGACTCCTCAGTACCCTTGATTGTTATTATTTTAATCACTATAAAGGATTGACCAACACAGACACCGACCCTCCCCACCACACACACACACACACACACACACACACCCCGACCCTCCCCACCACACACAAACACCCACCCTCCTCACCCCGCACACACACACTCAGACAAACACACACCCCTCCTTTTAGTTCAAAACATCTCTTATAAAGGGATGTTAAGACAGTTGCTTGGTATTCCAAGAAGTGAGAAAGAGTACTGCTAACTTCATCTTGTCTGAATTAGAAACGGTTCCCAAACAGGCACATACTGGGTCATCTGTTGCATAGTCAGTTGATCCAATTCAATATGTGCTTCCTGCGTGTGTATCAAGGGCACTGATGACATCAGCTGAGTGTGCAAAGAGAGAGGGGGGACATGTGCTGAGTGAGGATCTCATAGTAGGACTGGCAATTTCAACACCACCCTTCTTCTTTCTATCCAGACAACAACCAACTGGAAGGGCAGGTACCTGAACTATGCAGGATTGGGTTTGTGGTTCCTGCATGTGGAATTAAATTCCTGTCCACCTTTCTCCCTCTCTGTTAAGTTTTATTTTGGGTACGGGGTGAGTTTAAATAGGGAGGAGATGAACGTTGCTTTCAACCCTAGTTCATATCAGAGCGCCCTGTTTTAAGGTGAGTTCAAGGTAAAAAAAGGTCAAGTAGTGGACTGTTGAGGGGGTTCAGCTGAAATGGAGAGTAACCTTCTTCCTTTAACCTTGCGCTTTGATTGTCTGAACGGGAAAACTGGTTGTCTAAGTCTAAGATGTCACATGGGGTTAGGATTGTTTTTAACTAGTCACTGATGTCACTACCAAAGCAGCCAATGATTGGCTGATTTATTTGTTTTATCATTTTTTAAGTCAAGCTGATTCAGCGGCTTATTTGGCTTGTTCTGGTTTTAAAATTACTTTTGAGGTGTTGGCATTCAGGTGATTTCAGGTTGTATGGATTTTGTACTTTGTCTTCATAATTAAAATTTCCTTTTCAATTCACTTGTCCAATTATTACTACGGCAACGATAAATCCACATAAACACTCTTGTTGGAACTCAACCAGGTCTTAAAAAGAAATGACGTATCTACGATAATGCCCAATTTGATTGACTTGGGAGTTATGCAATTAACTGCAGTGTTCTGCATAAACCTACCGGTAATGTATTTCAAAAGGGTTATTGCTACACTGAATTCAACCATATTTCCATCTCCTTAGTTTGTTTAAATAGGTCCTAGGAAAAGCATTTGCAAAACAACAGTTTTTTTGTTTGTGTGTATCCTCTGGCCAGGCAGGGGTCTGGTGGTCAGCAGTAGGCACAAGCAGCAGATGGCGCTAGAGATGTGCTTGTGCACTTGTGCTTTGCTCAAGTTATTAATTGACTTTTCCAAACTCAAACAAACTCACAACCAAAAAAAACCTGCTCCTGGCAGATAGGTTGAGAATTTTCACATTCAAAGTTCACAAGGCATTAGAACAATTTCAATTATCAAGCAGATCATGGTTCACTTAAATAAATAAAAAGACAATTGTCCAATGTTATCCAAGGCCTGAGCTGCCGATGGCGCTGGAGTGTATGTGTGTTGCTTGTGTAACGTTTGTGTGTGTCATAGTGTAGGATTGGAGTTTGCTGGTGCTGGAGTGTGTGTGTGTGTGTCATCTTTTGAGTATATTGCCAAATAGGGTATACTGCAGTGTTGGAGATTGCTGGCTGACCTTGAGTTCACGGATGGTCACTCAAAGGAGCTTTAAGGGAGTTGTCTGAGGCTGCTGATAAAGCAAGCCAGTGGTTGTGGCCGAGGCACTCGCAGACTACATCGAGTCGTGAATTAACCTGAACTAACACTGAGATGTATGGGAACCTTGTCGAGGTGTATTTTCAGGTGTGTCTGTTGTCTCTGGTAGTGGCATGTAGTCGAACCCATTGTGAGTATGGAGGGGATGGCTCTGGGACACCAGGCACCACTGTTGAGCCTTCTGGAGGGGTCATGGACCCTGAACACTGATGAAGGAAGGTGCCCACTAGATAACCCCAGTGAAATGCTCACAGAAGCAGCTTTGTTGTTACTGTTGTTGTTGAAGTATCCTTCTGCTCAGGTGGGTGGGCAGTTATGTTGTGTTAAGCGTGTGTGGGCTACAGAGAGGCTCGGGGAGTAACGGAATACAGGGAACGGCGTTATGTAATTAGGATAGAGAAAAAGTGTAACTGTATTCCGGTACAGTTACAAAAAAAAAAGACTTAATTAGTTGCACAATAGAGATGCACAGTTTTTCACTAGGCAGTTCAGGTCTTTGTCTTCAAGGTTGGGCCAATGTTTTTCAGCATTTATATCCATCACAGACATAAAAATGGAGAAAAACACCAATATACAGTGGATAAGGCTATTGATGTCTCTTTTCTGTTATCTTTATTTGCACATTTGGCATTGAGGAAATCCAAAAGTGACGGAAAGTAATCACGTTACTTACAGAGATAATTCCGAACTTCTTTTAATTCCTTGAGAATATATTAATCAAGTGCCTTGTATTAATATATACCTTGTATGAATCATGTGCTTATGTAAGCAGGAACATGGCCTTTTTGTGTTTCTCTGTGTGTGTAATTTAGATTATTAGGTGCCACTTAGTCTGCATATGTGCAAGAGCATGTTTGGACCAGAGGCGGTAAGAAGGGTGAACTGTGCCTCTTTCGACCTTTTGCAAAACTGACATCCTTGCAAGACAGGGAGCCTCGGACTTCAGAGACCCATAAAGTGGTTATCCCTGCTGACAAGCACCAGAGAACGCCAAACTTCTATCTAAACATAGAACAAAAAGTAAGGAAATGTGTGTTTGGTAGATTATTTCTTTGTTGTAACAATGCTTCATGGCAATAAATCTTATACCGTTGGAAAGCCTGTTTAGTGTCCTTTCAGATGGTACCACATGTGCAAGGAACATGCATTTGTGGGATGAGCTGCAGAGCTGAGTTTGTGGGTTGCGCCGATGAAACATTTGCCAAACAGCTTATTCTGGCATACTTTTCATGGGCACCATTTAAAAGGGGAGTTAACAGGCTTTCCAACGGTATAAGATGTATTGCCAAGAAGTATTGTTACAACAAAGAAATAATCTTCCAAACACAAATTTCCTTAGTTTCAGTATATTCTGGCACATTTTTAATGGGCGCAACCCACATACTCAGCTCTGATGCTCATCCCACCAACGCATGATCCTTACAAATGTGGCACCATTTGAAAGGGAAGAAAACCGATTTTCCAACGGTATACGATTTATTGCCAAGAAGCGTTGTTACAACAAAGAAATAATCTACCAAGCACAAATGTCCATACTTTTTGTTCTATGTTTATATAAACCTTGTACGATGTGTTTAATATTACTTCCCTCTCGTCTGCTGCAGTGTGGGAGTGAGTACTGGCTCCCTCTATCTGATTGTCTTCTCTCTGAGAGAGGGCCCGTGTCTCTCTCTGGCCTGCTGGACGTGGGTGAGCCAGATGAGCTTGTTGTTGTTTAATATATACTTATATGCAACTCCGGAGTCCTGAGGTAACTTGAGTGAATTTTGACCTTTTCACTTGGATTGGGTTACTGAATACAATTTTTAAACAGGTAATCAGTTCTTGCATCGGAATACATTTTTAAAGTAATCCTCCCAACCCTGGCTAAAGATAGCGCATGTTGTTCTGTAAGGATCTATGGTTGGGCAGATGTTATATTGGGTAGGATCGGTTGGTGGGTATGAATACTTGCATGTGTCAGTGAGGGAAGTCCCCAGCCAATAGTACAGGGAATTTAACATCTTCTATGAAGAACTAAAAACAAGAAGTAGGTTAATTTAGACCTATGCTATGCTAATGCAGAAGGGGAAATCCAGCAAACTGGCTTTAGAAGTATGTACACATGTGGTATTCATATCGATCTAGGCTCTTAGTTAGTGGGGGTTTAACAGTATGTACACATGTAGTATGTACACGTGGTATTCAGATAAATCTAGGCTCTTAGTTAGTGGGGTTTTAAAACCAATATCTTGCCTGAATAGGACAGACCTGAGTGTTCTTGACCCCTTGCAAATAAGATTTGAGTTCCTAGAATATTGGTCTTGGATTGGAAACAAATCAAATTTGTATCCACTCAACCTGGGTTAGAATAGTTCGATGGGACTTGGATGTGCTTTTCTCTACAACAAATGACATAATTACTTCACTGCAGACATCATGCACCACTGTAAGTGGCTATAGTGGGTTGATGTGTTGTGCCAGGATGTTCAAATCAGTGTGGTATGGATCTGAAACAGTTACTCAAATAAACAAGTAAGTGGTTTGTATGTTTGTGGGAGTAAAACAAAAATCATTTAGATTGACAAAGAGAAACCCTTTAGATCCGCATTAGATCATCTTTATTTGGCATTCAGGACTATTACTCATATCTTTGTTCATCAAAACAGATACATAAAAGTGTTAAAAAAAAAAAAATCTGATTTCCAAAAATTAAAAAACATTAGAAAAGTTAAATCATGGCTTAAAAAATAAAAACTTAAGCCAGCTAAGTAAATGTACCATATAGCAACACATAAGTACTCTCAAACACCAAAATATAAAGCAGGTCCATCCACATGATTACAAGCCTTCAGAACGTCAAACTTAAACACATCAGTGGTTGGACCGTTTCTGGTTATATTACATACAGTAGATGTGGGAGAGGAGGCACTCCAAACCACAGCCTCACCCCTAACCCCACAAGGAGTGTGTGAAGGTAGACACCTAGTTCATTAATGTTTTAATAGCTTCAGGGATATGGCATTTGATGCCCAAAAAAAGGATGCATGTTGAAGCAGTGATCTTCAAACTGTAATTAAGCTTAAGCGCCCACAGACACACACGCATACACACACAAACGTGCATACATTCAAACACTCACGCTGGATAAATTAACAGCACGGAGCAGGAGCAGGAGTTTCCATGGTGATGACGGCCTTACACAATATCCCGGGTTCGCTTGATGGCACAGCACAGCAGCATACTGAAGATCATGCCAAAGATCTGAGAGAGAGATTGAGAGAAAAAAATGAAGAGACTAAGGACCCATTCTGACCAGTATACAAGATTCCCTTTGTGTTGACCCTTCTTAGTTTCATGTTTTTGGTTTTAGTTTTTTGATGGGTATGCAGATGCTTGGAGTACTTAAATGATGTAGGCTATTGTTTTGGACACACCAATAAAAAATTAAAAGGATAGTGGTGCCCTTTCATTTTTGATGCATCCTCTTCATTCAGTTTCAGGGACATTTTGCATCTTAAGATCTTAAGGTTTTTTTTCTTTTTTTTAAATGTAGTATGCCAACCTCACAACTAGAGAATGCCGACTCACCATGATGACACCAATACCGATGCCCACTCCTCCAATCACATGCAGTTTAGAGTTGAACATCTCATCAATTGCAGTTAGGCAACTCTGATGAAAAAATAAAAAGTAAATTACTGAATCATTTACAAACAGATTTGAACAGTTTATGATGTGTTATTCTTACAGATTTAGCAAAAAAAGGGTCTGGGAGTAAAAGCCATGACAATTGAGGTTTGTATGTATTGCCATGGGCCAAAAGCCTTATACAGACTTTGTCACAGTGATTGGCAAAAGAAGTTACCGTGGTGATGAGCATTTCCAACCCTTCCTTCTTGGGGCAGGTATCGGCAGCCAGAGTGGAATCAATGATGGTGCCAGTTTTCCCACAGCAGTCGAGCTAAAACAAGAGGAAAACGATTTAATGATTTGTTTTTTAATGTGTAGCACCATCAAAATAACTCCTCTATATAAACAACTATAATTATATGAAACACCTTACAGCATAGCAAAGCATAGCATTGTATCATTTCACTCCACCCCAGGGGTAAACCCTTAAGCTCAACCCCACTCCGAGCAGCCAAAAGGGGTTTCTACGAGCAGTCGAGGAGTGTGTATCTGCCACCCAAAGACGGACAGTGTGAGACAATGGGTGGTATGGGAAAGAGGAGGAGAAAAGGGGCCAGCCACCATGACGACACGCATATAACCCCTGGAGTGTCTTCTCCCAAAGTGTTCTTCAATAACTACCATCATAGTTCCAGAACCTTCTACCATCATAGTATGATTGAGAGTTTAGCATTTGGAATGCTTGCCCTCTTTGGCACCATGGAGGTTCTTCACCTTGAACGGAGGGGAAGGGAAGGGAGGGGGGAGAGAGAGCGGGGTACTTACTCCAAACTGAATGGCTTTCAGCGTTCCCTTCAGGGCGTCCTGCTTTGATGTCACGTAGTTGTCATAGGTCTCGGTGTAAAACTTTTGAATGTCTTCCACCACCTGCATTTAAAAACGCACACAACTGCCATTAACAGGTTTCACAGAGTTGTATTGGCAATCTTTCCTGAACGATCACCTTTGGCTTTAGATAAGGAATTGTATTACTTAGCCATGTGAGCATTTCTAATTCAGAATCATTGCTCATTAAAAGGTACGACCCGAAATTCGTATTCATTACACCTTGTCAAAATTAGTAAATTGCTCATCAAAGTCCTCTAGCTCGATAGGACTGTTCTGTGTGTGTAGAAACTTTTCGTTTGAGCACACAGTGGCTCTGTTAATTGGAGGCACACAAAAAGTGGCTTTGACCAAGTCCTACACTATTGCAGCCAATCAACACATCAGCCTGGAAGGGAGGGGTGTAATTTGATTGGCTTTTGATCTGAAAAAGCATTTCACCAAAATTGCAGAACACCTCTTTAATCAAACAAAATGATTGACTTGGATATTAAGTCATAGCAAATCAAGGACAGCATTGACATGGCACTCACCTTGTCCTTATTTGACAGTCCCCAGATACCAGCAGCCACCTCAGCAGCGAATATCAGCAGGAGGAAGAAGAAGAACTGTTGGGATGAAAAAAGGTCAATGTCGTCACCTATACTTAATATTTAACCAGACAGTTCAAGTTTGCACACAGTGGCTAGCCTACAGCAAGGTTAGATTGCATTGAGCAAAATCTATCCAACAAGACAAACACAAGTTCTAACCAACACAAAAACATCATTGAATACTTTAAAAGGTAAAACCTTGACTAGTCGAATGTAGAGCAGCTCTCGCTCTGTCTATCCTACCAAATGGAAAACTGAGATAAGAAATACCCCCCCCCCCCCCCCCCCCCCCTAACGATGGGCCAGGGTTGCCAGGGATGGTCTCCCATGATGAGCATGCAGTATGGAGGACAGTGATGCCAAAGTCAGTTTCATGCTGCATCCTCGGACTGAACCAATCAGACTGATTTGTTTACATCCCAGCCCGGAGATTGGTTTAAAGTAATCCATTAATCCTTCAACCCCTTCTGTTTTCTAATAAGAGACATTGTTAAAGGGATGTGTATGGATGGAACCAGTCTAAGGGTCTTAGATTTGAGCCAGAAAGGTTAACACTCGCCCCCTCACCCTCAGTCTCTAACCATTTCAGTGAAAATAAATATTAACATGGGAATGACTAGTTGGCTCTCTGCAGCTCAGCAACATGAACCTGAGAGGGGTTTTGTAAATTTTCCTTCCATAACTGAATGCATGTTAGATAAAGCCAAAGGAGAGGGTGGGTCTTCCTACAGAACAACCCTCTATACACCAAGTCTTTATTTTTAATAATGGCAGTTGTTGTCCATGACTTCAGTTAACATGAGCGTGTTGTGTTTATTTTCTGCAGGTGTTTTACCCCTTGAGGGTGATTATGTCTTTTCACAACAAACAAGTTTGGAGGACTCACCAATCCCAGCATGCATGGAGACTCCCGGATGGCTCCACAGCAGCCCAGGAAGCCCACCACCATCATGAGAGCGCCGGCGACGATGAGGAGATACACCCCTGTTCAAGACACACACAGAATCACATTAGATGAAGGCCACTGTCGAGGAGTGTGAGAAGGAGGTGTGTAGAAGTTAGATTGTCTGAGCTTAAAAAAAAAAAAAATTCTCTCCTCTCACACCTAGGCCCCTCATAAACCACTCAGATGAAATGTTAGAGAAATTCTTTAAAATTCCATTCGTTTGTTCATTGGCACTTTCTTCATTGGTGCTCTACAACCAATAGAATCAAACGGTCACATGAAACAATGGACCAACACACAAGCAGATTACGTCTCAGATCATCATCTCGAAAGTGTTCTGTTGCACCATAAAACAAAGCATGGCAGTACTGGAACAGGGGAAGGACACCTGGTGTGCTGAAGGTTTGGGAGGTTAAAGGCCTGCCATCACCTTGTGAACCTCATAGCTGAAATGCTAGATATACCTATTCACTCCCTCCCTCCCTCACTCCCTCCCTCCCTCCCTCCCCTTTGCTCACCACCTGCACTGAATACATCACAACCCCACTTGTGATAAGCTATTTGCATGAAAATATACAAAACCTGTGTCCAAATGCGATGAAGGACTAACACACCAGCAGAGTATCACTCTCAACCCTCTTAAACGTCAGCGCTATTGGGCCATAAATTCAAATTCGAGGCAATGCCTGCCCGGTTGGTTTGTATGCTCACACATGTTCTTGTGAACCCCAAGCAGACGAACGCTGTTTGTAAACGTTTGCTTTTCGCCATTTTGAATGCACTCTGACGCGTCCCTGATCCATTTAATAATCAGCTGCCATCTCTGAGCTGAACAATAGAGCCAACGCACGAGTCATCGCAGCGCAGCGCGTTCCCCCTGAATGTAATCACCCCCACTGAGTGCTCAGCTCAAAGGCTGTCATTAACGTGCTTGTCATTGCTACACGGCCCCCTCCCAAGGCATTCTGATGCCAATGATGGTGACCGCTACTGGAGCCATGCCCACTGAAGATGCCAGCGAGCCACTGGCACTGGCGTAAGCCTTTAAGCGCCAGTTTATACCAGAGCAACTTACAGTAAACATACGGTGTACACTCCCCAACACTACTTCTGCCAAGCAAAAGGAAACAGCTGGGAAATACAGACGTCGTCTACAGTATTTTAACTGCAGTACAAGCTTTTACCGTGCAACAGATGAATGTGCATCCCTAATGGCCTAGGATAAGGGCCAGAGTCGGGCCTGAATCTACGCCCTCTGAGCCTATACTGCCAGGCTGGAGTGTTTTCCAGGAATGGCTATGCTCACTCACCTTATGGTCTTTACTGCACAGCTCTAGTGATAAACAAGCAAATCAATCTAAAATCACAACAATAGCCTTCTTATTTGGGGCGAGGGGAGAATGGCATCTGTGTGTGTGTGTGTGTGTGTGCGTGTGTGTGTATGTGTGTGTGTGTGTGTGTGTGGGGCTTCAGTGGTGTAGTGGTCCCTAGAGAAGTGGGTATACTCTTAATTTTTTTTAAGCAGCCCATAGAGCACAGGATAAACGCCCTGTTTTGAGAAGTGGGTATACTCAGTGCTGACAGAAAAATAAGTGGGTATACTCCGCATACCTGCGTATACCCTGGACGACACCATTGTGCGTCTTTGCGTCCCTCTGCAGATATTAAGCCAGGGTGGACTGCTTTCCAGGAATGGCTTTCCTAGCACACTTACTCACTCACTCACTCACTTTATGGCCTCTACCGCGCAGCTCCAGTGATACAACAAGCAAATCAATCTAAATCACAACAAAGCTCAGAGTTCCACAATACCCTCCCTGTTCCAGGCAAAGGAGAATGGCATGTGTGTGGTCCTCTGCTGATATTCGGCCAGGGTGGAGAGACAGAGTGACGGGTACTGAATGTGGCAGCATGGCATCATCTGCACTGGGCATGCTTTGGCGCTATGACCACGTCTGCTTGCCTAGGTCACACACACACACACATGAACGAACACACACGGATTCCTGGAGAGAAACAACTGCAGAACCTTCTGAATTAAGAAGGCCATTTGACCTTTACCCAGCTGTACTACACACATCATGGGGTTCTTCTCCTTTAGGGTCATTATGATTCCTGCTACTCGCATAGGAAGACATCCAAACCTTTTTCTTTTTTTTTTACACACACTTTTCTGTGCTCCATCTAAAGTGCACATAGGGGGCACCATTGTGCTTGCTGGTGTTTGTTTGTGGCGCAGGCGGTCTTGTTGTACAGGCAGTGGCGGTTTTAGGCACGGGCGAACCGGGCAGCCGCCCGGGGTGGCACTTTTTCATGACACCTGGAGGGCGGCACGAGCACTTAAAAAAATGAAATAAAAATCATCTGGGCCGCGAAGCGGTTTTCTATTGTCTATCTATCATATCACTGTGTGGGGAATTGGCGAATTAGCGCCCCCTGCGGTTGCAGGCGCCACTGCTCCCTAAGAAGGTGCCTAAGCCTTGCTTGCACAGATCCAGTGTGAGGGGGCGCGGGGGACAGTTTAACTCTGGGTGTCCCAAATGGAACTTGTTAGGTTGGAATTTTCCTCTGCTAAAGTAATAAACTAAGCCTACATGGTCATAGGCATACTCATTATTCACATTTTTGTCATTGTGAGTACCGTCATACTTTCACCACTGATGTTATGCTAGGCTTAGGCAAGTTATCTCTGGTTAAAACTAGCTAAGCTATTCGCTAGCTAGCTTGACAGTCATCGTTATGGTGTTAATTATCTGACTGCGTGTGTTTTCGGCAAACGTTCACGTTGTCATTTGAATCCATTAGCTACTAAAATGAGCACATCGATTGTTAAACCATTATTAAACTTAGCATTTTGATTGTTTAACAGAATTGTCAATGTTTGACGCTGTCAGATAACTTACCTAGCAGCTACGCTAGGACATTGCCCTGTCAGGTATCTCAGTGCCTCTCTCCAGATGAGTTTTAAATGAACTGAAGGAAAATTAATATAATCTTTCACTGCGGTGCCTGAACAATGCTGATATGGGATGTGATCTGTAAATTCTCGCCTCCAATTTAAGCTCGTCATCCATCATGTCTAGTTTTACATTTTGTACATATCCCTCCATTGCATAATGAAGTCCCTTTCGCAATCAGGTACTTCTGTATCAAAATGTTGCATAGAGCCTTTTGGGATGTCATTTTGTGAACTCTAGTCAGCTCCTCTAGTTTGTTCGAGTTAGCAACAGTAATTAATATAAGGGAGACCGGGCTTAGCGATAGGTCAATTGAGAAATTAAAGTGTGTCTTTCACTTATATACTTATAATAAAAAAAAAAATACGATTTTTTTTTTTCCTGTGTGTGTGGAGGGGGGGGGGGGGGGGGGGGGGGGCGGCGCTCGGAGGGGGTCTCGCCCGGGGCGTAATTCTATGTAGAACCGCCACTGTGTACAGGTTAGAGAGCCGAGAATTTGAACAACGAGGTCATGCATTCCAAACTACCACCTGACATGAAGTAGGAATTTGAGAAAAGTGTGTGTATTTGCATTTGGTTCACCTTGATCTCATTTCTGATCCCTGTCCATGCCTTTCTAAAGCACATCTTAACATCTTTCATGCTTTGTGCATGCCCTACTCATTGCTTTCACTAAATCTCTCCTTCCTTCCCACTCTTTCCCTCTATCAATCCATTCACTAATCCGCTCTCACACAGACACAAAATGTGACGCACCATTTACAAGACTAAGATATAGACTCTTTGGGAGTGGCCTGTGTCCATGGCTACTTGGTTTACCTCAACAAATCAACAGTGTGCCTCACAAAGAGTACAAAGAGGTTTGCTTTTGGGTGTGGGTGTGTGTGTGTGTGTGTATGTATGTATGTATGTATGTTTGCTTGCTTGAAAATCAAGCAGGCAAACAGGTGTAGGATTGACATGGGAGGCCATGTGAGTTGGACGTGCACTTTTGAGATTTATGTGTATTGTGGGTGGGTGTGTGGCTGAGGTGTGTGTATGTATTGTGTACTGTGTGTGTAGAGTTCGTACCTGTGAAAAAGACAGAGGGGGAGTCATCTTCGGCAAAAAGCCCCTCTGTTCTCTTGTCAAATCGCAACCATAGGCCAACAGCTAGCACTGCTGTCCCTGCAAGCTGGAGATCGAAAGGAAGAGGAGAGATAAAGACAGACAGAGAGAAATGGAGAATAAAAACAAGGCAGTGTTAGAGAGAATGGCAATGAAAGAGCACAGGAAACACATGCAAATCAAATTTGTTTGAGTATCACTTCACCAGACTTTCGTGGGGAAAAACAAACAAGCAAGAAAAACAGACAAAGGCGTAATAGATAACACGGCCCTTCAGGTTTACACAGCACAGCAATGGCTCAGCATTCCCAGGGTTAGGCACGTAGTCACGGTGACCTGGAGGGAATGAAGCTGAACCAGATTCCAAACCTAAACCAGCTGCTCCACAGACTACAACGGTCACTCAACTGACCGGACACACCTGTATTCTAAGAGCATCTCAGCACCTTTATTTATTACTCTGGTTGACAAGGCAAAGTAATAAATAAACTTGGAACATTTTTTTAAATGTATAAAAAATAAATAAATAAAGACAGGTCATTCTTCTCTGTAATTTCCATGGTGTGTGAGGCCTCTGACATTGGTGCTGTTGTGCAACAGGAACTTGCGTTAGAAGCAGATAGGCTTAGATGACATAGGCTTAGATGAGAAACTTGTCTGTACTTGCAGTATCATCTTCATCATCCACCCAGGCTGCCACAATCAGGTTACGCAGTAAATAGAGTCATCACTTCATGGGAACATATTTGGAGGAAATTCACATCCTGACAGCTCAGGGTGACTGTAGTCCAGGCCCATTACTGCCTAACTCCCACTGAGGCAGCCTGCACAGTCTTGCTTCCTTTACCTCCCGACAAATCGGTTTAACACGACATTAGAACTATTGCTACCAATCACCAGCACGCCCAGTAGTTGCTGTACACCACATCACTAAGTAAGCCTTCTTTTTGGCCTGTAAAATGTAAAATTAAGTAGCTTTTGGTGATCAAAAATTACATTGTTGCTAGGCTCCTACTCTGTTCTGGGAGTGGCTATGTATGACTACTTGTTTGGTTCTGGGTGACCTGCATTTTCAGAAGGTCACTGGGAGTACAGCATTCTCTCATTTCAAACCAATGAATATGAGTGAGGCTGACATTACACTAAACCCAACCAAGAAATGTGCTGCAAAGCTCATGATTCTCTGAAACACATTTATTGATTTAAGGATGATCACTAAGGACTAATCTAGGAAGCAATCAAGCTAGCATTTCTTTCACCTAGGGTCATACAATCAATACAAGATGTTAGCTGCCACACCCTTCTCATACGCTAAAGACAAATTAAACTCATTCAATTCACAATACAAACCATTTCAGCATAAATGCCTTAATCATCTACACTGCAGGGTCTCCCAGTCATCCTCTTGGCTACCTGCCATCTCCACCCCACCCGATGAGGTTTGATCAGTGTAATAGCAGATAGGAGCAGTATGCGCTTCACAGATTACTACAGAGAGGAAATACGCACCTTGCCTCGGCCTTACAACATTTAGACGACTCACTCATTTGAACCCTCTACAGTGCAGGTTGCTGTTTCATGAGGAGCTGGCTTGTCTGGTTTACTACAGCACTACGTTAACTGGGCCATTACTGAACTGTCAGCCTTGCTTGACAAGGTCCATCTTTGTGTATAGATCTGAGTGGCCAACACTGCACTACTGAGATCATAAAGGAGCGAGGGACATCCCCATCCCTACGTCTGCCTCTTTAGGTTTGTTTAACAGGAGTCCTTTCAGCAATAGCAGCTACTGTTTTGTAAACGGTCCTATTCTCTCAGCTATAGACAAGGTGTGCTTCTTGCACAAAGATACTTTCAACCATGACAAAAAAAAGTATCCCTAACATAAATAATACATCATAATACACAATAATACATCATAGGTGTGTCAGGCTTTGAGGACACTGTCGTGAATGCGTTCTGCATTCCGAAAATTCCTTTCAGATTACCGATTCTCTCTGAACATTCCAGATTACTGATTCTCTCTGAACATTCCAGATTCTCACAGCTCCCCCAGTGCCCTCCAGCCTACTCATGCCCCGGGTCTGTTTGCGTTCCTAAGATACAGCCAGCGCTGGCATTCTCTTCCGGAGGACTGACTCACTTTGCTCATGCAGCTTTGCTGTGGGTGGAGGGCCGAAACCACACACCCAGAGTCTCACCTGCCTACGCAACACCAGTCACACCTGACTGGGCGGTAATGATAGGGTAGCAGAAGTAAGTGTGTGTGTGTGTGTGTGTGTGTGGTGAATAAACACTAGGTCAGATGAGCCCCAGACTAGACTCTTCTCTGGGTGGATGTGTGTGTCCATGCATGGGAGAGAGCTCAAGAGTTCCCAACTAAATGTCAGAATGGAGATCAATTAAATAGATATGTTGCTCAAAACATTTAAAATGGGCACCATTTCTTTTCAGTAGGGTAGTCCAGACCACAAGTAAAAATAAAATCCAACAATAAAATTGAATCTACAGGTCTGACCCAAATGTGGCCTTGTATGTCCACCCACTTCACCAGAGGACTAGGTGATAAGCCACATGCTTTCAAATTAGGCAGAAATGACCATCCTAGAGCCAAGATTTATGTCCTAATCATGATTCTATATGAACTTACACTGAAGAACCTGTTCCATCCTGCAAGACAATGGGGTTTTGCAGACTTCCTGTGGCAGGTTGTGGTTTTGAGTCCTCGATGTGCAAAGGTTCTTCTATATTTGACACATTTCCTGTTGCCCTCTATGAAATCATACCATGGGTGACTTAAAAATTCTAAATTTATTTTGTAATTCACTTAAGACATCTGATGTGATTACACATTTTGAAATAGCATTACACAGAATAACCGAGAGACATCATGCACCCAACCCTGCTGTAACACTGGCATAAAGATGGGGCCTGGTGTGAGGCATCCCAAAACAAAAGGAGAGAGTGTATGAACGTGTGTGACACTACCATAAAGGTGTGGCCCGGTGTGAAGCATCCCAACACAAAAGGTTTCCCCCCTCAGGAGGCATGTGGCAGACGCTCAATCCTCTCAGGCTGAACTTAAGGACCAGTTTAAATGGAGGAAAAGTTGGAGCGCTGACGGGGGCAAATAAG
>NC_137912.1:22858543-22876043 GCF_963457725.1 Sprattus sprattus
AGATATATGAAAGACCAGTCATACGGGCGCTTGGACGTGTGCCAGAACAGGAGGGGGGTTTGTTCGCTCGGTGGTGGGGTACAGCACAGTAGCCCTTTGAGTGGTGTAGGGATGAGACGTCTCACTAATCCGTTCTCAGCGTGGTACTTCGCGCTGTAGGCCTACGCGGGCAGACTGTGACTCAAGCTACCGTAACCTCATCTCTGGAGCTGACCATTGGCCCCAGAATAGCCACTGAAGATAAGGCAAGTCAGAGCAATAACAGTAGTTTGTGGCAAAGCTTGACCACCACGTAGTTACACACACACACACACACACACACACACACACACACACACACACACACACACACACACACACACACACACACACACACACACACACACACACACACACACACACACACACAGTCAGTCTTGTATTGTGATATTTCAGTATGGTTCTTCATTCAGGAAGGAGGCCTGATGTAGATAAACAACCCAATCTAATGATTTGCCTGGGAACCTCACAGGAGGAGAGAAGTGGCATTCGGTCATAGATTAGCAGGGAATGCTAAAATTGCATCAAGAGTGAAACCTGTTGAGGACGAAGATTTCCACACTACACTACACTACACTACACTACACTACACCACACCACACCACACCACACCACACCACACCACACCACACCACACCACACCACACCACACCACACCACACCATACTATACTCCACTATACACCACACTATCCTACACCACTCTACATTACACTACACCACACTGTACTACACTACACCACACGACACGTCACTGGACTGCACTGCACTGCACTGCACTGCACTACTGTTCTGGTGATATCTACTGCTTTGTGTGTGAAACTTCTCTATGAAAGTATATGAACCACATCTGACCCTACGAAAAGTGTTTCTGAAACTAAAATAGCAGACATTAAAAAGGAGAGAAAAAAGGAGGGTTTTGTGTGTGCTTTGTTGTCCCACTCACACATTTCACAAGCAGTGGCAAAACGGGACAAAAACCATCGGCTGGTATTCAGTTTGCACAGAATCGACCATGAATCACCGTCCTCCGAAGCAGTCATGTCTGTCACTCGGCTTGTCTCAGCCTGACAGACGTCCCTCTCCTCATGCGGTACCCATGGACTGAAAGGCTGTTATCTGCATGAACTCTCCTGGAGCTAGCTAGCTACACCGTGTCAGAGCTGCATATCCCAGACACAGACACAGACACAGGGAGAGGGACAGGGATGGACTGATGGAGAAGGAGGAGAAGAAGAGTGAGAGAGACAATGGGGATGAAATGATGGGCCTGTTCTCCTCTGCTCTACTGAGAAAGAAAGGGGCCCATTGACAAGGGCACAAGTCAACAACCCAGCATCCCCCCCCCCCCTTTGCGCGCTGGCACACACGCTCCCCGCGCCCCTGTCACACCCACCTCTGTTGTGACAGCCATACATCTTAGTCCCCGCCTGCACACCACAACCCCTTAACAACTGCGAAAAAAAAGAAACAAAAAGAAAAGAAAGGAAAGGAAAGAAAGAAAGAGAAAAACTCTGGGCACAAAGGCTGTCATGCAGGCCTGTCACAAACACGCCGTTTGCCAGCCAGAAAGCGAGTTGTTCTGGGGGGAGCGGATTCCTTGCTCCAACGTTGGATTTCTCCCGCGTGTTTTTCCTTTGCCTTTTTTTCTCCCTTACTGCCTTCCCCCCCCCTCATATCTCATTGTTTGCATGCCTTTCCTCGCTTCTGTCGCTTGCTTTCTGGAGTCTGACTGCTGCAGACTACTGCGCCAGATGCTGCTGCAGTGAAAGGGCCTCACAGTGCACAGCCATACCCAGTTTATCTTGTCAGTCAGTCACCTTCCTTCCTTCTTTAAAGAGATCGATTTCAAAATAGATAAATAAACACATGGCATACATATTTCTTGAGAATATGACTACTCTGTATTTGGTTACCAGTCCCCTAAGGGGATCTATTGCATGGTTTACCACATTAGTAATTGAAACAGGTTTACTAACCACAGCAGCATGGCTGTCTGCAAGACACACAAGTTAATATGCTGAAGGCATTATAATGAGGAATCCACATAACAGAAATACAATATATATAAATATGTTTACCAACTGAATACTTCTCCCTTTCCATTCCTGTAGGAGAGGCTGCAGTGGCCATCAGGTTCCATAAAAATGCAAAATAAGAGCCCTCTCTAGAGCCAGTGTTTAGGTTTGTCCGTTCTGGGCTACTGTAGAAACACGACGGTGTAACATGGCGGACTCTGTAGACGAGGACCCGCTCCCTATGTAGATATGAAGGGCTCATTGTAAGTTAACCATTCATAGTTACAGGTGATTATACGTAAAGGAGGACATAATTATGAATACTATTCCATTGCTGCTAATAGATCACCCAAAAGCCTACATACTGTACCTGCCCAAATGAAGCTTTGCTTTGTGCTCGACAGTTGTGGCCTTCTCTGTTGTATTTGCATAGTCGGCCTGTGTGCCTTCCCAGGTGATTTATCTGATGCAAAAGGGCATTCATATATGACAGCACCTGACAAAGTGAATTATACACCCTTACAAACACACTGTCGGGGAGCTCTAATGCATTTTCTCTTTGGGATATCTGAGTTATAGGGAGCTACGCCTAAAGAAACACCCTCAGTTTGACTTCATAAGTCAGGTAATGGTAAAAGAACATTCTTGCAGTCTAGGAGAGCACGCACACACACGCACACACACACACACACACACACACACACACACACTCACACACACACAGACACACACACACACACACACACACACACACACACACACACACACACACACACACACACACACACACACACACACACACACACACACACACACACACACACACACACATACACACACACACACACACACCTACAGAAAGTCACACTGAAAAGATACTGTATGTCACAATGTTGTCACAATGTGTCAGTGTTCATGGCACCAGGCCAATAAGTCATGTTATACCATGGTATTTTATCACAATGCCATGCTGATGCACTGACATACATTACTGTATTTAACAATATTCCTGGTACTCGTCATTAGTTTCAGCATCCAGTTCAATCGAAACACACTGATACTAGATGTGACATTGGTCTCTTCATCCTGGCTTACACATTGCTAGGGTGAGCAACTTGATTAACTATATAAAAAAAGTATTTAGTAAGGCACAACCAGGCATAGGCCTGACCCTAATGACCCTGTGTGCTTGCCGTAGCCTACTGGCTCCTGTTTCATTCAAGAGGAGACAGATGCACATTATGAATTGATAATGAAATTCAGCGTGTAAAAGACGGCTGGGACATTTCTCAGCAATGTTACAGTCGTGTTGTGGCAACCGCTGATGTTGTAACCGAAAATGGAAAAAGGGAGATCAGATTTGAGATGCTGAATCACTTCCCTGTTTGAGTGGACTCCTGCCTTTTGGCATACTAAACTAGGTCCTATTTAAGCACGTTACATTTCACCAACTATACGTTTTACATGTTTACTAGTTTCATCTATTATAAAATAGAATCATATGAATATCATTTTTATTTCACAGCTACGTTCATCCAATTTCCCCAGGATGGAACGAAAGCAACATTGGTGTCAACATTGGCTTTGATATGAATCCACCATTACCCCATCTTTCATTATGCTATGCAGTGGAAACAAAGAGGCAGTTTAACCTCCTGCCTCTGACTAACACAGCTGATGAAATACTGGAAAACACACTCATATGACATATTCCTGACTTTTGACTCAGGTCAGGAGAAGAAGCTGTTGTGTAAGATCAACATTCGTTTTCCTATTCAAACCAGCTGGTAGCAGCATTAGTGACATATTTGAATGTTTACGGAGACAGAAGAATGTAATAACATCTCTGCTCCTGAAGCCAAATGCATACTTTTCCTCAGGGGTACAAGCAGAGCAACATGGAGGATCCCAAGGAGGCTTTCACTGGCCATGTGAGTCACAGGCTGTCAAGAGTTTTAAGATTTAGACTACAGGGGTGGGTTTATTCAGGCTCTCCACTATTTCTAACTACGCCCAAGTTTTACACATACCTTTTTGTAACCCCAAAGAACTGAGAGTGAAAGTTTTTTGGTAATGAAAACCTGCTGACTATGAAGGTCTTTTTTTAAAGCTCCTGTATCCTGCTCCAAAACAAAATGGCCTTCATCCCCGCACCCTAAGCATCATGCACAAAGCCAGCCTTCAAACAGCCACTCATATCCATGTGATGCAAACATTCAGGGATGCAGGGGGGTGGGGGCTGTTTTGGGTGTGGCATAACCAAAACAGAAGGGGGTGGGGGATAGGGGAGGGTTTGAGAAGGGAGAAGGAGGAGGAGGCTGAGCGAATCTGATGGAAGTCCTGAAATTACCACCGAGAAATAGTAGCTTTTGCAGCAAGTTTTTAAAGGTATTGTTAAATATTTTCCAGTGACTAAAAGTGAAGCAGAACCACCTTCTGTATGATGACGTACGTACATTTAGATGTGCAGAAAATGTATTTTTCTATTAATGTATTGTTTCTGTAGATGGATTAACATGGGCTATGAATACCTTGTGTACGTAGACTACAAATCTATTGCCTGTATCTTTGGAACCATATACATTTAGGTGGGTAACCTACTTTCAACCATGAGCCCTCATTTTTATTAACTTACTTTCACCCTGTAGAAAGACAAAATAACACCGAAAACCAGGTAAAGCCAACTTCGCAAAGTGAAATGCACAACATATAGGAATATGACGCGTGACGTTTTTTAAGGGGTTTAACAGTGCTCAGGGCCTTCGCTTGCTTTTGCTGTGGAAAATGTAAACTCGCTATGCCCTCTAGTGGTTACGTATCGCACTGCACCCACTTGTATCATTTACGGTAGCCACAGGAGGGCGCAGTGCTGTCGTTTGAGACATCATCATTTAGTACGATAGTGATTTTTGGTCGAGTTACCACCCGAGGGCGCAATGTATCAAATGGTCCATTTATTTTACATATAGGGCTACGTAATCCCTCCCTTGTGTAAGCTCCTTCTGTAAAGAATAGGGCAACAAATATGAGCAAGAATGAGTGGCTAAACTCTACATCTACAAGCTCAGCGATTCACATGACATAACTGTAGGCAAATGTAACTGTTCGAGCGCCTCTTCTTCCTTTAATCGTGAGGCACTGATCAGTTTTTGTTTTGTTTCTCCAACCTTGCACTTTCGCCTAGATAGAACTAATTTTAGTAAACCTAAGGCGTGGAGTGAAACAGTATCAGTGCTCTTTTTCAAACTCTTCATATTCAGGCTGTCCCAGAAGCCACTTGTCTAAATATCTTTATCACCATCGTCATCATCATCGTGTCAACACAACCAGTCGACCTTTCCCAAATAGTGTGAGCCCGCTGATGACACATAGAAACGTGGCTTTTAGTAGCCTAGGCTAACCTGTTTTAATTTGCATATGTTTTATTTAAACAATCCTAGTGAGTTAATTAAAGTTATTATTTATTATTATTTATTATTATTATTATTATTATCATAATTATTATTATTAATAATAATAATAATAATAATAATAATGATGATGATGATGATAATAATAATAATAGTAATAAAACATCACCATGACTACCTGAATCGTAGCGCACTGCAAAGGAAATTAATAGCTAAGAAAATTAATGATTTACCTGATCAAGAGAGATTTAACGGGCCACATCCGGGAAAAGCAGAACATGTGGCATGTTCTGCATCCTCGTTTCCAAAGAAAAATGAACCAAATCGGGAACAGCTGCAAAGCTGTGTGGGTGAGCTCTTTACGGCTATTTAGGCTTTTGCTATTTTTATTTTTATTTACTTTCCAGTCTGTGTACCAGGCTGCTGGTGACACTTCATGGTGTATAGCAGCCTCTCTTTTCTATGTGCGCCCCTCTAGTTTTCCAAGAATAAAATTAGGTAAAAGTAACACGAATAACCATTTACTGAATGGTTTATTGAAGGATCGGGCTACTTTAAGCTTTAAATGTTTCTTATTATGCATGCATCGACTGTGAACTTGGAACCGTTGATGAATTCCTCGAAAGAGGTGCAGTAGCCATCAATATTTAACAGGATGGATCGGTTATATTTGCAGGCACGGGGGTAATTGGAGATACTGTCGGACGATACAGCCGGACGGGGTGTGAGAATGTGTGTTCGTGGTTCACTGTAGTTCAAGGGTCACTGCCACACTGGATAGTCTAACTGAAAAGGTTTGCCGTGTAACTTGACTCCACGCATACCAGCGCTTTCAACATCATCAACTTTCGCTTAACTCAGCTTTTCTGTTTGTTGTGGCCGTTTTAAACAAAGGCTTGAGTCAACAATGGTCTACAGGCCCTCCAAACTCGGTTCAGGACAAAAGTCTAACTAATCTTGAGTAGGCTATAGCCTACGTTATTTAAAAATGCATAGGCCTCTTCTGAAAATGAGGCCTGGTCCTGGGTGGAACACGGTGGGATGCACGGACAATGGTGATGGGGGTTGAGATGTGCCACTCTCAAGTGAGGTGGCATCCCAAGCAAACAGGCTGAGGCAATTACGCAAAGTTTGGCGTTGTCGTAAGCTCTGTGACGAGGACTCATGGAATTACCGGCCACGGCCGTCCGCAACTTAAGCTCGTGCAGACCCGGGAGCGGATTGTAAAGCCCTGCTGTCCCGCCGTGTCCCTCTGACTTCCTCCATAACGTCGACATGGCTCAGGATATTTCGTCTCCGTGTGCTGGTAAGGGATGAGTTGTATTTCAGTGGTGCACAGAACGGCTGCACCTGTATGCTACTGTTATATCGTGGGCCTCATATGGTAGTGTGTCCACTGTGGGCTAGACTACTGCGCGCAGCGCAGATTTCCTGTCACAGTAACATGCGTGGAGATGGTTAGCCTGCATTCTTGACTTGTGCACCTGTTGCTATATAGGTGATACTTCGCTATGCCAGCCTCATTGTATCACAACACGGAGGAAATAGAGACCAATACTCGGTTTAAAGCTTCGACTTCCTTTGCACAGCGAGACTTCTTTTGATTACACAGCTAAGGAATCAAAGAGACGCACAAGTCTCTGATCTATCATTTCTTGTACAAATGCTGTGGTAGTTGCTAAGGAAACATGGGCTACTTCAGGCTAGAATTCCGCTGTGTTGTGTCGCCTATGGTTTGTGGGTCTATAAATGGAAAACAGACCGTAGGCCTATATATGGGCATTTGACGCTTCATCGAAGCAAATCCAAGCCAATTCTCCGAAAATAGTGAGGTTTGATGAACTGGTTTTGTGTGTAAATTGTTTTAACACTTTTTCATGAGAACTTTTCGTTGGTGTGCTGTTACCATGCGAGACTGGGCTTTCGTTCAGTTTGCCCACAGACGATGTTTATAATGTGTCTGTCCAAGGTGCTGATCTGGAGACGGCTCAAGCACGCCCTGTGTCTGAGCACGTGAGAGCACAAAAACAAAATATGTTCTCTAGAGCTTCTCTTGTTACAGGCTAAAACATTGAGGCCTTCTAATTGAGGTATTGGTTTTTATCTGATTTCTTCTTTTCAAGAAACATGGAACGGTGTTATGGAGCGAGTCTCCACCGCCATGAGCGAATCTTCCTCCATTCACAGCGACAGGTTCCACAGTTTATCCAAGGAGTTTTCGGAAATGGGGTTGGATTTGAGGCACCGTAGACTTGAAGATCCCACCTTTTACCCCGAACAGCGCGCAGAGATGGTAAGTTGCCCCTTTTACCTCCAGGAGTGGGGAGGTGATATATGAGCTAAACAATGCATGTCATCATTGTGTACATTTCCTGAATAAGTTTGTCGGTGTATAAAGCGATTACAAAAAAAAACATTACATCAGAGTAGCGTTCTCTGAATAACAATAATAAAGACTATCAGGCCAACGGGAGCACTTATCCCTTTTGGATTATGATTAAGGTGTTATTAAAATATAATGGTTTTTCTTCAGCGTCATAAGAACATCCAGATAATCTGCGCTAATGTAGCCTAGATTCCCCTATATTGTAGATATTACAGGATACTCCCTCGCGTTTCTAAATCGGATTAAATCGTGTCAAGGAACCCTCCATTCAATTGCTCCTCTTTGTGTTCTCCTTTTCCATCCGTTTTTTTATGTTCAAAGTTGACAAGTTGCCCTGCTACAAAACTTTAACATACATTAGGGGGCAATTCGTCTATTCTTCTATGTACCAGCCAATTAGAAACGTCGCTAGCTTCCTCACCCTCCCACATGTAACAGAAACACCTGATGGATCCACCCCTGCTGCCTGTAATGTGTAGGTCTTCTGACAGGCGCGCGAACAGAACGGGGGGTTAGGCACACATGCTGCGCGTCTACCTCTAATCAGTTCCCGTTCGCCCCCTGCCTCCCTCGCGCAGTGACGGCTCACAAGTTTCTATGGCGATCCGTAGTTGCGCCTGTGCCAGAGACCTCGCTTCGCCTTCAGCTGTCGTTGCAGAACCGTGCCAAAATCAGACAGCCAGATGGATTTCACGTATTGTGTGCTAGATAAAGCTTTTGACGATTGAGAGATGCCGTGCGTCGCAGCTACGAGGTGACCGGGGAGCGTGCGCGCACATTATCGGACCTGATCGGGGAATTGTTGGGTGAATGTACTGCTGCTGAGTGTAATCAGCCTCCACAGCTTCTGTTCGTGTCTTTGTGTGTGTTTTTCCCCTCTTTATCTCATTGAAGAGTGTGATGGAGCAATCGGCAGATGATATCAAGCTACCCGTGAGTAACCTGTTTCATACGTCAGCAAAACATTTAATTCTGTTGTGATATGGATGGATTCATTCATATATCAATGACGTGCCTCCGTGCTGTCATTAAGCTGAACTTAACTAAATGTGCTGCCAGGAGACTTAAAGTTTCAACCCCTTCCCCTTCCCCTGTCCCTCCACATCATTTGTCTCTGAGAGTATGAGTATTGAGAGCAGCCAAATGAGGAAGCAAAGGAGTGACCTACATCCTAATATTAACAACCCCCCCGCCCCCTCCTCCCCTCCCACCCCCTTAAGTCTCTGCATGTGGCTTGACTGGGCACATCACGCCCGCCACTTCTCTACGATGCCGACGCGCCCTGAACACTCCTCTGTCGTTCCTCTCCCTCAGGTGGTCAACAACTTCATGGACCCAGACCGAGAGAGAGACTGCGAGGCCAAGAGACTGTACTTTGCTGACGGCAAGCGGAAGGTGGACTACGTGCTGGTGTACAATTACCGGAGGCGGACGTCCAGCAGGGGCTCGCCTGGGCTACACAGGCTGTCAATCATCTCCAATGGCAGCTTCCCTGCGGGTCTGGGGGCAAAGGACGTGGAGGAAGCAGGCAAAGCGGACCAGGAGGAGGTGGTGGTGGACGTGGGCCCGCTGGACCCGGCCGAGGGGGAGAAGAGGATGGTCCGTGAGGAGTTTGAGGCGAGCCTCCTCGAAGCCGGCCTGGAGATTGAACGAGACAAAGAGGTGCGGTGTGCAGGGGAAAACCTGTTGCAAGGGTCTGGGGTTGGCGTGGATGTGCTGCTACTGTTGTTTTCTCTACCAGGTCTGAGTGTCATCTTGCTTACATGGATATGTTTAGCTTGAAATAGGTGGCCTACAAGACATCAGTGTGGTAGTATTGGGAGAGGTTTGTCTTCCAGAAAGCAGTTCCAAGCTCTGAAACTATCATTAGTGATGTGATGTGGTTGTAAGTATTTGGCAGGCTGACTGCTACAAGGTTACAGCACGAAATATTGCTGGAACAAGATGATAATACCATGGATATTTTTTGCATGAGCCTTTAGTTGCGACTTCTTGTGGGCTGTGTGTGAGTGTGTGTGTGTGTGTGTGTGTGTGTTTGTGTGTGTGCGTGCGTGTAGATGCCAAAGTTTTTTTCTTACCCGTGTGTAGGAATATTTATTTTTGAATTTGGATCCTGTAGCTCAGAGCTCAGAGTGCTCAGAGTGACTTGCCAGTAGAGATACAATGGAAAGTGGAAGCTAAATGACTTTACCATGGTACAAGTGAGATGGTTATGCTCTAATCCTTCTTGTCAGGCTTTTAATCAAACAGGACAGTTCATAGCGACAGAAAGTGAGTGGGTTAAGAATGGGTGTGTTGGGTTTCGAGAGTGCCGGGAGGTTGGTCCTTAACCAGCATACAGTGATCAGCAGTGAGCTCTGTAGAGCACCTTGAGACAATTTGATTGAGACAATTTTATCGTTTTTGGTGCTATATAAATACAAATTGAATTGAATTGAATTGAATTCATTTAGAGGCACATAACTCACATGTCCTCTGTCCTCCCGTCCAAGAAGTAAGATGTTAACACCACAAGTTAGTCTTAAAAATCCATGTTTCTCATCCAGAAAACAGAACTTAAAACAGACAACAAAATGCCCAGAAACTGGTTGCTCTTTTGGGGGGTCTTGGAATCTTGGAACCGTTATTAAACATTTCAGTGCTTGCCTTTGTAGACATCACTAGTCTATAACATGCAAGCCTACTGTAGACCATGCAACAATCCTGCATACCAACCATTGCTTATCCCAAAAATAACGATCCTTGGGGGGGGGGGGGTCTGACAGGTTTGTAATGGACTCTGTGTGAAATCATATGCATGTAGAGTGCTTGATTACCTCTGGGAGATGATAAGCTTAGGTGTGATTGTTGCCAAACTGAGCCTGTACCACAGGGAGCCGAGGGTTGTCGTCCTGGGTGGTTGGAACTACTGGATTCTGATTTAAAGTGTGGGGCATAGGAGCTGTTTGTTGTTGTTTACAAATGCTTTTTAAAGTGTTAAACTGTTGGGATCATTTTTTTATTTTATTTTTTTGCCAATTATTGGAACGGAGAGTGAACAGTTTAAGAATTCCACACTGTGTCCACTTTCGCATTGTTGAAGTAGAAAGAGATACTTTATAATACTGTTCCGTAGTAGTGCCTGGCGAGTTTATCGTATGCGTTTGTCAGGCTGTAAGAGCTGACGGGGGAGAGAATAAGTGTCTGCCTGAATGTATGTTCGGCACCTCTTGGCACCGCTGCTGTACTCAGGGAGAGCTAGGAATATGTCCAGGTCCCCCCCTGAAGACAGCGGGTATCGAGGCCACTGACTGTTCTCCCATGGGCATCGGCTGTTTGGTTTTGCGTTATGTAAGCCACGAGTCCTCGAGGTTACTGTGTAATATTAAGGGTTGGACCTTCTGCTCGTGACTCATTATTGATGATCGCTCGTTAATTATTCACCGTTTATTCGCTCGCAACTCTTGTTTGGGGGCACGCATGGTGCAGCAGGATGTCTCAGTCAATCCCTCCAGAGGAATCAAGGCATGTGCAGTGAAAAGTATTTGATTGTTTTTTTGTTTGTTTGTTTGTTTATTTGTTTTTGTTTGTTTATTATTCACCAGTTTGTTGCTTGCTACTCTCGTTTGGGGGCATGCATGGTGCAGTAGAATGTCTTGATAAGTCCGTTCAGAGGAACTAATGCTTGTGCAGTATATAGTTTTAGTTTGTTTGTTAGTTTGTTTTCTTCCAAGTTTGCAAACAAACACACCCTGTCCTGTCCTATGCCTACAGGCCTTGAGATCATTCTAAGCCCTGTGATTCGAGGTTGATGCTTTTATGCTGAATCAGGCTTATCCCCGTCACAGGTGGTCACTACTAACTAGATTGCTCTCACTAAAGGTATGGAGACCAAGGCATATACTATAAAGATGCCTCTCATAGCCTGAATGGGAAGACATTGAAGCAGTACAGGTTCATTAAGGTGACACTGACAAGAGATCAGATTGAAGCTTGATTGCCAAAAGCCACATGGAATAACACTGAGTAACTCCCAATGTGCAGACAAGCTACTTTTTTCATGTTCATTTCCCTTCATTAATTCACTTTGGGCCTTGCCTCAGCCTCAGCCTCAGCACATTCATTGTCTGGGGAGCTAAAGTCCTGTACGGATGTTAGCTTTCGTTTCAGACATTCTGCTGCACTTGATATGTAATCAGATCCATGTGAGGTCAGTGACTGGACGTTTTGAACGAAGTGTGTTTGTGCAACCGTAATCACGTTGGCTCTGGTTCTCCCTCCAGTGAGCCGGCTTTACAGGCAGTCGTCTGGCCTGCCACCCTGGCCGTGTTTGACAACATTTGTCTTAATTCTTCATAATATTGAACCAATGAGCGTCACTCAAAATGTGGTGCACATTTGTTTGTTTATTTGTTCATCAGTTGGCATGTGGGCATGTGGCACGGGTCTAAAAATAAACGCCACCATTGCCATCTGCAACCAAACAAAAGAACAGCAGAGCTCACTGGCTTTCTCGCCGGGAGGCTGATCTTGCGCCTAGCTGCATGCAGAGTGTGGATGTGCTCCGGATGCGTCTCAAGCGGATGTACCCGCCACAGCTTGGTGTACCCGCTACAGCTGGGTGTGTCTGGCTCCGCACAGGGTGCCTTCCCATAGCTTTGTAATCACTGGAATGACAGACAGGCCTGAGAATGCAAAGAGGAGAAATCCCCAGAATCCCCAGCTTTCTGCCTGACATGGTGTCACCTGCTCTCTAATCAAATCAAAGTTAACTTGTCAGCGCAGAGTAAAAATGTGTCATCTGTGCTTTAACAAGCCTGTAAAAGGGATTTCTCATTCAGATCACAGAAAAGTTAGGATCATGGTTTGTTTGTGTGTGTGTGTGTGTGTGTGTGTGTGTGTGTGTGTGTGTGTCTGTGTCTGTGTCTGTGTCTGTGTGTGTGTCTGTATGTGTGTGTGTGAGAGCGAGAGAGAGAGAGAGAGAGAGAGAGAAAGAAAGAGAAAGATGTGGTGTCAATGTGGCCTTAAAGTTTTCCTCTTTTACCTTGTGTGTCCAGGTGTACATTTCCTAAAAGTAACGTTGCAACCATCATAGTAAAATAGTTACTAGGAAAGAAGGTCTCTAAATACGAGTATTGCTCTCACCTTACTATTGGTCGAGTATGTGCTTTGACTGACATCCCAAAGGGCCTATCTCTTTGACGTTGTGTTCAGGGTCAGAGGTCAGGTTTGCGACCTTGAAGGGCGGGTAGGGTGACCTCTCTCTCCCATACATACCGGAGTGGTGTCAGAACAAGTCAGATTTCAGATGGCTAGTCCTAACTCTAAAGCTCGAGCCGCCGCCTCTCCAAGAGAACGTCTCTAGCCCGCCACGACAGCGTGAACTACTCACCTGGTGGACCGTAAGGTGACGGGATATTTCATTAATCCCGAGGGAAATTTAGGTCATCCAGTAGCTTATGCACTTATGCACTTGTGCCACTCACAGACATACATACATACATAAATCACATACACATAGGGAGAATATGTTCACTTTGAGTGGGGTGTTTACAGATACAGGAATGGATCTGACCCTATGGTACAGAATGCAATGGTTGTGACTGTGTTGATGTCCACGAGGACAGTGTTCTTGTGCTGCAAGTGTGTGGATAGTGCAAAGAGATATAAGTAGTTAAGTCTGTGCAAGGGGCTAGTATAGCCAGTAAAGGGATGGACAGTGGAATAGAACATAATGAGATGTGATGAGAAGAGAAGAGAAAGGCAGACTTAGGTGGGCTCATGCAGAGAAGTCCATCTCTCAACCCCTCCCCTTCTGCGTGGAGTTGTAAAGCTGAATGGCACTGGGGACAAAGGTGAGCATGACAGTAACAGGAGTCTGCCACTGAATATGCTCTTCTGTGTGTTGAGGGTAGTGTGTAGTGGGTGGTGGACATTGTCCAAGATAGTCAGGAACCTACTCAGGGTCCTTCTCTCCGCCACTGATGTGAGGCACTCCAGTTCAGTGCCGACAACAGCTCCCGCCTTGCTCACCAGCCTGTCCAGTCACCCCGTATCCCTCTTCTTTATGCTGCCTCCCCAGCACACCAAAGCATAAAAGAGGACGCTGGCAACAACAGACTGGTAAAACATGCGCAGGAGTTTGTTGCAGACATTGAAGGACCTTAAAGGAAGTAGAGCCGGCTCTGACCCTTCTTATAGATTTCATCAATGTTGGCTGACCAGTCCAGTTTACTGTCCAGATGCACTCATAGGTATTTTTAGGTGTTGACCACCTCCACACTGACCCACTTTGATGGAGACTGGTAGCAGAGGAGGCTGAGACCTCCTAAAATCCACCACCATATCCTTGGTCTTAGTGGTGTTCAGCTGCAGGTGGTTATGCCTGCACCATTGCACAAAGTTGTCCACCAGGCTCCTGTACCTGTCTCCTGTGTGTTGAGGTCCAGAGGAAAAGGGCAGAGGTAGGGGGCGGTGGTGCATCAGAGCCGGATCTGACGCGAGACTCAGCAGTGACAAGACGGGTCATGTTGTTTGGACGATCGGCATCGTCATCAGCAGGTCATGTTGTTGTTGTTGCTGTTGTCGTCGTCGATGTTGTTTCTGAATCATTGCATTGTATGATCACAACCATGTTGTCCACAAGAGCTGTGTTAGTGCTCAGTCTTTGTCACATCATCATCATCATAATCGTGATTAGGCATGGGATGTTGTTTTCAAAGTCTGCTTCATCTTCATCTTCATCTTGCTCTTCATCATCCCTGGCCTGAATCATTGCCCTGTATGAGTTAGTGCATAGCAGAATAGTCCTTGTGTTTGTCACCGTCCTCCTCCTCCTCCTCCTCCTCATCACCGCCCCCTCTTCATCACTAGTGCATGTTTCCATCTGGCCCTGTGCTCTCAGCGAGGATAGGGATGTGAAGTTCCATAATCCTCATCCATAGTCCTCATCTTCTTCTTACTTATCATCATGTTTGTGATCTCTGCTGCTGTTATAGCATTATCTTATATACCTTTATATATACCTATAAGCTTATATATGTTTCCTCTTATCACCCTCTAGTGCCAGAGGTGATGAAAGGAAAGAGCTAAATGATCTGTGTTTATACCCCCCCCCCACCCCCCCCTTCCCCGATACCCCCGCCTCCTCTACCTCTCTTGATTCACGTGGCAGCGGACCACAGCCTGTTATTCATGATTGGAAATGTCAGCCTCCGGATACTCGGGGCAGGTGGGGTGCGTCTGGCCCCGCTGTGCCACCTCCGCTCCCAGGTCTTTGGGAGCCCCCGAAATGTCAGCCCCCCTCCCACCAACTTCCCCTCCTGCCCCCCCACCCCCCACCCCGCAGTGGTGCAGGTTCCCCTCTCTGCTTCGGCTGATATTGGAATAATTGCCTTCCCTACTGAGATGAAGCACTAATTGGAATATCTTACCCTAATTAACCTTCACAGATCCATGTTATTTTTACCCTTCTTTCTTTCTTTCTTTCCTCCTCTCTTACTTTTCTTTCTTTCTTTCTTTCATGTGTTTCTTTTGCTCACTCTCATACAAACATACTCACACTCTCAAAGCAAACATATGTCCTCTCCCTGTTTCTCTGGGTAATCTGGGACTACAGGTTTTCATTATGTATCTCTCACTCTGGCTTTGTACAGTTTCTCTCCATTCCTCTTTCTCTCACACAAACCTTTCTGCACAGTGTTGATGTCTGCCCCATCCTTCTCTCTCTCTCCCTCTTTCTCTCTCTCTATCTATCTCTCTCCTCCCTACTTTATTGTTCTCCATGTCTCCCTTTCCTTTTTGCTCTCCAGGGGTGTGCACTCTCATCTGCCTATCTTTCTCTCTCTCCCCCCCTCTCCTCTCTCTCTCCTTTCTCTCCTCACTCTTTCTCTGTCACACACACACACACACACACACACACACACACACACACACACACGCACAAATACACATTCACACAGACTTGTCCCTGTGCTGAAAATGATAGTGCATATCGGCCTCTGACAGGTGCCAGCTGGATAAGATTACCCTGTCTGTCAGCGTGTGCTCCTGCCAGTCAGGCTCGTACAGTGTTCCCTTACACACACACACACACACACACACACACACACACACACACACACACACACACACACACACACACACACATGCCATGAGCAAACAATCATGATCATGGCAATTAATGTACGATGACCACTGAACAGCTCTGCAATACACACACACGTGGGTGCATTCTGGCCAGTCAGGCTTGTACAGTGTTCCCTTTCATACACACACACACACACACACACACACACACACACACACACACACACACACACACATACATACACACAAAGATGGATACATTTGCGGACAGATCGATACTGCCTCACACAAAGTTTTCTAAGTGTGTGTGTGTGTGTGTGTGTGTGTGTGTGTGTGTGTGTTTGTCCACTTCTGCTGATTAAAGCCATGTCCCTCTGTGCGGCATGGTGAACAAGTGTTGTTCTGAGGCACACACACACACACACACACACACACACACACACACACACACACACACTCATACAAACAAACACACACACACACACATACACACACACACACTCACACAGGGAGGACACTGAAGCCCAGTGCCACTGTCCCTGTAAACCTGACTTCCAAACGCCCTAAGATGCATACTAGTGCCAGACATACGTTTCAGTCTACAGATGCACATGTTTTGGTCTGATTGCTAAATAGACCCCCCTCCCCAGGGGGTTTGGTCCACTGTGAGACCATGCTTCCAGAGTGACTAACTAGATCATACACCCTCTTCTCGAACACAACAAGATGGCTCTAGCTAAAGAGGTATATTCAGTATTGCAATCCACTGTGCAAAAAGTGTCAGGCATCCTAACACCTTCCTTTGCAAAAGGAAGCTGCCCTGGCATTCCGCTGTGTTGTGATGCAGTGCGTGGGAACGGGGAACCTTCCCCTGGATGACTGGGCCTAATTGATCCATGTCGACCCACCTGCAGGAGTCTCTTGACTACTGGAAGGCCTGTGTACTTAGTATGGCTTATTCACTTTAACAGGGGCCACAGATAAGCCGTTTCGGGGTGCAATTGGACAGTGATGGTACTCATGTAGAATAAGAGTAACTTTATAAGCAAAGTGTGAGATTCTCAATGCTCCTATAGTGAGGATTTAATCTTGATATGAATTCTAGGGTCAGAATATGAGTTTTGGAGTTGCACACACACACACACACACACACACACACACACATACACAAACTCTTTTTTTCACACAATCTCTCAAGTCCTGTGTCTTGAAATGGAAAGGGATCTTTTTCGGTCCAAATCTTTACTAAGGACAATTAATTATCCTAAACAGTTATACAATGGAGTCCTATGAGGCAAGCCAGCATGTCAAAGAAAAACTGGCAACTGCAAGACAGCATGTAAAAGTTAACCAGTTCTATTCTGACAACATGGAAAGGATTGTAGAAAAACCTACATCTGTGTACCTCAATAACTGTTACTGTAGGAAATGGCTGTCTGTACAGTACAATAGTTGTCCTTCAGATATTGTGGGGTAAAAGTCACAAGTTTCCAAACAAAGTAATACTCAAGTAAAGTACAGATGCTCGAGAAATGGATTTAAGTACAGCACTCAAGTAAATGTACCTCGTCACTGTCCACC
>NC_137912.1:22881043-22903543 GCF_963457725.1 Sprattus sprattus
TAGAACAAACAAGGAATAGACTTCTGTTAAGGCACTTGTTCTCTTCTTGCAGGTATCACCACACTAATAGCTAAAGGCATCTACGAGTCAGCCTTCCCTCTCCATGATGTAAGTAGAATTCAGAATCCTTTGTGTTCACAGGTCTCCTAGCAACACTGTAGCATGAATGTTGTTCCTCAGCTGTAGATCACGTTGGGTTAAAGTGTCTACTAAATGACTGAATGTAAATGGAAGTAGGTTTTCAGTGGTAGTCACTTTCCTGCCTTCATAAAGGGGAATAGTAGCACTGTTCATTAAGTATCCCTGTGTGTCTAATGTCCTTCTCCTTGACCTGCAGGGTGACTGCAAAGGCCCAGCCAAAGGTGAGGAGAGGAATGACCGACAGGTGGGTAGAGATTATATATGTGGGCCTAACAGCAATATTTACAATGTAAAGGATATACTTCAGCTGTTGCATGTTATGTAACAGTGATTAGATGATATAATACTTAAAAGACACTGGAAAGACAGTATACAGCTTTAGCTTTTTCTCACCATTGTTTTTCAGATACTGCATGATGAATGGGCGAGGTACGGAGCTTTCTTTAAGCACCAGCCCATTGACTTAATCAGGTATGGTTTTTATAACAACAAAATATAAAGCTACAGTCACAATGCGTCTTAAGGAATCAACCCTTTGCCCCTAATGATATATGCCCTTTGACCTCAGGAAGTACTTTGGAGAGAAGATCGGCCTCTACTTTGCCTGGCTGGGCGTCTACACCCAGCTGCTCATCCCGGCCTCCATAGTGGGCATCACCGTGTTCTTCTACGGCTGTGCCACAGTCGACACCAACGTGCCCAGGTACCTGCCTCCTCAAACGGGTGAAACCTAGAGCCCTGAAGGGTGGAATGGCTCCTACACACAGCAGAAACATCATGGCTCCTACACATAGCAGAACATCATGGCTCCTACACATAGCAGAAACATTCAGCTTAAGACTTGCAAGACTCGTGAAGGCTTCTTGGTGGCATAAGGCTTCTTGGTGGCATATTTATGGAGTCCTAATCAGGGCTCTCTGTGAGGCCTTATTTAAAAAGGTATTAGAGTGTTTATGTGTAAAACTAGCAGGCCAACTAGTTCACACCCAAAAGCAGCAGAGGTACTGCTGATAAGAGGTAGTTGATTAACTGATGTATTTCATGTGATATATTTTGTCTTCCGACAGCTGTTTAATTTTATCACGTGTAATCCGACCCCGTCCACAAAACTACTAAGTGAAAGCATATGGAGGACTCTACGCTTGTGAACTTTAATATCAGTCTCAGCAGCGCCAACCCTTTCTCCGCACACAAATCAAGCTATTTGCCAACAAATGAATTGTTTCGAGCTGAAAAAATATATATATTCTTAATGGAACCCTCAGTATTTTATTTTCAAAAGAGTGATGAAGAACTAGAACTAGACCTAAATTGTTGCGAGCGCCGGAGTGCCAGTTCCTGCTGTGATCTAGGGCTAGGTTCCACGCATGAGTGGGCGTGAGGCAGCTGCGAAAGTGTGGCGGTAAGAGGACCTTAGAGAGAACAGGAGGGAGAGGTGGGCAGGAGGGCAGCGACTAGTACTGCGGAATCTGCTGGCTCAGGTTGGCACAGATATAGGAACAAACGCCCACTTTTTATTCTCATCACGGATTGGGTTTTGTCAAGGTCACACAGAGGACACGCTTCTTAAAACTTCGTTTTATATACTGAAAGAAATGTAAAAATCATATGGCAAGTCAAAAGCAAATGAATATCATTACCACTGATTTATATGATGCATCTCAGCAGGCCATTTTTTTTCCCCTTTTTTTCATTTTCTGAAAAGATTTTGTCTGTCTGAGTTCGAGTCTGTCCACATCAAAAGTCACTTAATTCTGTTTCCTTAGAGATTTGGATGTAGATTTGTGTGTGGACAAATAACACTGTGATCTCAGAACAAAGAATATTGAAAGAAAATGAATGAGGCTTTTGTTCTCAGTTATCAGTAAGATGATTCCGAGACTTTATCCCACTAAAAAAGTAGGGCAACATCCCGAGCCATTATCCCCTCAGTCATAACAATGTCTGACCTGCTCTTCTTCAGCTTGCTTCTTAAGCCTTTTCCCAAACATTCTCTCCACAGACTTTTTTATCAATTATGTAAGCAAAGAGATCTGGCATTAAGAAAATGGTCTTTGTTCCCTTTGTGATAATTAGATTTCATGAGATTAGTCTCATATTTAGTTGCCATACATATATTCATTAATGTGGTGACACCAAGCTCATTTATGTACTCATGGGCTCTAGGCCCAATTAGTTACTTGCAGATTCTCTTTAAAGTACAAAAATCTCCCTGATTGCACCAGTTTGAGGATTTGCCCATGGCCTATGCCCATCTGTTTATGTGTGTGTGTGTTTGGGGGTGTGTGTGTGTCTGTGTGTGTTTGTGTTTGTGTTTGTGTGTACGTGTGTACGTGTGTGTGTGTGTGTGTGTGTGTTTGTGTTTGTGATTTGTGCCAGTATGGAGATGTGTGACGAGATGCAGAACTTCACCATGTGCCCGTTATGTGACGGAGCCTGTGACTTCTGGCACCTGAGCACCGCCTGTGGCACCGCCCGAGCCAGCTACCTCTTCGACAACCCGGCCACCGTCTTCTTCTCCATCTTCATGTCTCTCTGGGGTAGGGTTTACTTTTCTGTCTGTGTATTTCTGTCTGTCTGTCTGTCTATTGGTGTCTCTCTCTCTCTCTTTCTATCTCCCTCCCTCCCTCCCTCTCTCTCCTTCTTTCTCTCTCTCTCTCTCTCTCTCTCCATCTTTCTATCTCCCTCTCCCTGCTTCCTCGCCAACCGAGCCACCATCTTCTGCTCAATCTTTATGTCTCTCTGGAGTTGGCCGTCTGTTTTTTCCTTTTTGACTTTCTGCCTCTTTCTCTCACATCCTCCTCTCTTTCCATCTCTGTTTGTTTCTCCCCCTCCTCTGTTTCAATCCCCCCCGCCCCCTAATTCTTATCAGCTCAGTCAATTCACTTCAACTTTCTTGTCCCTTGAGAGAAAAATGGATTTGATGGAATGATCTGTGCAGTCGGCATCAACAACTGACTGACTCCAGTCACGTACCGCTGGATTATTCCATCCAAAGACTTCAGCAGCCTCTCTGACGCTTTGAAGAGAACGCCTCCGTTGCATGCGCCGCTGTGTGTGCGCCTGTGTGTGTGCGCCTGTGTGTGTTTGCACCTCTGTTGACTGCCCCTGTGTGTGTGCGCCTGTGTGTGTGCGCCTGTGTGTGTGTGCCTGTGTGTGTGCGCCTGTGTGTGTGCGCCTCCGTTGACTGCCCCTGTGTGTGTGTGCCTGTGTGTGTGCGCCTGTGTGTGTGCACCTCCGTTGACTGAACCTGTGTGTGTGTGCGCCAGTGTGTGTGTGCCTGTGTGTGTGCACCTCCGTTGACTGTGCCTGTGTGTGTGTGTGCCTGTGTGTGTGTGTGCCTGTGTGTGTGTGCGCCTCCATTGACTGGGCCTGTGTGTGTGTGCACCTGTGTGTGTGTGCGCATGTGTGTGTGCGCATGTGTGTGTGTGCGCCTGTTTAGTCAGTCTAGCAGGTGGCCTGAGGCGAGGACCTGACATTACCTTAAACTTTAAACTCTTGTAGCGAGGGATTAAGACAGGCGGGCATCACCTTATCACCTTTCTCACACACCTGTCTCTTGTAGCGGCCCGAAAGACGAGCCTCACTTACCTCAAGGTTCTTCCTTTCTGTCTCACTATCTATGTGTATCTGTATATCTCTTCACACTCTCTCTCTCTCTCTGTATCTCTCTCTCTCTCTCTATCTCTCTCTCTCTCTCTGTCTCTTTCTGTCAGTCTTCAGCTGTCACCCATTCACTCTTTCCTTTCACCACCTTGCTTTGTTATCTCTTGCTTTCTTTCTTTCTTCAATGTTATCTAGTGTGCGTTACAGTATAAATGATGCTCTGTAACATTGGACCAAACAGCCCATGACTTTAAACCAGCCCTGTCAAGCTTTCAGTTCAATTCAATTCTATGTTATTGATAAAGTGCCAAAACAATAAAACTGTCACTAGGTGCTTTACAGAGCCCAGGGCCTGAACCCATCGGCCTTCTCTGCTTCAGTCTAAGCGGACACCAGAGTTGTGTTCCTATCTCTTAGTCTCTTAACAAACACGATAGTGAAAGTGGCTACACGCATGATCGATAATTACTTTCATCAGGATCTGATACTGTCTGTTTTGGGTCAGCTGATAGCGCTCCCTCGCTGTTTTGCCTTACTCACACCCCGCCAGTAGACGACGAATCACTCTCTCCTCCTCGTGAACCCGATCTTGGGAGCAGGGCCTAGTGCAGAGGCATGCTGGAGGTACAGCAGTAAGGAGATACAGGTCACCTGCGGAGAGAGGGAGTGCAGAGAGAACGAGAGAGAGGGGGGGGGGGGGGGGGGGGTTGATGGTGATGGATAGGAAAGGAAAGAAAAGAGAGAGAAGGAGAGGTACGAAGCCCAAGCCACACAGAGTTGAAGAGATTGTGGAGATATTTCTGTCACTCTCTCTCTTTCTCTCCCTGTCTATCTCTCTGTCTCTCTTTCTCTCCCTGTCTACTTTACTCTCTCTCTTTCTCCCCCTGTCTATCTCTCTCTGGCTCTCTTTCTCTCCCTGTCTCTCTCTCTCCCTGTCTATCGCTCTGTCACTCTCTCCCTCTTTCTCCTCCTGTCTATCTCTCTCTCTTTCTCTCCCTGTCTATCTTTCGGTCTCTCTTTCCCACTGTCTGAATGGGCAGGGTTATTGTATTTCTGCTGCTGTCAGTGCTTGGCGTGGGTTTGATCGGTCGTGGAACTGCCTGATGGCTGCTTTGTCTCTCGCTCATGTTCACTCCCTCCTCCTCCCTCTCTCCCCCCACTCGCCATCTCTCTCTCCCTCTCTCAACTCTCTCTCTCACCCCCCTCCATCTATCTCTCGCACTCTCTCTCTCCCCTCTCTTTCTCACCCGCCCCCCTCTCTCCCCCCACTCGCCATCTCTCTCTCCCTCTCTCCTCTCTCTCTCTCTCTCTCTCTCTCCTCTCTTTCTCACCCCCCTCCATCTCTTTCTCTCTCTCCCCCCACTCTGTCGGGGTGGAATGACAGCATCTTGCCTTTCACTCACCTGTGCCGTAGCGAGAGGGCCAATGCATTATTACTCATAGAGGGACCTCCACTGCAGAACCGGGGCAGCCATTACATATTCATGACACTCCACCTGTTCTACGGCTCGGGGAACGTGGTGCCGGACTGCAGCCATTCTGGTCTTACCAGCAGATTCTTGAAGTTCTTTGATGTTATGCCATCATGGCCCAATAGATGTTTGTCAGGATGAGAAGCCATGGCTTTATATAGATAGATAGATAGATAGATAGATAGATAGATAGATAGATAGATAGATAGATAGATAGATAGATAAATAGGTGGATATTTTATTAATCCGAGGGAAATTTAGGTCATCCAGTAGATTATACACTTATGCACTTGTGCAACTCACCGACATACAAACATAAATCCTATAAACATAGGGAGAACATGTATAAAAGGAGTGGGGTGTTTACAGATACAGGCATGGATCTGACCCTATGGTACAGTACGATTAAAGTAATGTTTCATTCGTTGGCCTTGAATAATGTCTGCTCTTGGCTTTGTGGCCCTCTGAGGATAAGACTCACTGTAACTCAATCAAGCATCAGGAAACCTGACAGGGTTCACTTTTTGGCACTTCAGCGCATATAACAAAAAGTTTCCGGTAACACTATATTGTAATGGTTCATTATGTGATAGACAACAAACTGAGTGGCTGTTGAACAAACTGTCAACTGAGCCTAACTGTCAACTGTCTGTCATCTAACCTGGACCATATAGAGAGCAGGACCAAACTTCAAATGGAACACCACTAACAGTATATTCATCATTGTTAACAGAATGTCAATACTTCATTGATTGTATGTGATGGTCCATTAAAATAAAATGTGTGTGTGTTTCTGTGCGTCTGTGTGTGTGTGCATATTTGACTTGACGTGAATATCTGTGTGTGTGTGTATTCGCCTTTGTGTGTATTCGCCTTTGTGTGTGTGTGTGTGTGTGTGTGTGTGTGTGTGTGTGTGTGTGTGTGTGTGTGTGTGTGTGTGTGTGTGTCTTACTCCAGTGGTCACATTTCTGGAACAGTGGAAGCGCAGACAGATTAGCCTGAACCATAGCTGGGACCTGACAGGCATGGAGGAGGAGGAGGTGAGTAACACATCCATCACACACTACCCCCTATAACACACACACACACACACACACACACACACACACACACACACACACACACACACACACACCTACCCATCACACAATACCCCCTATAACACACACACACACACAACCACCACACACTACAACACACACACACACACACATCCGTCACACACTATTACCTACAACACACACACAAACAACCATCAAACACTATCCACTACAACTGACACACACACACACACACAACCATCACACACTACCCCCTACAACACACAAACAACCATCACACACTCCGACATACACCACACACACAACCATCACACACTTCCTACTACAACACCACACACACAACCATCACACACTACCCCCTACCCCACACACACAACCATCACACACACACTACCCCCTACCCCACACAAAACCATCACACACTTCACAGAACCTAAAGGCTTGCCTATCATGTCATGTCGCCTCATCTAGCAGAACTGCTATGCCCGATGAGGGTAGACACGGCATGTGTTGATGCAGAACAGCCGTGACCGATGATCGTAGATACTGCAAGTGTTGATGCAGAACTGTCATGACCGATGACCATGGACACTGCATGTGTTGATGTTCCAATAGTGGCTCTACAATGACCATAGACACTGCATGGTTGGTGTTCCAATATTGGCTCTATAATGACCATAGACACTGCATGTGTATGTTCCAATAGTGGCTCCATATTGACCATATACACTGCATGTGTTGGTGTTACAATAGTGGCTCTGTAGTTCTTTGCGTTAGTCACCAGTTCTGTTAGTTTACTTGCTCCTGTTTCCAAGGGAATGCAGTTATTTCACGAAGAAGGGGCAATTGCGATTCCTTATTTTGGGATAGAAAGATGGCTCTGGGCTGTGTTTGTTGAAGGGATGTGTGCTAATGCAGCATTCTTTATAGCATGATTCTGGGTGGAGTATTGATTATGGGTGTAATATTTGGTCATGGGTGTAGTATCTGATTATGGGTGTAGTATTGAATATGGGTGTAGTATTGATTATGGGTGTAGTATTGATTATGGGTGTAGTATCTGATTATGGGTGTAGTATTGATTATGGGTGTAGTATTGATTATGGGTGTAGTATCTGATCATGGGTGTAGTATTTGGTCATAGGTGTAGTATTGATTATGGGTGTAGTATTTGATCATGGGTGTAGTATCTGGGTATCTGGTCATGTGTGTAGAATTGATTTTGGGTGTAGTATCTGGCAGTGGCGGTCCGTGCATTTCACGACTAGGCCTTCAGCGATGTCCTACACGATGTAAAACTGAGTGAATCCACCTCCTAATACCATCATTATGACGCCATGGCTCTCGAACCATTATATTTATACAGAAAGGCAGTATAAGTGAGCATTGCATCACCTTAACATAGTCGAGTACAACAGACTTTATTAATATTTCCGGAGCATTTAAAATCAATACACCCGTATTAACAATACATTAAGAGTAGTAAACTCTCAGTTATATGATCGCTTGGATATTACTGTCACAACTTAAAAATAAAAGGCGATTTTCAGGCATTAGTCTACAAAGTTTTATTAAGTCCACCGAAAGTAGCCTATGTGAGCTTTAACAAGTTTGTCCACTAAACATCGCATTGTCCCACCTGCAAAGCAGTTTCATTAAACTTCCCATCCTCACGATATCCAGTTGTTCTTGAAAGTTCCGTCTTGAAAATGGCGTTGTAATTGTATCAAAAACTGGAATTATCAAGTTGGTGTAAACTAGTTTATTTGAGTTGGTTAATGTAATTATATTTAGTCTTACCAATTGAAACAACTAGCATAATAAGCATTGAAACCCATGTACGTCGTTTTCGCATTAGCCAGCTAAACTGAGCACTGAAGCACTGCACCGGTCTGCCTCAGTATCCAATCAAAGGACGTTTACGTGTTATGTTCAACGCGAGGAAAGAAATCTTCCGGGCCTTCTAGAAGGCCCAGTGTCGCCAACTCGAAATCTGATTGGTTGTCACAACTGTCTGTTTCAGTTCATTCAACTTAAATGAACTGAAACAGCCAGTTGTGATAACCAATCAGATGTACACGGGCCTTCAATGTGAATTCTGAAGGCCTCAGGGAAGATTTCTGTTCTCGGGGAAGATTTCTCGGAGCGTGGCAACACATGATAGCTGAAATATGATTGGATGAAAGCTCTAACATAAAGTAACAACGCTGGAAGCTATGAAATGAAGATAATGGACTATGGGGAATAATTTAATACATATTTATGAAAAGAAAATATTAAAATTTAATTTATTACATTTATTTTCTGATGATATTTAGGCCAGCAGAGAAGGCCTTGAAGGCCCTGACGGACCACCACTGGTATCTGGTCATGTGTGTAGAATTGATTTTGGGTGTAGTATCAGGTCATGGAAGTAGTATGGGTGTAGCATTTGATCATGGGTGTAGTATTTGGTCATAGGTGTAGTATTTTTTATGGGTGTAGTATCTGGTAATGTGTGTAGAATAGATTTTGGGTGTAGTATTTTATTTTGGGTGTACATAGTATTGATTATGGGTGTAGCATTTGGCCATATTCACTAACTAACTATCACTACTAAAAAAAAAGAAGTTCATCAACCACTCAAACATTTATACCAAGTTTATCTCAATTCCATCTCAATACTTGAGTCTGAGTCATTCATTTGCATTAAAGTATAACACATTATAGTGACTCTTCTGTAGGTTGATATTGTCACATGAGCTATTGTCTATTTTCTCCTGAAATGCCATCTTTCTATCAAGGACCGAGCTCAGGTCAGAGTTTTTTCTTCTTTTTTTTTTTGGTTGCAGTGGCCCCAAGACTCTAAATAGACCAGATTTCAGCCTTTCGCATGTCCTTCTTTGATTTCTGGCTGGCTGCCCCTTTCCAAAAATGATTGTCTCCTCTCAAGCTTCTCTTACCATTTAGGACACTTCAAGAGCAAAAACTGTATCCCCACTCTCTTCTTTTTTCTGTCTTTATTCATAGGAGCATCCGAGGCCTAAATATGAAACCATCCTTCTTCAGAAGAGGCAGAGGCAGAAAAAGAAGAAGACAAAAAAGAAGAACAAAAGCGAGGTTGGAAGCTAAAAAACAACAACATTGTTCTTCTCTTCACTTGAAGGCTTCACACTTAGTTTATAAATGTTCCGGAATATTCCATACATGACTGATGTAGTGTTCCAGAATATTCCACAGATGTTCCAGAATATTCCATAGATGACTGATGTAGTGGATGTGTTGTTTGTGGTTTTGTTGAGAAACAGTCTGAGAGAAGGCTCGGTTGAGTTGTTTTGATTGGCTCTCCTGTTTGGGTTGGTGGCCATAGACATATATTGTGGGTCTTTTGAGAGAAAAACCTGATGCCAAATACTGAGGGCTGGCAGTACATTCCATCATGCATTAATGTACAGATTCGGTTTTGGTTGTAGTTTCCTCAAGGGCTGTTGGTATTTGAGCTCAGCAGCCAATCAAATGACACCCCTCTGTGCTCTTAAAGCTCTATGTTGATTGGCTTGGATTGTTTATGGCTCTGTCCGAACAACTCAGTTTGTTTCCCGTTTACAGAGCCAGGACTATGTACATGTTTTTTTGAGTGCAAACACTGAATGGGCAGCTAGAGGACAGTGCGGAGCAATTTGCCGAATTTTACAAAAAGTTTAGGGGATTAGAATCGCAGAATACACCTTTAAAGAGGACCTATTATGCTAATTTTCAGTGATCATAATTTTATTTTGGGGGTTACTGGAATAGATTTAGAGTTTCAGTGTTCCGAAAAACACATTGATTTTTCTCAGACTGTACATCTCTATTCATCCTCTGTCTGAAACGCTCTGTTAGAGCTCCGGTGGCTTTACCCCTCCCCCCCCCCCGATTAACCCATGTGATCTGATTGCTGAGACAGGGAACCAATAAGGATTGTATTACGAGATTGCATCATCTTGTAATGTAGGAAAAAGGAATTCCAATGAGGCATTTCAGGCAGCTGAGCAATTTGGTTTCTGTAGGAGTTTGTGTTGGTCTAGGGTGTACTTTTGGCTTTTTAACTTTGCAGAGAAAAAGCTATATAACACACTACAGTAAAGCTTTATAACACACTACACTAAAACTATATAACACACTACAGGAAAGCTATATAACACACTACACTAAAGCTATATAACACACTACACTAAAGCTATATTACACACTGCAGGAAAGGGAAAAAAATGATAGCATAATAGGTCCTAGTAAGTGTTTGGTAGCAACAAGACAGAATGCTATATGTCTTTATGATGTGGAAGTCAAAGTTCAGAAGGTGGAAGAAGAAGAAAAAGAAAAAGAAGAAGACGAGTGGCAAAGATGGTGGTAGGGAGAGTGATGGGGAGTGATGGGGGGAGAGAGAGAGAGAGATAAGAGAGGAGGAAAGGCAAACAGGAAAGATGAGGAATGAGCCATCTCAAATAAAAAAGTGATAAAAAAAGACATAAGAAAGTCAGTATAAAAGATTGCCGCTGCAATGTCCCTTGCAGAGTCGTATAATGATTGTGTTTTAATGGCATGTCTAAAAAATGGGTATTGAAAGTACGCGGTTGAAAAGACAGTCTGAGATCCGGGTGCACTTATTGGCTTTTCGCCTTCGTCAAAGTGACACTCTGAAGCGGGAAAATGTCACCACAACCTCACTCTTCACAGAATGAGCCCTCTGCCAGGAGAGTGACAAAAATGTATCACAGGAAAAAAGGGCACTTCTGCACTTAGAAAGGATAACACTGTTTTGGAGCCATTTCTCTCTCAGAAAATCATCACTTTTCAGGTTGGTATGCACAACTTGTGCCTGATGTAATGTTAGTAAACTCTTATAATCTGCCTATTCAAATTTATTTCATAAAAAAAAAAAAAAAAAAAAACATAGCCCATTAAAGAGAAGGCAATGAAAAAAACATTTATTTATATCAATGTCATGGTTTCATAAGGTGATTTATTTATTTATTTTAGTTGAAGCACAGGGTCACTTCCTGTTTCATGCTGCATATTTTTGCATTGAAGGACACATTCTAAATCTTTGGTAAAATCCTCTAAAACTCCCCTTTAGATCCAGTGTGACATAAAGAAAATGTCTGATTGAAGAGGACACGGTCTAATTGCCTCGACAGGACACAGAGCCTGTGCCTTGTCCCTTCAAGTGCTCTTGAGCATAATTGAGTTCAGGGAGTCACTTGCTTTCTAGGACAATGTCAGACTCCCCTTTAGGCGTCACTGAGGCAGTTTATCCTTTTTACAACCGCCGTGTTTCTTTCGACTAGACTGAAATATTTTGAGAACTCGGACAGTTTCACAAGTGTGACTACAGCCCGGCCTGTCTGGGTTCCCCATATATTTTCTCTGTTTGATGGATCGGACTGTCGGACGCGACATCGATCTCAAGTTTTAAGGGCGCTTCTAGTTTCACTGCCAGTCCTCACAGCACATTCAATTTGGGTGGAATGTGGAGATGTCAGGTAAAAATTGATTTCCACCTTTCTAAGGGACATTTTCTGTCAGCAACCATCCTAAGTGTTCTAGAATCTTCTTGGTATTCCAGACTCATTGGTTGCGGCGTATCTCAGCTCTGTCAGCCTCGGTGGTAAAAGCCTATGTGGGTTGCAATCTTACAGAAACATGGGAGGGGGGCACGAAATCCATGTGACTACTGGACCACAGCTCTCATTATGTCTGTGTGTGCATGTGTGTGTGCATGTGCGTGCGCGTATGTGTGCGCATGTGCATGTATGTGTGTGTGTCTGTGTGTGTGTGAATCTGCACAGTGGCATTGGGCCATGTTGGTCCGAGGATTCGAAGCTCCAGCCCTGGCATTACTTCAGGATTCATGGCTTACTGGTGCCTGGCATGTTTTAGCCCCCAATCTGTCTGTCTGTTTGTCTACCCCCTAACCCCCCCCCCCCCCCTCCATTTGTCTATCTGTCTCTCCCTCTATCTATCTTCCACTGTTTCTGTCTCTCTGGCTGTCCCTCAACACCTCTCTTATCCCCTCTTTCCCATTGACCCTTCTCTCTATCTCTGTCCGTCTGTCACTCTCCTCTCATTTTCTTTCTTTCTCTCTCTCTCTCTCTCTCTCTCTCTATTTCTCTCTTTCTCTGTCTTTCACTTCCTCTCCATCTCTGTCTGACCTGCCTGCTGTGTGTGTCCCAAGCCTAACAGGTCTGTGGAGCAGAGCGGGGGGGAGGCCAACTTGGATACCAAGTGGAGAAAGAGCCTGATGTTCCCCATGGCAACGGGAGTCACGGTAACGCTCCTTTCTCCCGTGTGCTCTCCTGCCGTCTGCCTGCGCGCTCCATCTCTGCTCCACTCTTCTTCTCCCTCCTCCTCCTCTTCCTCCTTCCCGTGCCTCCTCTTCCTCCTCTCTCTCGCCACCTCCGCTGTGAGGCCAGATGTTCTAAGATCTGAACCTGGAAATGGAACGATACCCAAAGCAGCTGGACCCCGATGTGAATCGGCTATAAGACGAGAGGAAAGATAGGGGGCGCTGTTTCTCAAACGCATGAAGCGGGGGGGGGGCTTCCTTTTTTTCAGTTTGCTACACTCTTAGAGAGAGGGGTAAACATCATGTTGCTTAAACTGTTTTGGTAGCCTCTTTTTAAACACTTTAAGAACAGGGTGTAAAACATTCATGAACTATCAGGTGCCCGTTAACTAGCACCAAGTCTCAATTACTTGACAGTCAAGTGACCTCAAACTAACCCTGGCCCTGTCTCATGGACTGTCTGTGCCAACCGCAGACCCAACCATGAGCTGTATCTTCTTCATCCCCCAAGTCTAATCCTGTTTGTGCAACTGTCAACAAAGAGTTTGTGGATAAACAGCCTAGGCTATCAGAATAGAAGTAGAACGAATGGCTCTATTTTAGAATCTTTAATTCTTCTTTGGCTTGTCGTCATGTTGAACCTTTAAGATTCAAGGCGGAACTCTTAAAAGTTCTACTTGTTCTACTGTCATCCATCGTTTCTGGGGGGGAAAAAAAATATCCTTTAAGTTATGAAAAGGGCTTCTAGAGTTACAGTATGTGAAGAGCTCTGTTTTAAGGGGCAAGTCAATGAGCTCATATGACATTCAGATAGTATAGTGTGTATTTTTCTCTCTCTAGGAGTGTACTTAGGGTTAGACCACAATGGTCTCACACTCTATCTTTTTTCCACACACTCTCTTTTTCCTTTTTCTTTGAAACGCTGTTCTTTTCCAGGATAGAAAAACACCAACACACCCACACACGCATCCACACACAGACACACACACACACACACACGCACACGCACACGCACACGCACGCACACACGCACACACCCACACACAGACACACACACACACACACACACACACACACACACACACACACACACAACACTCACACACTCACACACACACACTCACACACACCCACCCACACACACACACACACACACACACACACACACACACACACACACACACACACACACAGACACACACACACACACACACACACACACACACACACATATATTTTGGTCTCTGGTTATGTGTCTGTCACTTCCTGAGGGACGGATATTTCCAGCGTCTGAGGGTGAGGGTCTCCAAACAGAGGGCCACTGTTCCAGTTGTGTGACTTTGGTTTTAATGACAAAGTCGAGCTAGCGGGGATGAAGCTGAAGTAAAGGTCAGTGTATGTCTTATGCTGTTGGAGTGCATCATTTAGTCTTGGGAGGGATGACAAGGATTGACATTGTTCTGTCACTGGACGTTCCTGTTCCCGAATTACTGGTACTGTATGTGTGTGTGTGTGTGTCAGGTGGTGTTTGTGTGTGTCTCTGTGTGTGTGTGTGTGTGTGTGTGTGTGTATCTGTGTGTATCTGTGTGTGTGTGAGTGTGTGTGTGTGTGTGTGTGTGTGTGTGTGTGTGTGTGTGTGTGTGTGTGTGTGGCGGGTGGTGTGTGTGTGTGGCGGGTGGTGTGTGTGTGTGTACAGGCTTTGCAGCACAAACACCACATTCAGATTCTAAGAAATGAGAAACCTGGAAAGGGATCTGTGGGGGATTGCCTGTTGCATCACCTGGCAGAACACACCCACCTACCTAAACCCACGCGCACACACACACGCACACACACACACACACGGGTTCATTACGTGCAGAGGGAATACTTTGCTGTAGGTGTATGTGTGGCGGGAAAACTAAGCAAAGATTAAAATAATATTAGGGAGCTTTGGAATCTATCAGATGACCTGTTTCGATGTCAGCCTAGATGAACTCCGTTTTTGTGCTTTCAAGTCGAACACAAACCAGGTGACATAGGACAGGAGCGTGTATGTGATGCTGGAAAGGGAATGATGGGGAAGGCTCTCTGTAATAATAAGGTTGCATTCTAAACTTGAAACAAAGACAAAACGGATATTCTCATCTCAAGATTTGATGATGAGACTTACAGGAAATGTATGCTGAGCATCTGAAAAGGCTTCCTGTGTTTCTGGCCTTCTGCATCATGTACACAGTGAATACTTATTACTGTAGGCTACCGATATTATGATGGCGATTCTTACACGACACTATCACTATTACGTCTCTAGTTGAATTTGATATGAAAACAGCTTTCTGCAGTTTGGGTTAGGGTGAGGTTGAATTTTTTGATTGTTGTTTAGTTGAATTTGACAGCTTTCTGGTGTGTGTGTGCTTGAGTGTGTGTGGGGTGTGTGTGTGTGTGTGTGTGTGTGTGTGTGTGTGTGTGTGTGTGACTATGAAAACAGATTTCTGCGGTTGGTGCCTCTAATGCCTGTGAAATGCCTACATTGTTGATCACACACACAACACCTTTGTGATCAGACAAATCAGGCGCTAAGGGCTGTGTGCATGTTGTGTAATTAACAAATGAATGTGCCCCAGTAAACAAAGTTGATTTATGTGATGTCTTTTTGTTGCCTCTAAGAATCCATGGTGTGCATCTATCAAATGTAGGGCCCTGTGTGTTTGATTTCAGCTTGTGTGTGTGAGTGTGTGTCTGCCTGTCTGCCTCTCTCTGCCCCTGCCTGCCTGCCTGCCTCTCTACCTCTCCCTCCCTGACTGTCTCTCTATCTAGGATGTCTATTTGTCTGCTTGTCTCCCTGTCTGTCTGCTTTTCTGTCTGTCTGCTTTTCTGTCTACTTTTCTGTCTGTCTGTCTGTCTGTCTGTCTGTCTGTCTGTCTGTCTGTCTGTCTGTCTGCAGTATTCCTGCATGTGGTAAACCTGTTGCCTTAGTGAGAGTGGCGTGTCCAGGATGGTTTACTGGAGGATAAGGTCATTAGATCAGTTACAGTTGGGTGGCTGCCTCCAGAGACAATGCAACGCCAGTGCCTTCGCTTTCTCCTTCGCCTTTCGCCTCCGCTTACCTCAGGGTGCTGACTTTATATTTCACTCCCAGTGACCTCCCTCTCTCTCTCTTCCTGTTTCTTAGAGAGATAGAGAGAGAGGGAGGTAGTAGAGAGAGAGAGAAAGGAAGAGGTAGCAAGAAGAAAGGAGAGAAAGAGGGACTGAAAGTGAGAGAGATAGAAAGAGAGAGGGAGAAAGAGAGAAGGAGTGAATCAGACAGAGAGAAAAAAGAGAGAGAGGTAGAAAGAGAGAAAGGGAGATGGAGAGAGGAAGGAGAGAGTCAGAAGGGGAGAGAGGGAGAAAGATTTCCCCTTCCATCCTTAATGGAGATTAAATGCAGATTTTATGGTACATCGAGCACGGGAGTACATTAAATCTTTTTAATGGTATTGTTTTGATACAAATGCTTTAAACTAGCCAGGCAATGTCAGCGAGGACAAGGGTGAGAACATCTGTTCACCCTTTACTACATCACCCACGATTCAGCAGCCCTCTCTGTCACATCATGTCACGCATTAACCAGACAAGTGTGGCGTCACATTTGCATCCAGACTCCTCAGAAACTCTCCTAAAGGTGTAATGTAATATGTCCTTATTCTATGACGTTTAAGTGGTTAAGAAACTCTCCTAATGGTGTAATGAAATCTGCCCTCTCGTGTTTGTCTTGTCTTCTGTCCCTTTGGTTTGGCCCTCGATAGTCTGAGTGGCAGAAATATAATTACCTGAAACTCTCCTGCCAGTGAATATGAACTGTCTTTTTTTTTTTACTGTTCCATTAAGCCATCTCTGGACAGTCAGAACAGCTGAAATTTAATTACCTGCTTCAAAAAAAACTGAAAAAGACCCACCTCTGTGTCCATCAGTCTTGGTGTGCCACCTGTCTTAGCACCTGTTGTAGTTACCTGTTTGAGCACCTTCTGTCGCACCTGTTGTGTGCTACCTTTTTCCTCACATTCTCAGGAGGTGAGAGGTCCCAGGACTTTAATTAAGTCACCTTTTGTTCTTTTTTGCTTTGGGCTATTCTTTCTGTTGGTGAAGGCTACTACACATTAGTCACAGAGAGCAATGTCCCTGTAGCAGAAATGCAGAGAGTAGTATGCTCAAGAAAAACAATCGCCCACTTGATGTCTGAAATAGCATTTCACAGCCTATGTGTGCTACGTTATTTGGTAAGGATGATCTGATGGTGATGAGCTTTTTTGGTGTTTGTTTCTTGGAAATCACAGTGGAATTGGCAGAAAGAATAGGATTACGGGAGGCGTCTCACCTGACTTCCGGTCGTAGGTATAGTTCTTGTTTCTAAAACTGTCCGGAAGAGGCTCATCTTCAGGAGTAAGAACCATTAGTAGCGAAGGGAGAGAGAGTCATCCAGCCTCGAATCCAGGGTACCAAACCTGCACCCTGACCACAACACAAAAGAGCTAGGCTCCTTGGTATGGCAGTCAGAGTGCAGGCTCAACAGGGAATCTGTCACAGTTCTGCTTACCAGTAAAGAACCCTGTTCAACCATAATTTGTCAGTAAATGGTTCTTGGTCTGAAAAGTTATTGGAGAGGAACTTGTCCCTATTTGTTTTTCAGTCAGTTGGTGTAAACAGACCACTACTGCCCCCTCTGGCCATGTCATTATGGCCACCATGGCGACCACACAGATTGTCCACAAACTGGAGCTGGAACTTCCTTCCCTGTCACCAGTGTCAACTCCTGACTGCTTGTCATGTAACCCACATTAACCCTGACTCTGACCCAACCCTAAGCCTATTGGCAGCAGAGGGTCAGCAGATGGCTTGTGTGTTGTTTATGGTGGGCTGTTATTAAGTGGGGCTATCAGGCCATTTCCTCCACTTCCCTGCTCCACTGACCCAAAGCCAAAGACCTGAGGCGAACTGCGCCTATCCAGTATCATGGCGCTGCAATGTACCTGTTTGGCTAGGTGTTCAATGGGCCGGGGCCAATCTGGTTAGGCGTCCCCGCAGGCCGCTGCCCTGTTTGCTGCTGTGGTTCACCGGTGGTCTGCTGTCGGGCCCATGGCTGCCGTCTCAAGCCTCTTAGCCTCCCTCAGACGCTCTCCGCAGCTCGCCACGACTGTGTTAATCCAAGATTAGGCCAACCCCATGCCATGTTTGTGTGTGTGTGTGTGTGTGTGTGTGTGTGTGTGTGTGTGTGTGTGTGTGTGTGTGTGTGTGTGTGTGTGTGTGTGTGTGTGTGTGTATGTGTGTGTGTGTGTGTGTATATGTGTGTGTGTATGTGTGTGTGTGTGTGGCAGAGAGAGAGAGAGAGAAACTTGGGTTTCAACCCAAACATTTACTGCAACAGGGTGATTTTTGCTCAAACTGTTATTATTAATGTTATGAATACTCAGTGTGTCCCTCTGTGTCTTTGTGTGTGTGTGTGTGTGTGTGTGTGTGTGTGTGTGTGTGTGTGTGTGTGTGTGTGTGTGTGTGTGTGTCTGTGTCTGTGTCTGTGTCTGTGTCTCTGTGTGTGTGTGTGTGTGTGTGTGTGTGTGTGTGTGTGTGTGTGTTTGGTCTATGTTTGTCTCCCTCATTTGCTTTTGGATTAATTAGGTAAACTTTTAGGCAAACATTTGCTTCCCAGGGCCCTGTTTTCATCGACGGCAACGAGCAAAGCAACAAGCTAAGTCGGCGTGCAGTTAGTTGGCTAAACTAAAACTAAACCTGAACTTAAACTATCGTGTGCCGTGTCGGAGCGCTGCGCTGACCCACCCATGTTTGTGTACATTTTTATGTATGTATGTATGTATGTATGTATGTATGTATATGTCTGTATGTGTGTGTGTGTCTGTGTGGATGCATGTGTGTTTGCATGGATGTGTTTGTGTGTGTGTGTGTGTGTGTGTGTGTGTATGTGTGTATGTGTGTTTGTGTAGTGTGTGTGTGTGTGTGTGTGTGTGTCTGTCTGTGTATGTGTGTGTGTGTGTGTGTGTGTGTGTGTGTGTGTGTGTGTGTGTGTGTGTGTGTGTGTGTGTGTGTGTGTGTGTATGTGTTTGTGTGTGTGCATTTGAATGTACAGTCATGGACGAAAATGTTGGCACCCTTGCACTTTTGTCAGATAATGCACCACTACTCCCAGAAAAGTGTTGCAATTACAAATGTTTTTGCATTTACATGTTTATTTACTTAGTTTGCATTGGAAAAACACAAAAAATCTGAGAAATAATGCCCAATCTGACTTTATTCCACATAAAACTCAAAAAAGGGCCGGACAAAATTATTGGCACCCTCAACTTTATAATGGGGAGAACACCCTTAAAAATAAAGAAATACAAATATCTGAAATCAATTGCTTCCTGTAACCATTAATGAGGTGTCTTACACCTCTCTACTGGAATTTCGGACCACTCTTCTTTTGCCAACTGCTCCAGGTCTCTCACATTTGAAGGGTGCCTTCTGCCAACTACTGATTTGAGATCATGCCCCAGTTGTGCTATGGGATTAAGATCTGGAGTCATCTTGGACACTTCAGAATTCTCCAGTGCTTTGTCTTAACCATTTCTGGGTACTTTTTGAAGTGTGCTATGGGTCATTGTCCTGCTGGAAGACCCATGTCTTCTGACGGAGACCCAACTTTCTGACACTGGGCCCTACATTGCGCCCAAAAATTTGGTAGTCCTCAGATTTCCTGATGCTATGCACATAGTCAAGGCATCATGTTCCAGAAGCAGCAAAGCAACTCCAAAACATCGGTCCAAAACATCGGTCCAGCTCCACTGTATTAGCCTGCCGTGTTCTTTTCTTTGAAGGCCTCATTTCGTTGTCTGTAAACTACTTTACCAAAAAGTTCTACTTTGGTCTCATCTATCTACAGGACGTTCTCCCAGAATGATTTTGGCTTCCCCAAGAAAGTTTTGTCAAACTCAAGTCTGGCTTTTTTAGGTCTCTGTGTCAGCAGTGGGGTCCTCTGGGTCTCCTACCATAGCATCCCATTTCATTCAAATGGCGACGGATAGTGCAAGCTGACACCGTTGTACCCTTTGTCTGCAGGGTAGCTTGAATTTATTTGGAAGTGGTTCTAGGTTATTTATCCACCATTCAAACAATCTTTTGTTGCATTCTGTCATAAATGTTTCTCTTCCTTCCACATCCAGGGAGGTTAGTGACAATGCAATGGGCTGTAAACTTGTTGATGACACTGCGCACAGTGGACACAGGAACATTAAGAACTCTGGAGATGGACTTGTAGCCTTGAGATTGTCCATGCTTTTCTACAATTTTGGTTCTCAAATCCTCAGACAATTTTTTGCTCTTCTTTCTTTTCCCCATGCTCAGCGCGGTATACACAGACACACAACACAAAGGTTGAGTCAACTTTGCTCCATTTTAACTGGTTGCAAATGTGATTTCTGTATTACCAGCATCTGTGGCTCGCCACAGGTGAGTTTAAATAAAGATTAAAGGAGAATTACATGCCAAAAATACAATTATTTCTTAAGGGTGCCAACAATTTTGTCCGGCCCTTTTTTGAGTTTTATGTGGAATAAAGTCAGATTTGGCATTATTTGTCAGATTTTTTGTGTTTTACCAATGCAAACTAAGTAAATAAACATGTGAATACAAAAGCATTTGTAATTGCAACTCTTTTCTGGGAGTAGTGGTGCATTATCTGACAGAATTGCAAGGGTGCCAACATTTTCGTCCATGACTGTATGTATGTGTGTGTGTGTGTGTGTGTGTGTGAGTGATCCCCTGGCAGTGGTAAGCAGAGCATGAACAGCTTATGATAGAGTAGCACAGAGCTCCCACTGCAGGCCAGCTTTAGTGCGCTGCAATCCTATTGGCCGGCCCCTTGACCTGCAAAGTAGATGAGGGTAATTTCTGTTTTGGGCACGCCTGTCCTGATGGTTATTGATCTCTCCCTCCCTCCCTCTCTATCTCCCTCTCCCTCTCTCTCTCTCTCTCTCTCTCTCTCTCTCTCTCTCTCTCTGCCAGTCCCAACTCTTCTCCTTCGTCTCTTTCCCTCTCCTCCCTCCTCTCCCTCTGTCTCTACAGGTTTAGCCAAAAAAGCAGCGTGATATATTTTCCTGTCTTAAGTTTAGCTCCGATGTCCCAGATTCTGTCGCTCACAGTCAGTCTTGACCCAGATGTTTGGGGCCTGGATTTCACCGTGGGATCCACTTGTCGTGTCATGTCCATACAACGCTAGCATCCTCCAGTCCTGGGTGACCTTAAATGCTAATATTTGCGCACCCCATCCATCAAACAGTGCTTCCTCACCAGCCTTGATTACAAGCAGCTCGGTTATTGTCTTCCTAGTTCAGGCTGTAAAGCATAAAATGGAGATTTTGGTGGGGGGGTGGGAGAAGGTCATTTTTTATGATGTGTGGTTCCACATCAGACAGGATCACGCGATGCAGACACCACACTGGGGAGTGGTATGAAGTTGTGGAGGCGACGGGAAAACGAGGACAATCCTCAAACCTTCCAAGAATAAATCTCCCCGAAAAATCAGCAGCAGCACACATCACGTGGAACTTGTAAGTGGCGGCCTCTGGCAGTCGGTGGGGCATAATTATGTGGTGCACCAGTGGTTGGCTGATTATATAGGATGCTGTTGTTCTGGCTCGGGATGGGTGGGCTGGTTTTATGGTTATGAGAATGTGCTGGCTGACCACTGAAAACAACCCCCCGGCTGTCAGAAGACCTTCAGTGCCTTACCGTGTGACACGTGTTTCAGACTGCATGGAGACCCCTAGCTGTGTGCACAAACACAGATGGAGATCAGGTTGCCATGGTGAGACTGATCAAGTCCTTAGATAGAGAAGAGCGCTGTAAGCAGGACATTTTCAGAATCGTGAGGGACAACCACGAGGCCAAGTCAAATTCATGTGCAGAAAGCAGTCATCACATCACTAACTTTGAGTATTGTATTTATGCTAGTTCATTATCCCCAGTGCCATTGCTGGTCTAGTGTTGAGAGTTACTTACAGAATAGTTGGGTTGTTAGTCATGTCGGTGATGTTTTTCTTCTTGTAATGGACCGGATCTGGGCTGGTGTGGGTGACTTGTAGCCTGGATACCAGACCGAACCCCGCCCACAACATTTTTGGTCTGGAAGTTCGGTCTGGCACTGCTCTGTTGGGGAGAAATTATCACAGATCCGAAACGGATCTAGCCAATCAAATTGTCAGGACGGGCTTTATACGATGATGGACAGATGGCTTGAGTTGAATTAACGGTAGATTCAAAATCGTACCTATATGGCGGCGTCTCGGGACCTGTTAGTGGGAAATATTTTATGTGAATTAAGCTATCTACACAACTTTTTTATGTCTACATTGACTCGGTTAGTTGTGTATGTGCAACACGAATGTTGCTGAGTATTGTAGGTCTTAACTGAAGCTCTCAAGCCCATTATTGTTAGGTTATTGCTAACGCTTAGACCAAAAATCCATTGAAACACATAGTAGCTAGCTAGCCTTGCTGCTAATAAGTATAACGTGAGCCTGCATATCTCACAGATATTGACAGCGCATTCATTTTGAAAGAGGAACAGAGAAACGCGATTATGGCATTTGTCGATCGAAAAGATGTTTTTGCCGTCCTTCCTACGGGATCCGGTAAAAGTTTAATGTATCAGATGGTCATACTACGTTGCGCTGATTGATTCTAGGTATCCAATTGAGCGAAGAGGCATTTTCTTTCCTGGTTCGTTGAAACACGCCCCATAATCACAGCTCAATGGAGCAGTATCAGACTCATATTCTGACTAGAATTATGAGTATGACATCGTCAGGCTAGTTGATTTGTGGCATACTACACTGAATGGGGGATGCCAGCCTGTGGTGGTATTATGGTTCTGAACGATTCATGGAGAAAGTCATAAAGATTTCTG
>NC_137912.1:22911043-22981043 GCF_963457725.1 Sprattus sprattus
GGGCCCGGGGGTGTTAGTGTTAGCTTGTTAGGAGTTGTCTGCAGGAAGACGGAGATGGCTGTGGGCTTTTCTCCTAAACCCTCCCCTTCACCCCCTCCCCACTCCTCCCTCACCCGCCTCACAGCCCTGCATGTACCTTGAAGGCGCCGCTTTTTTGCCTCTCTGGATGAAGACAGAGTTACTGGGCGTAGACCAGAAACAAACAGCTCAAAACAACTTGATTGCAGGTTCAACACCTATCCAGACAGTAGGCCAGAGGGAGACTTGGACCAGACCGGGATGAGTCATCCTGAAGGGCTGTATATTTCCTAAATCCAATGAGCCAGAGACTTTCACCCTCTGGTTATTGCTCAAATTTGCATTTAGTGAAAAGAGATAAATTGGCCCCAGTGGTTAACCAGTGGGTCACAATCTACATTCTTTCGTCTACGTTGTTGATTTAACCATTTCATGCCGAAAGTTATTCATGAACATAAAAAAACAATACGGTTCTATGTTCTGTGTTGTTCCTCTGAATGTTTTCTCTGAAAGGTGAATATGAGAACAGTCTAGATATCACTTCGACTGAAAACAAGATACAAGATATTTTAATTTAATTTAATTTATTTCATTTCATTTAACAAACACTCCGAAGCAACTGGCTGTATCGCACAGATACATATTGTTATCAGCCTATGTGCTTCCTTGGTATTGAACCCATGAAATTGGTGATGCTAGCAACTTGCTCGACCAGTTTAGCTTCAGGAACACAAGTCGTCTGGCTAATGCAGCTTCAACCAAGCGGTCAACCATCGGTCAACCAAGAAAGGTGTTCCTGTTGCTAAACTAGTAGCTTACCTGGTAGATTGATGGGTAACACTTTATTTGAAGGGGTCTACATAAGGGTGACATGACACTGTCATAAGAATGACATGACACATGTCATACACATTAATGACACGTTATTTTTGTTCATGACTGGTTCATGACTGTTGTCATAATGTGTCATTCGGTGTTTGTAGGGTTAGGGTTAGGGTTAGGGTTAGGGTTAGCTGTGTGTACAAACACCGAATGACACATTATGACAACAGTCATGAACCAGTCATGAACAAAAATAACGTGTCATTAATGTGTATGACATGTGTCATGTCATTCTTATGACAGTGTCATGTCACCCTTATGTAGACCCCTTCAAATAAAGTGTTACCGATTGATGACACCATGACCATTGGGTGGATTCCAAGGGAGCACACGTCCTAATGAAACATGCAAATCTGCACAGTAAGTTGCTTTGGATAAAAAGGCCATGATAAATCGAGCAAATGAGAAATTAATCAAAATAATTAATCAAAATAATGCGAGGGAGGTAGAGTGCAAAACATTCAAATGTCACTTTCACACAAGTAGCCGGATAACAGAGAAGTAAGGCAGAGGAGGAGCCAAGCGAGTGTATAAGATAGGCTGGGAACGCGGTGACGAAGGATTCTAGTTCACGCTGTGTTAAATGCTCCGGTGCTAACGTTAGCGTTCAGTGAGAAGATCCTATCTGTACAGGGGAGATTTAGTCTCTTTTGGGCTCCTGTAGTAGCAGGGGAATGCTAAGCACAGCTGTTTGTGCACATGTGTATCAGTATTTGTGTTTTCTGTTTTTAATGTGTTTGTTATTGTGGAGACTTGGCCCTGTGCGTCTCAGGCTCTGCATGTGTGTGTGTGTGTGTTGTGTGCGAGAGAGAGAGACACCCGTGGTTTTAGTAAATATTGATTACAGTTGTACGGAGGAGACGTCGTACTGTGTGTTTGTGTGTGTGTGTGATTGTGTGTGTGTGTGAGAGAGAGAGAAGGACTCTCGTGGTTGTAGTAAATGTTGAATACAGATGTACGGAGCAGACATCGTCCTCTGCACTGTAAAAAAAAAATGTAATAAAACAGAATTTTACTCAGGCACGTGCACAGATAGACCCCAACTGGTGCTCAAGCACCAGCCCTTGTGCCCTGGTTGAGAAAAAGTGCCCTTTTTTTCTGGAGACCAATTTTTTTTTCAATCATCAATATTTCTAGAATACAAATTAGTCTCTCGTCATCAATTTCCCCAAATGTGTTTTGATATCTGAGGGGGCATTTATTTGGAGTTCTTGTGAGAATTTCGCCCCGACATGCTCCGCGGCATAGACATAGAATAAGTATTCTTTGCCTATGATCTGCGGTGCTCACAAGCCCCCTCCGCGCCCCTCCCTCCTCATCCCCCACATCAGTGTTGAGCGGCAGGCCAACAGGTGCAGCCTACTTCTTCACTGACCTGCATCAGACAAACAGGTAATGACGGTGTTTGTGCAATCCCCCGACGTTGTATAAATTAACAACATTAGTGCCGCTGAAAACAATACGTCTGAAAACCGGACTGGTCCGACGTTTCCTAAAAAAAATAACCAGACAACTAACTTGATTTCAAAGCATTGTCCAGCTGTTTACTGACGTTTGTCAGGTTTAATGACATTACTTGTCTGAAAGTGCATATTTTGTGTTGTATAAATGCCGTTTAAACAATTTCGAAAGTATGTTGAATGTTAGTTTATGAATGTCACGAGAATTCATAGCTAGAAAATAGCAGGTAAACTATGCTAGCTCTCGGGGTCATGCTATCCTTGTCCCATATTGTTTAACGTGATATTTATGTATCTCTTCGTTTTGCCTGTTTTACAACGACGACCAGAATTTTTCCTCCCAAAAAAATTATGAAGGGCGGTCATTCCAAAAGCATTGGTTTTCTAAAAATGGGTGGCTGGAGTATTCCCCAAGTTCAGATTTGATGCACAAGCATGGTGAGGTGGACCAATTACAGAAAAAAGGCACCCCAGACATAATTTGATGTATCAGACGTTAAGGGAGAGGAAGCCAGAGAGCGAGAGAGATTTAATTTATTAATAATTTTGGTGATGGGCGCCCTTTTTTTTTTTTGAGCACCTGCCCCCCAAAATGTCTGTGCACGTGCCTGATTTTACTGTTTATTTTTACAGTTTTTTTCTGTATTTTTAAAATACCATTCATTTTACAAAAAGAAACTGTGATTTTACATGACAAATGTAAAATAACATGAAATCACTGTAAATGTAAAAACACAGAATATTTCTGTTGTTTTACACAGAAAAAACCCATTAGAAATACGTATATTTACTGTTGTAACACGGGTAGATGAAATCAAGCATTCTGATTGGTTGAGAGTGAGTCACTCAAAAATATCGAAACTGAACAAAGATGGCGGCGTGTAGCCTGTTAGTGGGAAATATTTGATGTGAATTAAGCTATCTACACGACTTTTTATACGTCTACATTGACTCGGTTAGTTGTTTATGTGCAACACGGATGGTGCACAGTATTGGTGGTTTTAACTGAAGCTCTCAAATATTATTTTAGGTTGCTGATTTCGCGTAGACCAAAACCCCATTAAGAACCATAGTAGCTTAAGCTAGCTAGCCTCTCTGCTAAAAGTATACCGTTAGCATACAGATTATGCTCTCATACATAGACATATACATGTGTTATGTCTATGCTCTCATACGCCTCCTGCATTGAGGCCGATGTAGGGTCTGCGCGCGCCCAAATAGAACATTCTTGCACTGGTTACCACGGAGTTTCAACACTGACAAGACACACGACAGCAGAAGACTAAAGGTAAATGTCTTTGTACTTATGTAATTGAGTTCTCAAAAATAAAAAGCTTAATACCCTGGCATTGTATTTGACGATGAAAGGCTCATTGTGTATAAGTTGTCGTGCTGTCATGTTGGTGTGCTGAATGGGGGCCGTAATGTGAGTGTAGCCAACACCATATGAGGCTCTGGCTAACTTTGACTAGCTAGCTTGCACTGACAACCTTCAGTTTGTAGTCGTTAGGTAATGTAAGCCATAGTAGCTAGCTAAGGTAACATGTACAGTTCAAGTTAGCTAGCTAGCCAACCTGGATAATTTAATCTGTAAAATTGGTTGGCATTTTGTATTTGCTATTGAAAACATGCAGAGTGAGAGAAAGTAAAAACCTGGCTAGTAACATATTGCGTTTTCTAATGACGAAGGCTCTTTTAAGCACATATCATAGATACTCTTTTGCCATAGCTTTAAGGCTAGCTATTTAGCATATCGTGTTGGCTAGTTTGCTCCATTTTATATTATAACCATAGAGCAGGGGCAACGCCAGTGGTGTAAATCAGTTTTCCCCAAACCCTTTTCTCTCGAAGCACAATCTATGTATTCTATGGGGAAAAAAGTCTCACGGCACACCAGCATTACATGTTATTGTGTTGTTTGGTTGTGAAATGCCTTTTAAGTTTAGTTTGTTCGAGTTCCCCCCCACAGACAAGGCACAATGGAATCGGGAGCAATCTCCTGTGAACTTGAATGCATAGCTTGAGTATTGGTCATTGTATTGTCTGTTCCTGACCTGCTACATTTTCTTTTTCTGTTCAATTCTACAACAGAGTAACCGGCCTTGAACGGTTCAAATAAAACACAGTTCGGTAAGATTTAATTACTCAAATACGGCACTATCTATCAATCTAATTTTGCTACATGGTTTGATAAGCTAGCAAAACAATGGCAATGGTAGAAGTGGCTGTCTGTTTTTTTTTTTTTTTTTTTTTTTACTGTAGTGAATAATGACTAAAACCTTGTTTTTCTTCTCTTTATCAGCAAATGGAGGCTAGCTTTAAAAAAAATACTGGCATCTATCTACCTAGATGGCAGAGAGATCTGCAAGATAGTTTACCACCTGCGAAGGAATTACTTGATGAATGAAAATCTCAAGATGGCCTACCTTCTGAAGTGTATATATAGATTGATTTCTCATGTATAATGCCGACTTCAATGAGTTTATTGATACAGATCGTAACACAGACATCAACGAACTTGATACATTTCAGTTGTTTTTTTCTGGTCGGGTTCTGAGCTAGCGGATGCAGAAATTCAACTGATATGTCCGGTAAGTCTGTAAGATAAGAAAACTTTGGTTGAATAGTTGTTGCTAATTTTTTAAGTAATTGTGCAGTCCTGTTGAAAATATGTGTTTTAAATGTTTGTTTAGGGATTTTAAACTGCACCAATGGCTCATACATTTTTGCTTTGGTTTGTGTTTTTCTCCAGCCTCCTCCCCTGCCAAGACAGACACATTTTCTACCTTCCCATGACAGGCTGGACGACAGTGGATTGGAGTACTCAAAGTACTAATTCAATCAAAAGCTCCAAACATACTCACAGAATATGAGAAATCTGGTACCATATGCACAAAAAACAGGGTGCTACTTGTGAGGGTTGCTGTCAGCAATCTTGAGGAGAGATGAGGATTGTAAGTTGACGACACTGTCAAAGTGTGAGATTCAAAAGTATTGACAGTGGAGTGGAAGTTGTTCTTATATATCTCATACTTAAAATTAATATTTTAGTCAATACATGTGAAGTGTGAGTATAACTGATGGCAATACATGTTTCTAATTGAAGAGTTCAGGTGCAAAAACTTAAAAATTTAGGTATGATATAAAGGGAAATATTCTCAGTGCCTACTATACGATAATCATGCCAGCTGTGTTTTTTCCAATTTACCACAAAAAAGGTCAGGTGGACTTCTGAACTCTTCAATGTGTGTTTAGAAATGGTTTGGTTGATGCTGTCTGTTATTTTCAGTTACCCATCCAGTGATGACAAGGTGCGTCTTGACAAGAATGTTGTCACCACGTTTCCTAAATTGAGTGTCAAAATCCAGGAACACAATGAGGGATATGTAAGTGTTACCTTCCCACCCCACATTTTACTGATGTACCAAATGTTTATTGTTTCAGAAATAAGGGCCATTGTATTTTTGGTATTATTGACTGATGCCTCATGTCCACTCTCTACCTTCAACCCATGAAAAGGAACACTTACCCCCCCCCCCCCCCCAATATCTCAGTAAATATAGCCTGTAAATTCAAATGAATAAATTGGATGGAATATTTATCTTTGTACATCTTAGTTTGACTTCGATAGCCAGTTTGAGGGGAAAGCTGATCTTTTCCTTCGCAAATGGCAGATGAACATCATCCCTAAGCTAATGAAGGTTGCTGCGTTGGAGTTGTCTGAGGATCTGGAAAATCCTTCAACCACCAGGAACAACAGTGATGGTATGTTGGTTCGCATTCAGAAAGATAGGGGGGAAATGCACTTATAACTTTTATGCAATGGATAATAACTGAAGCCAGTTTAATTGTTCAAGATGACTTAAAGTGCATATGACACCTCAATACTAATTTTTTTTAATAAATAGAACGAAGGTGGTATTTCACAATCGATATATATATGTTGAGGAAAAATATACACATTTGACTTGTTAAAATCATCATTTGAATGCAGCGCCACTGAGCTACCGACTTCCCAAGCGACTCACTACCACCCTGCGTTAAAAAACTTAAATTACTTAAACGGAGGTACTCTGTTGCACTTGGTCGCCATTTTTCCTGACAGAAAACACATTTTCTCAGGGAGCCACCGGCTATTTTCTCAGTTGTAAATATGCCTTCACGGTGTGTTGCAGCATATTGCTCGAACGTCAGTTCCCATTCTTTTAGCCTTTTCAAATTTCCAAAAGACGAGGAAGTACGCGAGAAGTGGGTGCAGAATGTGTGTCGCACAAGAGTGCCTTCTCCAGCAAGCTTGAAATGACAACTAAAGTAATTTGCTGTGAAGTAATGCTGGAAGCATTGCTCTCTTTCCATTAAATAGGGAATGTATTTCACGTATTTAGAATGGCTGACCTAACAAACAACAGCTGTGAAAGAGCTACAGTACCTTGCGTAAGTATTCACCCCCTTGGATGTTTTACCCTTTTATGGCTTTTATAAATCAGTCATGGTCAATATAAGTTGGCTTTTTGGACAAAAAAATTCACAAAATAGCTCTCTTTAATGTCAAAGTGAAAATATATTTCTACACAGTCATGTAAATTAAATACAAATATGTAATGAAAATAAGTGATTGCATAAGTATTCACCCCCTTTATCACCCCCTTTATATAGACTGACCTAATTCAACAGAGGTCCAGCCAATTGGTGCTAGAAGTCTCACAATTAGTGATATGGGGATCAGTGTGCAGTAAATGTGTCTCAAGTGATTGTAGTATAACGACACCTGTGTCTGGAAGGTCTATTCACTGGTCAGTATTCAGTAATCAGTATTCCTGGCTACTGTTACAACATGAAGACCACAGATCACCCTAAGAAACTCAGAGAAAAGGTTATTGAAAAGTACAGGTCAGGGGAAGGATACAAAAAAATGTCCAAGGCACTTAACATCCCCTGAAATTCTGTTCAATCCATCATGAAGAAATGGAAGGAATATGGCACATGTGTAAATCTGCCTAGATCAGGCCGTCCTTACAAACTGAGTGACCATGCAAGAAGGAAACTAGTAAGAGAGGCCACCAAGACACCTATGACTACTCTGAAGAAGTTTCAAGCTTCAGCAGCTGGTATGGGAGAGACTCTGCATACCACCACTGTTGCCTTGGTTCTTCACCAATCAAAGCTTCATTGAAGAGAGCCACTGTTGAAAAAATGCTCCCCTTTGGTCTCATCAAACCACAGAACCTTCTTCCACTTGACCATGGAGACTTCCACATGCCTTTTGGCGAACTGTAGTCGATCCTTTTTTTCAACAGTGGCTCTCTTCCATAAAGCTTAGATTGGTGAAGAACCAAGGCAACAGTGGTGGTATGCAGAGTTTCTCCAATCTCAACTGCTGAAGCTTGAAACTTCTTCAGAGTAGTCATAGGTCTATTGGTGGCCTATCTTACTAGTCTCCTTCTTGAACGGCCCCTCAGTTTGTGAGGACGGCCTGATCTAGGCAGATTTACACATGTGCCACAATCCATCCATTTCTTGATGATGGATTTAACAGAATTCCAGGGGATGTTTAGTGCCTTGGACATTTTTTTGTATCCTTCCCCTGACTTATACTTTTCAACAACCTTTTCTCTGAGTTGCTTAGAGTGATCTTGGGTCTTAATGGTTTAACAATAGCCAGTAATACTGATTACTGAATACTGACCAGTGAATGGACCTTCCAGACACAGGTGTCGTTATACTACAATCACTTGAGACACATTCAATGCACACTGACCCCCATTACACAAATTGTGAGACTTCTAGCACCAATTGGCTGGACCTCTGTTGAAATAGGTCAGTCTATACAAAGGGGGTGATAAAGGGGGTGAATACTTATGCAAGCACTTATTTTCATTACATATTTGTATTTAATTTACATAACTGTGTAGAAATATATTTTCACTTTGACATTAAAGAGAGCTATTTTGTGAATTTTTTTGTCCAAAAAGCCAACTTATATTGACCATGACTGATTTATAAAAGCCATAAAAGGGTAAAACATCCAAGGGGGTGAATACTTACGCAAGGTACTGTAAGAGACTGGAGGCAAACGGTACATCTGCCTCAATGAGGGGGGCGTTATACTTATTAGCAGCGAGGCTAGCTAGCTACTATGTCATCACTGTCAGAACTCGGCTCTTCTGCTGGCTCGTCTTCCAGATACGGCTCAATGCTCACAATCACCTTTACAAACTGATCCGGATCGAAGTCTTCCTCAATCTCATCTCTGCTTGAGTCTGTTGCAGAAAATTGCTCAAAATTGCTGAATTCTTCAACCTCCATCGCTAGTTGTGTGGCGTGGGAACGAATGAGGTCTACCGCCAGGTGACCCTGTGATGTCAGTGGTGGTAGACTTCATTCGTTCCCACACCACACAGCTATCGATGGAGGGTGAAGAATTCAGCAATTTTGAGCAATTTTCTGCCACAGACTTCAGGTTTCAGGTAAGCCGGCACTGCTTGCCGAAGAGCGTCGCGAAAACCACACTTTGAAATCGTGTACAAACCTAATTTTTCAATCATCGGGTTTACACATGACTTCAAAGTACTATGTTTTATGTATAGTCTTGATAATTATATGCCGTTTACCTTTTTTTTTTAGGTGTCATATGCACTTTAACCTTGTGTAATGGTAGATATCTAATTTGGATTCTAATATTTTCATGTGTACATGCTTTGCTTCAAAGCACTTCAGATGCTCATACACCTTCTTTCACCAATGCCATCAGGACGAGGGGCTGGATGGAGTCGCTGCAGTGTTAAATCAGCCATTTCCTACCTCATGGACTTTGTGCAAGTATGTTTGTGTCTTATGACTTATTGGTTGCATCACTGAACCTCCTGATGTTGTGTTGTGGTCTCCTCCCCATGCTGGTTTAATAATGTAGTAATTCAAACGTTTTGTGTTACAGCCTAGAACGAGCATTTCATCATTGCTTGAGAATCCTGATTCATCGAGAGGCCACCAGCCTAGCATTGTGTGCATTGGACACCCAAGCGGAGCTGCCCAGCAGTAGCTGATCGTCGCAAGAAGTGACAAGATTGCTATGCCACTTGGAGATGAAGGGCTGATGTATTGGGCCTTATTGAAAAAAAAACATTTACATTTGCAGTCGAGTTGGAAATTATATTAGAAGATATCAAGAGTCTGTGGATTTTTGTTTAGTTTTTTTTTTTTAACTTTTTTTCTTTCATTTCCAATTCAGTTGAATTTGTTTTTGTTTGTTTCAGAACCAGTTGCTGTATGGTTACCTGTTAGTTTTTTTTTATATATATATACAGAATAAAAATACAGAGAATGGGAAATTGTAGTTGTTCTCAGCTTAGTCTTGTTCAAACACAATTCATTTAAGCCCCTTTTCCGACTGGCCAAAAACTGGTTTAAACCATTTAAAATTAAAATAATTATGGTGTTATTAGGTGAGTATAGTTTTTTTAAGTTGAAAGTGCTTTAAATATTCATTTTTTTTAACTAGTTTTTAAAGATTAATCAAATTATTGTTGTATACTATTATATTACATCTCATAAAAAATTATATACAGGATTTTTAAACAAATAATGCCATTAAAACCAACTAATAACAGCACATTTCTGTAAATGTAAGCATTATTACCCGTATAACAATGTTAATCTACCATCTTCATGGGTAATTTAATTTAACAGCACATTTCTGTAATTATGAGACCAATAAATGGATTTAGTGTGTGAACAAGTGATAGAGAGAGGCATATTCTCAAAGGCTGAAAGATCAGGTAAGTGACTATACACTAAAAATTATAATAAACGGTAATTTTCTGGCAGCTGGGGCGCCAGAAAAAATACCGTAAAATAACATTAAATTACAACATTTTCACATTTTAAAACAATTAAATGACCTAGAAAAATGGAAAATAAATGTTGTATTACGAATAATGTTCGTAATACAACGTTTATTTACCGTTTTTCTAGGTCATTTAATTGTTTTAAAATGTGAAAATGTTGTTATTTAATGTTAAAAAACCTGAAAATAAGGGAAAATCTTGGTAAAATTACAACTAAAAACTGTATTTTAATTACGGGAAATAACCGTATTTTTACGGTACAGTAATTTTCTGTTATTTTACGGTATTTTTCTGGCACCCCAGCTGCCGGAAAAAAACCGTTTTTTTACGGTACAGTAATTTTCTGTTATTTTACGGTATTTTTCTGGCACCCCAGCTGCCGGAAAAAAACCGTTTTTTTACGATTTTTTTTTTTACAGTGTGTGTGTGTGTGCGTGAGAGACAGAAAGATACTCCCATGGTTGTAGTAAATGTTGTGTACAGTTGTACCGAGGAGTCTCCTAAATCCTATGTGTGTGTGTGTGTGTGTGTGTGTGTGTGTGTGTGTGTGTGTGTGTGTGTGTGTGTGCGTGTGTGCGACTTGAGTCCCAGCCTCCCCAGCTTCTGTTTTGATTATTCCTGCCAGAAAAGCTCCAGAGTATTTCTTATTCTCCTCTCCCACCCTCACCCCTCTCACACACGCACACACACACACACACACACACACACACACACACACACACACACACACACACACACAGACACACACACACACACACACACACACAGACTCACACACACATGTACACACACACACACATGCACACACACACACACACACACACACACACACACACACACACACACAGACACACACACACACACACACACACAGACTCACACACACATGTACACACACACACACATGCACACACACACACATGCCCGTGGGTCCGCTAGCGCTGTACCCACAGAGATGCATATCTCTGTCACTGCACGTTTGCCAGTCTCATTACTTTCTCCAAGAGGATTTGTTGCTCTTGGCTTCGTTTCAGGTAGTGTTTAGCGAGAGAAATGTTATATGTGTGTGTGTGTGTGTGTGTGTGTGTGTGTGTGTGTGTGTGTGTGTGTGTGTGTGTGTGTGTGTGTGCGTGTGCGTGTGTTTGTGTGTGTGTGTAAGCATTTCTGTTTTCTTTTTCTGTTTTTGTTTTTGATCGACTGAGTGAAATGGGTTTTCCGAGGCCAGTCTCTGTAGGTTGAAGATCCGATCAGCCTAACAGGAAGGAGACTGAGCTCTCTGAGAAAACCACGGCTAGATGGTCATACATTTGACATACATTTGACCTCCCAGCCATAGGTCAAATGTATGTCCACAGCATCCTCCTCTCACTCAACTTCAATGTAAACCTAAATGGCCGTACACTTCCCATGGACCATGTCATCTTTAGAGCCTATTAGATAAAACGTCAGTTCCAATATAGTATAGCTGACATCTTAAAGACTTCCTCTTTAAAGTGAGTCAGGACTCGTACTCGTTAGAGAACATTCATGTAATATTAAGGAATGTCATGTGGTCTCAAAGAGATAGTTGAAGACTGTTATCTTAAGACTGGCACTCTGGTTTTAAAACAGCCAAGGGGGTTTGACATGTAAACAGAATGTCTCTTCCATCTGTGTCATGTCAGAATTCCTTCCTGCTGAGATCTTCAGGACTGTATGGGTTTGACCTGTGCCGAGGGTTGCCAGGGGTTGCCGGGGGGTTGTCAAGGATGCCGGGCCTGGGCTGGGCTGGGTTGTAACATTCCAGGCTGTTTGGCTGTTGAAACGGCCCACTTAAAGCGTTGCTCTCAAACAGACAGTGGCTTATAAATGAGGGGCAGGTCAAGGGCCATTTACCCTCAACACCCTCACTCAGGAACAAACACGTGCACTCATATTCGTACATATACACGTTTACACGTGTGCACACAAAGCAAACACAATGCATTTGTGTGGGATGTGACCAGGTTTATCTCTCACCAGGTGAGTGCCAGGTGAGACACACACACACACACATAACCCAAAGACAGGCCTCCTCCACTGATGTGTGATGTGAGATTTATGTTTTGTGTGTGTGTGTGTGTGTGTGTGTGTGTGTGTGTGTGTGTCTCCCCCAGATAGGTGTTGAGAAGCTGACGTGGAAGGACAGAACGCCAGGATACTTCATCAACATCTCCTCCATCCTCCTCATGGTAGGCAGCAGCCAATTCGTCACTTTTCTCTTTCTTTCTTTCTTTCTTTCTTTTTCTCTTTTCTGTCTGTCTGTCCTCAGTGTGTTCATCAATATCCCTGTCCTACTAATGGTAGGAACTGGCCAGGTGGCGTGTCACAAGATTGCTGTCTCTTTGTTTTCTCTTTCCCTTTCTTTCATTCTTTCTTTCTGTCTGTCACCAGTTTCGATCAGTTTGCAGAAGTAAACATTTTTGTATTTACCAATTGTATTGAAACATGGCCTGAAGTATTGTTGAGGTTCTCTATTTTTATCAAATCCTTCTATTCCTTCCAAACACTTCTCTCTCTCTCTCCCTTTTTCTCTCTCTTTCTTTCTCTCTCTCTCTCTCTCTCTCTCTGTCCTCTCTGTCCTCTCAGTCTGTGTTAAATGGTGTTCTCTTTCCTTTTTACCTTTTATTTTTATATATTTTCTTTGCATCTCCTGTTGATCTGGTGTCTTTTGAAAAACTTCTCTCTCTCTCTCTCTCTCTCTCTCCCCACCCACCCCAGTTTGGGGTGACGTTCTCAGCCGTGTTTGGCGTGATCATCTACCGGATCACCGTCTCGGCCCTGATGGCCATGAGTCCTGACCCAGGCACCAAGTCCAACGTGCGGGTCACTGTCACCGCCACAGCTGTTATCATCAACCTGGTGGTCATCCTCATCCTGGATGAGATCTATGGCGCCGTCGCCGTCTGGCTCACCGAACTGGGTGAGTGGCAATGTGTGTGTGTGTGTGTGTGTGTGTGTGTGTGTGTGTGTGTGTGTGTGTGTGTGTGTGTGTGTGTGACCTGGTGGTCACCCTTATTCTGGGTGAGAATTCAGGCGCCTCCCCCCCTCTGGCTCATCAAACTAGGAGAGTGGCATTATGCGGTGTGTGTGTGTGTGTGTGTGTGTGTCTGTGTGTGTGTATGTGTGTGTGTGCGTGTGTGTGTGTCTGTGTGTGTGCGTGTGTGTGTGTGTGCGTGTGTGTGTGTGTGTGTGTCTGTGTGTGTGTATGTGTGTGTGTGCGTGTGTGTGTGTCTGTGTGTGTGCGTGTGTGTGTGTGTGCGTGTGTGTGTGTGTGTGTGCGTGTGTGTGTGTGTTTGTGTGTGTGTGTCTGCATAGCGTGTGTGTGCCTTGGGGTGTGTGTGTGTGTGTGTGTGTGTGTGTGCGTGCAGCCGCAAGTATTATGTGTGTGTATGTATGTGTGTGTATATATGTGAGTGTGTGTGTGTATGTGTTTGTCTGAGTGTGTGTGTGTGTTTGTGTGTGTGTGTGTCTACCCTGTCCTAAACTCCTCCTCTTTTGCTTCCATGCTCCCCATCCCTGAGCTGTCACCCCCAGCTCCCTCTCACCTCCTCACACCCGTGTAAACTCTCCAGTGTGTGTGTGTGTGTGTGTGTGTGTGTGTGTGTGTGTGTGTGTGTGTGTGTGTGTGTGTGTGTGTGTGTTTGCAGATTCTCCTCAGAATTGTTCAGCTCTGTGTGTGTGTGTGTGTGTATGTGTGTGTGTTTGTGTGTGTGTGTGCAGATTGTCCTCAGAATCTTTCAGCTCAGTGTGTGTATGTTTGTGTGTGTGTGTGTGCAGATTGTCCTCAGAATCTTTCAGCTCAGTGCAGTGTGTGTGTGTGTGTGTGTGTGTGTGTGTGTGTGTGTGTGTATGTGCAGATTCTCGCTGAATCTCTCAGTTCAGAGAGTGTGTGTGTTTGAGACTGTGAATCTCTCTAGCAGCCCATTAATGTTTGATCAGATCCTGAGGGGCTGGTGGTCCAAAGCTGGGGAAACAGAAGCGTGTCAGAGCATCACCACACACACTTCCCCTCGAAGAGATGCCTTTAATAAATAAAAAATCAGCATCCCTAGAGGACAGGAGTGTGTGTGTGTGTGTGTTTGTGTGTGTATGTGTATGTGTGTGTGTGTGTGTGTGTGTGTGGTAGAGTGTGTGTTAGAGTGTGTGTATTTGGGTGTGGGTATGTGTGGATCGTGTGTGTCTGCGCGTCTGTACAGGGGTGTGTACATGTGGGTGTACGGGTATGTTGTTGTGTCCCTGTGTGTGTGTGTGTGTGTGTGTGTGTGTGTGTGTGTGTGTGTGTGTGTGTGTGTGTGTGTGTGTGTGTGTGTGTGTGTGTGTGTGAGTGAGTGGAGGGTGTGGTAGAGTGATGGTGGGAGTGATGCTGAAGTTTCCATCTTCACTCTGAATAAGTCATGCGGCCCACTAACCTGCCTACTTCCCAAGTCTGAGCGCATGTGGTCAGCATCAGGACCAGTGATGCTGTCACCGAGCCAACGCTTTCTTTCTCTAACCTAATGATGATGTCACCGGGACAACGCCTTCTTTCTCTAACCTAATGATGGCGTCACTGGGGCAACGCCTGCTTTTTCTTTAACCTACTTCTGCATAAATGTGCCAGGGTGAGATTACGTCAGGCCCAGTCAGTCTAACCCTAAGCTCTATACTTTCCAGCCAGAATATTCAGACCACCAGAGTATATGCAGCCTCTGATACCCTGATCCCTCTCTCCAGACTCAGAGTATATGCAGCCTCTGATACCCTGAACCCTCTCTCCAGACTCAGAGTATTTTCCCCAGTATTTAATGGATGTTTCAGCTCTGCTCCCCGCTCCCACAAGCACGTGTGTGCATATATATATATATATATATATATATATATATATATATATATATATATATATATTATAAATATATTTATATTTTAAGGGAGTTCTGCGAGTTATTTCTTTCTCCCACTCACACACACCCATCAGTTCCTTCCCAATCCCAATGACTCCTGCACCACCCTCTTTGGCCTAACCCTGCGGGCTCTCCTCTTAAAGGGCTATAGGGTTGATCTTAGAGTACCATCTTACCACGAGTAGAATGGCCATATTGTGTAGTTTTTCTCTGCTGCTCTTGTCTTCTTAAGGGAATTGTGGCTGGATGCATGGTGCTGTGTGTGTGTAATCTGCCATGTCAGATGGAGGTTGAGCCACAGAATGCATAGTGTGTGTGTGTGTGTGTGTGTGTGTGTGTGTGTGTGTGTGTGTGTGTGTGTGTGTGTGTGTGTGTGTGTGTGTATGTTTGTGTGTATTCCTGAATCTGGCTAGAGCTTACACCACACAGCCAGCATGCTGGGACAATTTACACACACACACACACATTTCTAGGGGGAAGAGAAGGCAGAGGAATGGAAAAAGAAAAGTTCGGGACAGCAGAGAGTGATGAGATAGATGAGAAAAAAAAGAGAGGGCTGGATGGCAAGGATGAGTAGAAGAGGAGAGAGATAAATAGAGACTGAAGGAGAAAGGAGGAGAAAGGGAAGGAGGAAGAGAATACATGCTTCTGCTTTTGGTTGAAAAAACCTTCCAGTTTGGAAACCTGCAAGACCATGACTGACTTCGGGTATATTTTCTTTAGTTCTGACCAACACATATATTAATATACACACACACACATACACATATATCTGAAGATCTCAGCCAGACAATAATAGTTTTTATAATTATGGCTTCAGGTTAGGACAGTGTAATACAACCTGCTCTCCTGCTGTTTCTGTGAGTGAAAATGACCATGCCTCCTCCCCCCCCATCCCTCTTTCTTACTCACTCTCTCTCGCTCTCTCACTCGCTTTCTCCCTCTCCCTCTCTCTCCAGAGATCCCTAAGACCGAGACGAATTTTGAGGAACGGCTAATCCTGAAGGCTTTCCTGCTGAAATTTATGAATGCATACGCGCCCATCTTCTACGTGGCCTTTTTTAAAGGGAGGTATGTGTTGGGGTCGGCAGGGTCAGGGGGTCACCTGTAGAGTACATATGGTCTGGGTCCGATCACAACCGACTGAGATCATCAGTTAGAGATGGAAAGATAAGAGAGAAGAGAGATATTAAGGATGGAGGGATGGATGAAGGAAGAAGAGAACGAGTAGGTCACCGGTGAAATATTTTCCCACACACACGCACACACACACACACACACACACACACACATGGAAGAGCAGAGTGTGTGCTGACAGGAGTTTCCAAGATGATCACAAACAGTTGTTCACAGGGCTGTATTGGAGGAAGATGATAGAGGGAGAGATAGAGAGGAAGGGAGAGAGGGAAAGAGAGAGAGGGATAGGGAAAGAGAGGGAGGGAGGAAGCGAGAGTGAGAGGTAGAGAGGGAGATAGAGAAAGGGAGGGAGATTGAAGGAGGGACGGAGAGAGAGAGGGAGAGAGAAAAACACAGAGGCCACTGCTTAGGGGCAGAAAACACACCTCCAGACTAAGAGGTTTTCCACAGCTATCAAAAACAGATAGTCACACGCACACACACGCAAACGCACACACACACACAAACGCACACACACATGCACACACATGCATACACATGCACACATACACAGATGCAGTACATCAATACACAAACTTCACCTCCCACTCACAAACAGATGCTGCACATCTGCAAACACACAGACATTGTCACTCGTGCACACAAGTGTACACTCAGATAGAAGAGGTAGCCACTCACACACACACACACACACACACACACACACACACACACACACACACACACACACACACACACACACACACACAGATACACACATCACAACACAACACACTCTCACACATACACAGTACAGGTTAAAAAACACATACACACACACTCACACACAGTAGAGGTTGAAACACGCACGCTCAGACACTCACAAAAACAGTAGATGTTGAAACACACACACACACACACACACACCACCATTTCTGTCTGTTACAGTAAAGAGTGTAGATTTCCCTGATAGGTAAACTGTGGGGGGAATGTTGTGGAATCGTAAACACCACACAGTTCTGTATAGAGTACTAACATCTGGAGGGCTGGAGAGAGAGAAACAGAGCTAGAGACACAAAAGGAAAGAGAGAGAGAGAGAGAGAAATAGAAACAAAAGGAGAGAGAAAAAAAAGGGAAAAATTGAAATAGAGGGGGAGAGACACCGAGGGAAGGGGAGAGAGAGAAATAGATGGCAAGCCCGAGAGAGGGGGGGGGGGGGGGGGGGGAGTAAGAGGTAGGGGGGATAGGGTATGAAAGAGCGAGAGGTGTAAAGAAATAGATAGAGTCAGTGTGTGTGTGTGTGTGTGTGTGTGTGTGTGTGTGTGTGTGTGTGTGTGTGTGTGTGTGTGTGTGTGTGTGTGTGTGACAGAGAGAGGGCGAAGAAATAAATAGGTTGAGAGGCCCACTCGCCTAGTCTTCAGTCTGGGTTTGCTCTTGTCTACAGATTTGCAGGCAGGCCTGGGGACTATGTCTACGTATTCAATGACTACCGTATGGAGGAGGTGAGTGTGTGTGAGTGTGTCTTTGTGTGTGTGTGTGTGTGTGTGTGTGAGTGAGAGAGAGAGAGAGAACAAGAGTGTTGTTGGTGTGACTTTGTGCATGCAAAGGTACCAGTAATATATCCTGTATTCATGCATATTTTCATAGCTTTTGTTTTGTATATTATTATTATTATTTGCATCTGACTACTTATACTAGCATCTGGTGTTTTGTAGTGTGTCTCCACTCACATCATCAGTCTGCCTGTTTGAGTATTGAATGCCTGTGTCTGCTTCTTTCTTTGTGTGTGTGTGTTTGTGTGTGTGTGTGTGTGTGTGTGTAGTGTGCTCCAGGAGGCTGTCTCATTGAGTTATGTATCCAGCTCAGCATCATCATGCTTGGGAAGCAGCTCATTCAGAACAACATCTTCGAGATTGGCATCCCGTGAGTACGCACACGCACACGCACACACATATATAAACACACACAGATTATTCTCCTCTCTCTTTCTCCTTCAGTGAAGACCACAGAGTTACTCCCAGCCACAGATTATTCTCCTCTCTCTCTCGGTGAAGACCACAGAGTTGTACTCCCTTCGCAGACAGATGGAGTCTGTCAAGCGTAAAGCACTTTTAGTTTTTCCTCAGGTTTTTAAGCTTCCAAACTTTTTGGAGCTGGGGAATTTACCCCTCCTTGCCTCTGGAGAGACATTTTTGAGATCATAATCTTTATTTAAGGTGATTTATGTGCCTCCATCTTACTCCTCCCCTACACACACACACACACACACACACACACACACACACAAACACACACACACACACACACACACACACACACACACATACACACACACACAAAGACACACACACACACACACACACACACACACACACACACATACACAAACTCTCTCTCTCTCTCACTGATGTACTTACTCTCTCTCACACACAAACACTGATAGGTACATACAGACCACCACATATAATCACAAGTTCTCCGCACTGTCGAAAAGAGACATTCCAGGGCTACTGTGCATGCTTACACAGGCAGTTTGATGATTGAGCAAGGGCTGATTATTGACTGTAATATGCAAAGCAGCTGAGGTAATCGGTTTTTTGGAACATGTGACCAGGATTTGGCCAATAGCAACGCTTGGAACAGCTGCACCTTATGCAGTCCAAGTTCTTTGAGGTTTGGTCAGGCCAAATCCCTGTCACTTCTTCCGAAAGTTTTGATATGCATCCGTTCGTGTGTGTGTGTGTGTGTGTGTGTGTGTGTCAGTGTGTGTATGGGTGTGTGTGTGTATGTGTGTTGTGTCTGTGTGTATGGGTGTGTGTGTTTGTGTGTAGAAGTCAGGAATCTAGGACGTGATCTCCCCAGAGCAGAGGAATGGACCTGAATGCCATGGACGCATTGGGCTGGAAATCCCTTTTTAACCTATTTCTCCTCTAACATTTGTCCGTCCTTCAGAAGTATGGGCACTCACCATACACACACACACTCACACATGCACACACACACACACACACACATTCATAGGCACCGTTCCAAGAACCACAAGCTAATAACACACTTGAGATGCGCATGTACTAGTGTGTGTATCTGTGTGTTTGCTCATGTGTCTGTGCACGCATATCTGATTGTGTGTGTGTGTGTGTGTGTGTGTGAGTGTGTGTGTGTGTGTGTGTGTGTGTGTGTGTGTGTGTGTGTGTGTGTGTGTGAGTGTGTGTGTGTGTGTGTGTGTGTGTGTGTGTGTGTGAGGTTGAGTCTGTGAGTCTGTGAGTCTGTGAGTGTGAGTCTGTGAGTCAGGTTGAAACACCTGCTTTCACATGCGCTCTGCTTGTCTTGTGGGATGTGGATTAGAGTTCTTTGGGCAACTTCAGCTCACCCCTCCCAAACATTGCATTGGGTCTGAACCAAAACAACCCCTGTAGACACCTGCTGCATTAGCATTACGTTATGGGTTATAAGTGCACAGGGTTGTAACTGCACAGGGTTAAAACTGCACAGGGTCATAACTGCACAGCTTCTCATTATCTGTATGCTTCTTGAGTCACACTGTTGTCACACTAATTGGATTAGCGCACTGGAGGAAGGAAATCACGACTGGACTTATACTTTGAACTTCACCAAGCACTGGCGCATCCTGTCCTGTCCAATCAAATCCCAGAGTTGGATTGTGTGTGCCGAACCCTTTGGTCGGGAATCAGAATTGAGTCAAATTCGGGACATATGTGCCAATGATCAGTGCCAATACCAGGACCAGGTTTAGACTAGACTGAAATCCGGTCAGGAGGCTGTCTGTCCTGCCTCTGGCCATGTGCAGGTAATGGGGTTATTGGTGCGGGTGAGGGCTCTATTTTAGCCACCTGTGGTGCCTCTCAAATGTGTGCGTTGTGACTGTGGTGACTCCAGGGAAGGGCCCACTTCTGAAGGCTGTGCTGAGGACCTTGGCAGAGAGAGATGAGTGGAGCGTGACTCAAACTCTCTCCATCTATCTCCCTCTCCATCTGTCTATCTCCCTCCCCATCTCTCTCTCGCTCTCTTTCACATGCTTTCTTCCTATTTCTGTCGCTGCCATGCTCTTTCTTTCTCTCTTTCTCTCTATCTCACTTCCTGTATGTCCCTCATCTTTTTTCACTCTCTCCCCCTCTTTCTTTCTTTTTCTCCTCCTTCTCTCCGCTATAAATACCTTCCATTTTTTGGGAAAGGGGGCGTTGATTCGTGCCACATGCAAAGCGGTGGCGACAGGCCGCAGGGACTGAGGACTCGAGCCTTAGGAGATAGAGAGATAGTGGGATGGAGAGATAGGCAGATGGAGAGGTAGAGAGATGGATACAAAAGAGATGAAGAAAGACAGCCCTGACCTACATCAAAGACCGCTGCTCCCTACAGACCACAACCATGCCTACCAGTCATTTTCTACCTCACGGAATGGGCACACAGAAGAGTCTGTGTGTGTGTGTGTGTGTGTGTGTGTGTGTGTGTGTGTGTGTGTGTGTGTGTGTGTGTGTGTGTGTGTGTGTGTGTGTGTGTGTGTGTGTGTGTGTGTGTGTGTGTGTGTGTGTGTGTGTGTGTGTGTGTGTGTGTGTGTGTGTGTGTGTGTGTGTGTGTGTGTGTGTGTGTGTGTGTGTGTGTGTGTGTGTGTGTGTGTGTGTGTGTGTGTGTGTGTGTGTGTGTGTGTGCGTGCGTGCGTGCGTGCGTGCGTGCGTGTTTGTGTGTGTGTGTGTGTGCACGCACTCTCATGGGTACATGTATTCCTGTGTGTGACTGTGTGTGTTCATCTGGGCACCTGTGTGTGTATGTATGTTCATTCATTTCCTTAGGTTAGCTGGAGCGGAGGCATGTGATGGTGTGTGTGTGTGTGTGTGTTTGTGTGTGTGTGTGTGTGTGTGTGTGTGTGTGTGTGTGTGTGTGTGTGTGTGTGTGTGTGTCGACTGGAGGTGTGTGATGGGGTGTGACACTGTGCATTGTATATGTGCTCTACTTGTAAATTAAGCTGCAAAAGTACTACGTTAGAACTAGCATCTGTGTGTGTGTGTGCCCTCACCCACTGTCATGTCTGCTGTGTGTGCATGTGTGCACATGTCTATCGCTGTGTGTGTGTGTGTGTGTATGTGTGTGTGTGTGTGTGTGTGTTTGGGGCTATAGGAAAGCGTGCTCCAGGATCGCTCTATATCAGTGTGTGAATGTGAGAGAAATGCAGATGGACTCGAGCAGCTGCTAGACGAGGGCTTTGACACACTCCCCACACAAAGGCAGGGAATGAAAGAGTAATGTGCTGGAAAAGCGCTGTGTTTTGGGGCTGTTAATAATGCATGGAGTGCGTTTAGTGGTGTAAACGTGCAGGCGCTCATACTCTACAGGAGAGAGGGCCTCCTCACCCAACACTTCTGCCTCTGTGTTTGGGCTCCTCACCCAACACTTCTGCCTCTGTGTTTGGGCTCCTCACCCAACACTTCTGCCTCTGTGTTTGGGCTCCTCACCCAACACTTCTGCCCCTGTGACGTTGCGTTCAGTAGTAGAGACGTCTGTTTGTGACTGACTTCTTTTTCACTCTGTATTTTCACATTCCTTTCCGTCCATATTCAGTGCCCTTTTGTTCAAATAGTTTCTCAGTCTCCATAACCGTTACTCTCTCTCTGTATCTCTTTCTGTATATCTCTCTCTCTCTCTCTGTATCTCTCGCCTTTGCTAACACTACTGTTGTATTTTATAGTCTATCTCTCTCCCTTTCTCTCTCTCTCTCCCTCTCTCTCCCTTTCTCTCTCTCTCTCTCTCTCTCTCTCTCTCCCTTTCTCTCTCTCTCTCATAAAAGCATAAAACATAAAAGCTGAAAGAGACTAGAAGTGGGAAAAAAGGTTAATGACTTGATTTCATGGGACCCTCATAGCTGCTTTGGCTGCTAGTAATACAGGACTGCTCTGTGAAGTTCATCGGGGACCTTTTCACCGCTTTAACAGCATGATTAGGCCTGTGATGAGGAGTCGTTAAACAGAAGCACAGTTTTCACAGTCAGTAATGGCTAAATACAGTGCGGGGGCTCTCCAGAGAAAAGAAATTACGGCTGGGGTCTGTCCAACAACCACTTGGCTTCATGATGGACTTTCCAGTGGTCAGCTGCCAGGGACTGAGACAGGGGGGAGGAAGGGAGAGAAGATGGTTTGTGCAAGAGGGATGGTGGGAAGTAGAAAGAGACTGAAGGAAGGTGAAGGAGATATTGGAAGGAAGTGAAGGAGATTTTGGAAGGAAGTAAGGGAGACATCAGAAGGAAGTGAAGGAGATATCAGAAGGAAGTGAAGGAGAAATCAGAAGGAAGTAAGGGAGACATCAGAAGGAAGTGAAGGAGATATCAGAAGGAAGTGAAGGAGAAATCAGAAGGAAGTAAGGGAGACATCAGAAGGAAGTGAAGGAGATATCAGAAGGAAGTGAAGGAGATATCAGAAGGAAGTGAAGAAGATATCAGAAGGAAGTGAAGGAGATATCAGAAGGAAGTGAAAGAGATATAAGAAGGAAGTAAAGGAGAAATCAGAAGGAAGTGAAGGAGATATAGAAAGGAAGTGAAGGAGATATAGGAAGGAAGTGAAGGAGATGTATGAAGGAAGTGAAGGAGATATCAGTAGGAAGTGAAGAACATAATAGAAAGGAAGGGAAGGAGATCTAGGTAGGTTCCGAGTGGCATGGAGATACAATCTTTGTTTACAGCGGCTCTATGACAACAGTAGAACCGTCTGGGCTGTGTTCTCATTCTCATCTCACATAAACATAAACTAGCCTAATCAGGTGACACTTGTGCAGTAACACAGCCAGATTAGAGTGCTTGTACTGACCATGAACAGAAACATGCTTACAGGGATTACTTAATCAGCCTTTTTTGGTCTTCATAGTCCTCAATGTCAATAAATTGTCTTTTTCCTAGTCTTAGTTATCAGATATAACATCACATTCAGACAAAACAAACACACTTCATACAGCATGGTTTCAATATTACTCTTACACTATGATCTCATAAACTGTCAGGAGTTTGCTCATGTCAGCTGGTAGCGTATCAGCATCTCAAGGGGGGCAGCGCCTCTAAGTACTGTTTTCCTCTCTCAAGAGTCTGCACTTTCCACTAACACGCTTGTTTTGCTTTGGTTTGTTTTGCTTTGGTTTGTTTTGGCACCACAGGAAGCTAAAGAAGCTGTACAGGACCCTGAAGGAGAAGGACCGGGCCCCAGAACCCTCTGAGAATGAGGGGCCCCAGAGCAAGGGCCCCCAGCAGTGGAACCTGGACTACGACCTTGAGCGCTTTGAGGGCCTGACGCCAGAGTACATGGAGATGAGTGAGTGCTGTCCTCACAGATTGCCTGAGTACAAAATAAATGAATGTATTTAATGAATACAAACAGTGAGGTTGGTGGTTAACTGTACAATGATGGAATTGGGTAATGACAGCCTGTCGATGTCTTTATTTCTTTCTACTTTTTTCTGTCTTGTTTTCTTTGTCTGTTGCCTGTTTATCTCTCAACTACTTCCTATGCAGTCATATTTAAAGGCAGGGGGCTCCGCACTGTGTGTGGGTGTGTGTATCATACAGCAGCCGTGTGGCTGTTCCTCCTACAAGCCAGGACACCCATTCTAGGGAGTAGGGACACACACCAAGCAAGCTCAATTGCTTGCATGCCTGGTTGCAAACTTGGTTAAAAAAGCTGTTCGCCTTCTCTTTGTCTTGGCTTGGGTTGGTGGGAATAGCCCCACTGAATTGCTGTTAATTCCTGCCGTGGTTTTTGGATGTGTTGGGTCATGACTGACTAATGAGTGTCAGCGGGGCACTGCGCTTCCCAAGCTCATGTTTGCTTTCCTCAGCTGTGTTTACCCCGAGGTATTTGTGTCGGGTCCAGAGTGAGGGCGCTGCAAGTGAGCACACTCACGCACGCACTCACACGTTCACTCTTTTTCACTGTCACTTTTGTGCTCTGTCTCTTGCTCACTCTCATTCACAAGCACACACACACACACACACACACACACACACACACAAACACACACACAACACACAGACATAAATTCTCACTCATTCATACACACAAGCACGCATAAGCAGACACAGACACACACACTCACCAAAAATGTGCTCTCATCTTTAGTTACTGCTCAAGCAGCCCAAGTGTAACTTCATCTCTGAAGGGCCTATGAATGACCTCATGACTCCATGACTTCATGACCTCATGGCCAGGCCTGACTGGTCCAGCAGCGCTCTGATGGGAAAGCCTGCTAATTAAAAGTGCCAAAGTCCTTCAAACTCAACCCAGGATTAATGACTTTCTGTTGTTCACCTGCGACTGTGAGGGACAGTCATTTAGAGGTTTGTAAGAAACTGGAATGTTTTTTTTTTTCATAAAGAGGATGAACCTTCCGGACTGAAGGACTTTTAGGAGAGGGGCACTGAGGAAATTGTTGGGTAGCGGATGCTTGGAATTGCAGTTCCTAACTTCATGGGAATTTCAGAATACTTTGGAATGTCTTGAATTCATTGGAAATGTCTGGTGAGTAAGTCCAGGAATTGTGGTGAACGAAACCACTGATGGCTTTGAAGAATCAGGAGTGTCCCTTTGTGTGGCGAATCTGAAGGGATGAGTTGGGAATGGAATGTTGCTTCACTTTTTGGGGGACTGAAAGGATGGGTTTGTAACAGCTGCTTATGAGTTGAGTATGAGTTACTATGGGGTGAGGCTCGGTTACGCAACACAGCCCCACACACACACACACACACACACACACACACACACAAACACACACACACACACACACACACACACACACACACACACATTCACATTCACACAGAGTGAAGAGGTACTCTCTTGTCATGTGTTCTTCAGTCGTGCTGCCTAAGTCATGTACATGTAATTTAAAACAAAGTATGTTTAGCGAGTTGAGGTGCCGTCTTGACTGAAATCATGTAATAGCACATAAAACTGCCTCATTGCAGTAAAAGCTATAAATAAAGGGGTTTCTGCAAACATAACACATGGACAGATTTATAACTGGTTTTAGAGGTGAGAGAGAAAACGAGAGCAAGGGAGTGAGCAGGGGTGCTTGTGTGTTTGTGTGGTGTTAGTATAGTATGTGAGAAAGCAAAGAGGCCACATTCTCAATGGCCGCAAGGCACAGCAACCTTCGCAGAGTATTTGAAATATTTCTGAGACAGAAAGACAGAGACAGATGGAGAGAGAGATAGAGAGATAGAGAGACAGAGAGAGAGGGAGTTAGTAAGGGATTAAAAGGTATGACCCTCCGGTATGATCTCTTTAAGGCTTTGTTGTGTGCGCGGGAGTGAGAATTGAGGTGTCAGTCAAAGCCCTCCTGAAAATGCCTTTTCCCACAAAGGTTATGTTCCATGTGTCTCGCAGAGTTGACAAATACTCTCACCAATGCCAGAGGCTTCAGGCAGCCGCTTCACACACAGGCACTCTCACACTCGAGGTCGACTCCTTTACAGTGTGTTAAGACATAAGAAAACTAAACCACGTTTCTGTCAGTTTGTGGGGTTTTTGTTTTTCGTGTTTTAATTAAAATGTTGAGTTGATATGGGTTTATTTGTGGTTATGTTTGAGATATGATGACAAGCCAGATTTTTCCTTGGTTTCTTTTTCTCTCTATTCTCTCCTTTTCTTGTCTGCCTTTAAGAAGCTCATTTTCTAGGTGACTGCATGTTAACCCATGTCCTTTATTCTTAATGTCTCTCCTCTCCTCTCCTCTACTCTCCTCTCTTTCCTCCTCTCTCTACATCTCTTTCCTCCTCACCTCCTCCTGTTCTCTCTTTCCTCTCCTTTCTCTACCCTCCTCTCCTCTTCTCTTCCTCTCTCTCCTCCCCTCTTCCTTTCCTCCTCTTCACTCTTCCTCTCATCCTGTTGATCTCTCATTCCTCTCTCCTATCTTCTCTTCCTCTCCCCTCCTCTTTTCCTCTCCTCCTCCTCCTCACCTCTTGTCTATCTCATCTCCCCCCCTTTCCCCTGTGTGGCTCAAAGCCTCCTCCACCCCTCCTGTTGTCCTCTCCCCTCTTCCCTTGTTCATCTCTCCTTCATGAAGAAAGGGATGAGGACAGTGTAACCAGTCGACTATGATTTACACAATAGTTATAATCCCTCAAAAGTATTTTCTGGTCTGTGGTTGCTGAGTCACTTGCCAATGCATCAAATCCCCCTAATTATTCTGTCCCTGGCATGAACCACTGTACACTCTGTGTGTGCTCAAACCTGATCTGTGGTTGTCTCTACTGGAATGCTTTAATCATCATCATAGCTAACTGTTTTGTTTATCACCTGAAAGTAAGTCAATTTGATGTAGATAGGACACAGAGCTCTTTGCTAACCTGTGACACCTACACAGTATTGGACCCCACTGGCAGGAAAAAGGGCCGTCTGATTGGTAGCCTACCATAGCGTCCAATAGCCTAAAGCGTCCAAAAGTCTAGACTGCTGCTGATCCAGTGGCTGTGCTATAGGCTGCTGCCGATCCAGTGGCTGTGCTATAGGGTAGTGCTGATCCAGTGGCTGTGCTATAGGCTAGTGCTGATGCTGATCCAGTGGCTGTGCTATAGGCTAGTGCTGATCCAGTGGCTGTGCTATAGACTGGTGTTGATCCAGTGGCTGTGCTTTAGACTGCCGATCCAGTGGCTGTGCTATAGGCTGCTGCCGGTCCAGTGGCTGTGCTAAAGGCTGCTGCTGGTCTAGTGGCTGTGCTATAGGCTGCTGCTGATCCAGTGGCTGTGCTATAGGCTGCTGCTGATCCAGTGGCTGTGCTTTATGCTGCTGCCGATCCAGTGGCTGTGCCACAGGCAAGTTTTTTTATTTGATTCTAGCAGCTACACGCATTAGTGAAAGGTGACCAGCAGAGAGTCACATGTTATTGATTACCAGCAGAGTTATTAGTGACCAGCAGAGAGTCACATGGTATTGATAACCAGCAGAGAGTCACATTGTATTGGTGACCATCAGACAGTCACATGGTATTGGTGACCAGCAGAGAGTCACATCGTATTGGTGACCAGCAGAGAGTCACATCGTATTGGTGACCAGCAGAGAGTCACATCGTATTGGTGACCAGCAGTCACATGGTATTGATTACCAGCAGAGAGTCACATGTTATTGGTTACCAGAAGAGAGATGCATGGTATTGATTACCAGCAGAGAGTCACATGTTATTGGTTACCAGAAGAGAGATGCATGGTATTGATTACCAGCAGAGAGTTACATGTGTCCCCTTTGGCTGATCAAAGACCAAACCAAATTTGCAGCGGTCTCACTACACATGCAGGCAGGCCCATTACTCCACGTTTCCACACAGACTAATTTTCGTTTGCGATATTTCGCCTAGGGGTCGTGGTCAGAAAAAACATGTTTGGCTGTCATGTAGCGAGTGTCAAGTAGCAAGTTCGGCTGCAGTGCAGCGCTGATAGCATTTTAGCAGCTACCTTTTACAATGAACTTCAATTTAAGTGTTAGCAGCAAGCTAACCATAACGATCGAGAGCTTAATTTAAGACCTACAATATTCTGTTTGCCCTGACAGTGTTCGTACAGTATATTTACAACAAACCGAGTCGATGTAGACATATAAAAGTCGTGTAAACACCTTTATTCACATACAAATATTTCCAGTTAAACAGTCTCCCGAGACCTAGGATTAGCAGCTAGCTTCTACATTGATCTTCAATTAAAGCGTTAGCACCCAGCTAACAACAACGGTCGAGAGCTTAATTTAAGACCTACAATATTCAGTTTGCCCTGACAGTGTTCGTGTAGTATATAAGAAACAAACCGAGTCGATGTAGACGTATAAAAGTCGTGTAAACACCTGTATTCAGCTTAATTCATATCAAATATTTTCCAATAACAGACACGCGAGGCTCCGCCATCTTGTTTGACATTTTTTGAATACACCGGGCTTCTGCACTACATCGAGCTCCAATTCTGACACACGCCGAGCTGATTGGTTACCGCCTGGTTCGCATTTGCATAAAGTTAAAGGTTCGTCAACTTTGATAGTCAGGCGGCGGCGTTTTCGTGCTCAACAGACCGAATTTCGTCTCCATTCAAGCAACGGGAATTGTGATGTATTTCCCGCTTATGCTTTATACTGGCAGAGCCGCTTCCGGTTTACCTGGTAACTAAGAAACACAATCAGCTGTGGAGGAGTTACGCCCCCTATACAACATAACTAAGAAACGTCAACATTTCTATATATATATTTTTATACGTTTATATATGAATGGATTCGACTGTTTTTCATCGTCAGAAGCAGATGAAAGTAGCGTTGGAGCACTGTAGTGTCGGTTGTGTTCGGTATCTTCACGATACAACTCCTGTATTAGCTTTCATTCCTTTCCGGTGGAGGAAGAGATCAGGAAAAGATGGTTAGTTAACATAAGAAGGAGTAACTTTCAAATAACGAAACATACAAAGGTTTGCAGTGTCCATTTCAAATCAGACTATTTTGTGGAAGGAACAATTAGGAGGCGTCTGAAAAAAGGCGCTATCCCTGCAATTTTTGAGTGGAATCGTGAAATGCAGCCACCGAGGATAAGTGTTTGGGAACGACGAGACCGACCACCGATACCAGAATCAGACATGGAAAGCGCTAATGAAGATATCGTGTGGCATGATTACTGCTCAGCTCCGGAGCCTGCAGCTCTCGACTTGTCACTTGGTCAAAATGAAGAGTTGAAGAGAGAGATAGAGGATCTGCGGGAACAGCTTGAGCAGGCAAAGGTCAATAGTCGCTTTGGCCTCCAGAGATTCTCTGGATCTGATGAGGATATTCGCTTCTACACAAGGTAAGCCCTGAACCTTTTTTTGTGATTATTGATGATGGGTCAGGGGTGCAAACTTGTCACCTTTCGGCGAAATTCGCCGTTTTGAAGCCAAAATAGGTTACAATAACGGTGTTACTGGATAGTACAGTGTCTATGTCTCGGTCAATTTGGAAAAATCTTAGCGTAATCTTACATAAAAGACACGGTCGTCAGCAGAGTTTAGTTGCTAATAAGTTACAGATGCAGTATCTTAAATAACCATTACATTGGCAGCTTGCACATTGATGACAGCAAGGGGTTTCTAACTTTTCCCATTATAGTTTTATGAGTTAAATCGCAGAGACTATTACATCATCTAGATCACTAGCTATCATTTAATGCAAATTGAACTCCTCTATTAAGCAACCAAAAACACAACTTTAGCTGCAACTTAAGTTTAATTCTCAAAATCAGCTCACCAATAAAAAGCAGTCTAGGGCTGGTGTGTTTTTAAATTCACTTAAAAAATACAGCTTCCAAACATTTTCGAAGCAATTTGACCTTGAATGTGAGTAGTTCAGTTATCATCTGCCCCGTCTTTTGATGCAATCATTTTAGCTCAGGCATTGGTCGCCCATTATGTATTTATCACTTCAATGGATTGGAAGTCCACTTTCCAGGCTCTCGCACGCCCCCTTCAGTGAGGCAGAGGTTACGTTTGCCTACCCTATGTGGTTTTATGACAGATCAGCAAGACTAAATAGGTTCTACACATAATACAAATAGGTGTCATACATTACATATTCTATGGATACAAACGTAAAATAAAAGTGTCTACAAATATTTCAGTGATTGTTGGGTTGGCCTGTGCCCGTGCAACATTTAACCCAGGAACGATGTAAAAATAGCCTAGGCCTATTATGTTATAAAACTGCTAAGCCTACAGTGTTCAGTTGAATTCGTTTAAGACCATAGTAAGTACACAATTACCATAGGCTACAATGCATCATGCCATAAATGTAATAGAATTAATTTTTTTGTAGATTTGCAACCTACAAACATCTGATGGCTTTCTGGGAACAGATTGAACCTTCAACACTCAGAATGATTCGCGTCACCAGCTCCAAAGCCACCAGGGAGACTTGTCCATCTGTGAAGACCCGGCATGCACTTCCTGCCATCGATGAATTCTTCCTCTTCATGATCCACCTTGCTTTGGGCCTCAAGCAGAAAGACCTGGCTCATCGCTTTCAAGTCCATCAGACCACAGTGAGCCGCATCATAACAACTTGGGCAAACTTCCTCTATCAGGTCTTGGGTTCTGTGCGAATTTGGTTGCCGAAAGAGCAAGTACGAGCTTACTTGCCAGAGGAATTTGAGAGTTTCCGAGACACCCAGGTTATCCTCGATTGTACCGAACTCCGAACTTCGTCTCTGCTATTACAGAGTGAGGTCTTTTCAAATTACAAATCCCACTGGACCTTCAAGGCTCTGATAGGAATGGCACCTCATGGCGTAGTAACTTTTGTGTCAGAACTGTACACGGGTCAATCAGTGACCGGGAGCTGTTCAAGCAGTTAGGGATCATCGACGTCCTTACCCCTAAAATGGCAGTAATGGTGGACAAGGGCTTCTTATTTGATAACCTGGTACCATGCAAAATCCACAGGCCTGCTTTTTTGACCAAGGGCACACAAATGTCTGTGGGTGAAGTGAGACACACTCAGTCTGTGGCCAGACTCAGGGTGCATGTTGAACGCTTGATCCGGCGGGTGAAAGAACACAAGTTGTTCGATACAGTCATCCCCTTGTCCATTTCTGGTAGCATTAATCAGCTGTTTGCAGTGTCATGTCTTCTAATTAACTATCAGAATGGACCACTTGTCAAGGCATGGGCCCAGTAAGTCTACAGTGTCATTCTTGTCTGTCTAGCCATAAAATCCTTAGGCTATTTGGCATATTGAAATGTTAAAACCAAGTGGTCCTAAATATTTAAAATATAGTGTTGTAAATAGTCTGCAAATGTTCTACTTTTCTTACTACGATTGCCTAATAGGTTTTACTTGTTGATTTTGTCTCACCTGGGATGTCTTGAATTGCACATGTCATTCTGTTAACTATTGGAATGGACCACTTGTCAAATATTGTATATATTCTGCAGTCTGTGTAATTGTACTTACTATGATGGCCTGATGTTTTTTGCTTGCCTTTTTACTTACATTCTTCTTGACCAGTTGGTTCCCATTAAAAAAAAATAAAAAAATCCAACCTTTGACCTCATTTTCTTGTTGGACCAGCCATAGCTAATCCTGCAATTGCAACAGAGCCTTGTCTTTGGCTGAAGAATAGAATAAAACTTCAGTTTCAGAGTACTTCAAGTGGCATTTCTATTTATTTGAATATTGAAGTCACAAGTTATGCATCACATTTATTATAATATACATACAACATTCCATCACAGTTGAATAAACAAATAAATACATACATACATATCAAGTTATTTTAAGAGCCCATCAACAGTAACTTGAGCTGTATACAGTGTAACAGTAAAACAACAGCAGCAGCAGCATGTGTACTTTATACTAAGTAACAATTTCCATTTGGTATAGACTTGCGAACATGAACAGTACATCAGCTTAGATATTGTATAGACGGCAAATGTAAACAGAACAGTTCTTATACTGTATAGTCGTCTTGATAGGTTCAGATATTCTGCTTCTTTGCACTTCTGGTTAGATACTAAACTGCATTTCGTTGTCTCAGTACTTGTACTCTGTGCAATGACAATAAAGTTGAATCTAATCTAATCTAAAAAATAGATTTGTAAAAATGAACAATAACATCTGAACTCACTGAACCGATTGAAACTGATTAATGAACTGATTGCAACTGATTACACTTATTGATAGATACTATACAAAGGCATTGGACTGATTTACTGTAAACACTTCTGTAAGTAGTGGTAAAAGAAAAAAATGATCTGCTCCGTCTCTAATGGTGTGCATTACATCAAGGTCTTTATAAATACGCTCGACAAACATGTCCTCCTGAGCATAAACAACAAAATCACACCACTCTAGCCCTGTCAGTAGCATCTGACCTTGAACTTGCCAGTAGTACTTGTGCTGCCTCCTGAGTTTCAAAGCACCACCTGACATTTTTAGATAGGGACAGTCTATATAGCTCTGGATATTGGGGCATTTGACCTCAAGGAGACCAAATGGTGGGTTCCCAGAGGGATCAAAGATGACTCCATCAGGAGAACTTCCTAGCCATGGAGCATCAGGATGCACAATGAACCCACAGGGTGAATAGTTGACATTTTTCAGCGTGCAATACACTTTAACAGCACGTGGCTCCATATCAATTCCTCTCCTCATATGCCAGTTCCCCAGAGAATTCTCTCAGCCAGATTTTCTGCAGATGTATGTCCACGAACATGGCATACCTCATAGAAACGTGTAGATGTCACACGCATTCTTCTCAAGCGATGCCACTGCTGGCACAAACTCTGCATTTGTGCTCCAGCTTCTATCCTGTGGGCCATGTTGAATGACTCATCCAGAGACTTCAGGTGCAGACTTTCTTGCTCTGACAGAACATAGGCACAGGATGGCGGTTGAAGCCTGTGGCTGTGGATGGGAAGGGAGGGATAAGCAGGAGCAGATGGGATGTTGAAGACTTCCCTTATTGCTGGAGGTTTTTGCTGAAATGACAGCAAGCTCCCTGCCTGCACAACTCCAAATGCAGACTGGACTAATGGGACATCAGCGGACATGCCCATTGTTGTCACCAAGGGTGCAAGTGAAGGAGGGAAATCTTTGTACACCTCTGAAACTCTCAACATGGCAAGATCTAGCAGTTCCCCATCCACCGCCTTGTAGAGAGAACTTCTGAAAAATATTAACAGTAAGACAAAAAAGTATTAAAGTAAAAAATCACTGCACCAAAAGTCTGCCACAACATACAATGGCTTACATGCAAAAACCACCCTGATATCTCACCTTACACAGTCTGCAGTTGAATTTTTGGGTTTTCGAAACTCCATTTCTCCAACTGGGCCTGGCCTCACACCCTGACAGCAGAGACACATTCAAGCTATGAATATGTGTCTACTGTGTGTATCTCATCTGTATTTATAGGGGGTGGGGTAGTCTTTGTGTGTGTGTGTGTGTGCGTGTGTGACTGTGTATTTGTTTATAGAATCAGTTAAGGCAAAAATGTTACATGGATGCAATATTATTTATGTTGTAGGCAGTGTGCAATACATGAGGCAGTGTGCAATACAAGATGAACACTTTAAATGACCTACCAGTGTCCTCGGTTTGTGCCAGATCTGCTCTGTGTCTGTGCAGCTGTGCACGGGGGGAACAGCAGGAATGCTTAGCTGTGAATAGTGGGCAGTCTGATACAGGAGTGCAACCAAATGATTGCATAAGGCACAGCCCGCCACACATGAACAATGGCTGCTCACCAAAACAACTGGTTTTGAGTGTTTTAACACCATCTATAGAGAAATAGAAGCTTACATGAGATGTTGATTGACAGCAAAAGCATTAGGCTAACAAGAAATACATTACTGTAGGCTGTTCTATGAAGTTCACACAAAAATATGAGAATGTATTACACATGATACAGGGCATTTGTTTAGCGTTAGATAACCCTAACCCAACCCTAACCCAACAAGGAGCATCCAGGGATGATTACAGGGGAGTGATGGAAGTGGTGGTTATGGGGGCAGTGTGCTGTATGCATGTTGAGATAAGGCAACAAGCCGTGTATGTAGGGAGGGGTAAAGGGGCTTAATTTAAGATAGCAGATATGATATGAAATGTGTGCTTTAATTAAGCTGACAGGTAACTCTATCAGTTTGCCAAACCTAACCATTGCCCTAACAATGACCCTACTCTTAAGTCGTGTGGCTTTTCACTTTTCCTCATTGATCTATGAAAGACTGCCCTCACGCTGATCTCTCCTGTCACCTTGTCTCTCAATGACACTGTGAGGAAGGAAGAAGACGAACACACAATACTATAACGTTAACGTTACATTTTTGCACAATACCTTGACAGTATCTATAACAAACTCAAACTTAATGTTAGCTGACAAGTCTGTCAGTCATAGTCGATCAAAACAACGAACGTTAACTGTTACGTTAACCGAACGTTAACGTTAGCCGTCTAATCGTTCATTTAACATCAACGCTAGCTAGAAGCTATTACAATGTAGCCTAATGTAACATTTCAGCCTAATGTAACATTTGAACATAATGACTTACCCTCGTCATTATCGATGTAGCCGGCGATATACATCTTAAATCCCTTTTCCCGTTTACTGGAGGGAGTGGTGCAAGACTTCTTCACTAGTCTGTCCACATCGTTAATATTCAGACGAGGTAGGTCTTGAAGACACCGAGTATAGTAAAGAGCCATGTTTGTTGTATTGTGTTTGTCGTTTGTCGCCAAGTGCTGTCCACCTCACCGGAAGTTGGTTTGCCGGTGTTGTACCCGATTCAGCCCCCCCCCCCGTCAGAATAAGCCCCCCCCTGTTCAATTCTACTAGGAAGGTGTCACATGCATGAAACTCACTGTGTTTACTCATACTAGTCCCATGTCTGTACTCTGAAAAGCATTTGATGTACCCGATTCAGCCCCCCCCCCCCGTCAGAATAAGCCCCCCCCTTGATCGGAAAGGAAAGCAGTTCGCCTAAATAAACGCATGGAAAAATACTATACTACGATTTCATTATTTGAGAAAGAGATGGAAGAGAAGAACACAAGTGATTACAGTCTTTAGAACTGTTCTAAAGAGTACAAACAACCGATGTTTTTCTTCCAAAAACCTCGGATAATAGCAATCTGACTGGTGTGAAATAGGCCTGTCGTGATATGCACCCCCCCCCCCCCCCTTAAAAGAATTCTGTTGATCCGATCATCAAATGCTTTTCAGAGTACAGACATGGGACTAGTATAAGTAAGCACAGTGAGTTTCATGCATGTGACACCTTCCTAGTAGAATTGAACAGGGGGGGGCTTATTCTGACGGGGGGGGGGGGGGGCTGAATCGGGTACAACACCGGTAGAGCCAAACCCGGAATTGTGACGTGCATTGAGGCTATAGGAGCGGGACGAATTTCGTCTGTGTGGAAACATACCGTTAGAACTGCACTGCAATAGACTAGTTTAGAAAGAACCAGAGCCTGTACTTTGTGTAGAACTTGTGTGAAATACAGTCTGATCTTCTGAATATTATTAAACAGGAGCTGACAAGACCTTGAGACAGAAGCTGCATGCTGCAAAGTGAAGTTGGTCATTAATCAACAGCCACATTAAGTGCTGAATTTCACAGTGATGTGTATGTGCTGGAATCATGTCAGATCAATCTGCCAACAGACTTGCTGCTACATGCATGTTTTGAAGCTTACCGTCACACATTGCCTGGTGGCATCATGATTAAATAACATTTCAATCTTGTGAAGCTTTTGTGCCATTGATATGTGTTTAAAAAACTCTAGTTTTTATATTATTTTCATTCGTTCAAATTTGTTTTCTGAAAGGCAGAAGACATTTGTGCCACGTGCTTGGATGTATACCACCACCACCCCCACCCCCGAACACACACATACATGTTTACAGACACACACACAAGCATACATACACACAGGCAGTCATAAATACTTTCCTCAAACTCCTGCCAATAAAGACTGGAAATCCTAAAGTTTAATTAATCTCTGACATGGCCCAAAGCAAGTCAAGCAGAAGAGAGAGAATCTATATAAAAAGGGATATATATACAGTATATATGGAATCTACTTATTACATAAGTTGTTGCCTTTCTTTGAATGAACATATATTTAATGTAGGCATTTCATATGCTGTTTTTTTGAAGGACTGTAAAGAACTGATGTATCCATAACATCACATCCGTAAGGTGCTGTTTTTGACAGAATTACACCCGTTGAAGTTTGTTTCTCTTTAGAGCATCACTTACTCCATTCTCCATACTCTGTTATTTATATGTTTTTTATCCCATGAGAACCTGGTCTTTTCTTCCCCTTCCTCTCCTCTCACTGACGTCTGATTCAGAGATACTCGCCCTTTCTCTTACTTGATCAGATGTAGTGTGTGTTTGTGTGTTTTATGCAGGTGGGTTTTATTTTTTTCATATGTATGTGTGTGTGTGTGTGTTTGTGTGTGTGGTGCATTTTAGGGGATGAGGAATTGTGTGTATGAGTGCACGTGTGTGTTTGAGTGTATGTGTGTTTGTGTGTCAACATAGACCATAGAACTGTTGTTTGAAGCGTGGGAAACACTTGTGAAGCGTGTGAAACCATACACGTGTTCTACTGTCGAGTCCTAGTGTGTGTGTGTGTGTGTGCGTGTGTGTGTGTGTTTAGAGCGGTGGGGCTATTTTCACTCTGAGGCCACCGTGCACCCAGGACAGTTCTCTTTTGTCATCACATGGACTTCTGTTCTTTGTGCAGGACAAGTAATCTGCTAACCACATCTCTTGTGACTAACTATGTCTTTGGTAGCTTCATGATCATAGCCGATATGCATTGCTCTTGGTGTGTGTGTTTGTTTGTGTGTGTGTGTATGTGTGGGTCTGTGAGTCATCTTTTTTTAAGGTTACAGCTCCTCGAATAACCTGCTTAATCATTCAATTAACTGTGTATATATATCATTTTATTATAATATTTGTATTATATTTTGTTCTTCCTGTGGCACATATTGCGTTTGTTTCTCTATTAAACTATTTTGTTTAATGCGACCATTCAGGATGTGATCCTCTTGCATTGTTTTCGAAGTTTCAAAGTTTTAACTTTAGTTTCCTGCATGTGTACTATTTAACCACAAGTGTGTGTGTATATGCGTCTGGTGTGCGTGTGCGTGTGCGTGTGTGTGCGTGCGTGCGTGTGTCTGTGTGTGATGTATTACATAGTGAGCTGATTGTTATGCAATGTAAAGAATTTCTGAAAGCGTGTCTTTGTATGTATGTATCTTAGTTAAAGTCCAATATTGTATGAAGCTCAAATACACTTTTATTTAGCTCTATGTTCTTTATCTCTCTTTTTTATATCTGAAGGCAAGACATTTATTGACGTGATCCTAGATAAAGATGCTAAAGATGATGATATGCACATTATCATCCCAGACACAGACAGAGCTCCTACAGTCCTTCATGAACATATGCTTATCACATGCATCGCCTAATACCAACAAACACACACACACACACGTCATGAATTGCATGTAATGTATTGCCTCATTATACATCTCCCACCACCTAAATATAGCTGTGGTTTATGTAATATGATTATATTGTGTTTGAGCAACAGAGTAAGCATTAAGATGGTTTGCTCAGGGGTTTTGTGGCTTGTCTGGCTAAAGGCTGTGGGACTGCATATATAATATGTATGTCTATGGGAATATGTCTATGGGAAACAGGGGAGGACACTGCACAGCACATGGTGTTCCTAAGTTTTCATTTGCTGTCATTTGTATTTTGATTGTATTTCTGTGTTTATTTAGTTTGTTTTACATTCTGAAGTTAGTTTTGTAAGTGACACATAGCTGTGTGACTCACTCAGTGTTTTTCTTTTTCACAATGTGTCTCTTTCTATCTCTTTAGTAGCATGACTGTTTTAATACCGTTTTGCCAAAGCACCAAGAACAGAACAAAACTTAAAAAAAAAAAAATTATTAACAATGAATGTACTCTTTCTGTTTCTTATCCTCTCCACAGTCATCCAGTTTGGGTTTGTGTCTCTGTTTGTGGCCTCCTTTCCATTGGCTCCTCTGTTTGCTCTGCTCAACAATGTCATCGAGATCCGACTAGACGCCAAGAAGTTTGTGACTGAGCTGAGACGACCAGTAGCAGTGCGGGCTAAAGATATCGGTACTGCTCAAAGTCCATTAAACACTACATGTTAAGTTATCGGTACCGCTCACAAGTCCATTAAACACTACACGTTTAGTTATCGGTACCGCTCACAAGTCCATTAAACACTACACGTTTAGTTATCGGTACCGCTCACAAGTCCATTAAACACTACACGTTTAGTTATCGTACTGCTCACATGTCCATCACGCACAATACGTTTAGTTATCGGTACCGCTCACAAGTCCATTAAACACTACACGTTTAGTTATCGGTACAACTCACAAGTCCATTGCACACTACATGTTTAGTTATAGGTACCGCTCACAAGTCCATTAAAAACTACACGCTTAGTTATCGGTACCGCTCACAAGTTCATTAAACACTACACGTTTAGTCATTGGTACCACTCACAAGTCAATTCAACACTACACGTTTAGTTATGGGTACCACTCACGAGTCCATTGCACACTACACGTTTAGTTATAGGTACAGCTCACAAGTCAATTAAACACTACACGTTTAGTTATCGGTCACAAGTCCATTAAACACTACATGTTTAGCTATCGTACCGCTCCCAAGTCCATTAAACACTGCACATTTAGTTATCGGAACCACTAACAAGTCCATTTAACACTACACGTTTAGTTACAATGAGACCTAGGTATACCTACACATTTCAAAAACGATCAGCCTCACAGTGATTTTAAGTCAAGAGGAATCCCTTTCTGCCTCAAAGAACACCTTTGCTATAACAACTTTCTCCACCCATTGGTATTCCATGCACAACTCGCTTTATAAAGAGCCCATAGAGGATCTCGTCCTATGAGTGAACTCAAATTGTTGTATGTTACCTAAAAAGTTATCCTAATGTATTGTGCAAGAATCAACATGTCAGCTCTGTTTATGCAACTGATTCAGAACATGCAGCTTGCGCACTTACTCAGTTTTTCTCTCTCTCTCCAATCCTCTGTCTCTCTCTCTCTGTGTCTTTCTCTCTCCTGCAGGAATTTGGTTTAACATCCTGAGTGGCATGGGGAAGTTCTCTGTGATAATAAATGTAAGTCACGCTCACACGGACACACACACACCCACCCACCCACCCACCCACATGCACACGCACACACACACACACACACACACACACACACACACACACACACACACACACACACCCTCCTCCACCACCACCACCCCAACCTTGTGCAAGTCTCTCCAAAGGCCTGGTGGTTACAGTGTCTCTCTGACGTCTTTCCCACATAAATCACCTTGGCGGCGGCAGTGGCAATGCCGATCATGAGACACTCTGGTTGGAAACACCACGCGAAAGGCCGGGTCCCCAGGGGCATCAGGAGGCCAGCTGAATGATGGTGGAGCTGGGGTGCAACACTAACTGAAAGATCGCCGTGTTCTGACAGATTTCATGTGAAAACACCACTGTTATACTATAATTTAACAGAAATTGTAGCTCTGAAATGAGTTGCAGTTGCATGATTAGGCAAAGGATAACATGCCCGTCTGATGGGTACTGTGTCGGTTTATTCTGTGTTTTCTATGCTACAGACCTCTGTAGTCTCAGATGAAGCAGGGTTTCCACAGGAAGCTTGAGGCTGCCATCTGGAATAGAAAATACATTTAGTTTATGTCTGGGAAAGGCATAATCTATGAATATCTGATTGATTGAAGGTATAATCTATGAAAATCCGACTAATTGATCAAATATTTGTAGGTGCCGATAGTTGTTGGCGTGGCTGCTTTGGTTGCTTTAGTTTATTGTCAGTTAATGACCGTATAAACTGCTTGTTCAGTTGTCTTCTAAGCCAGTATGGGACTGCATTTGCAGATTTGATTAACAACAGGCGGGTGTAGACGTGGGAGCATAGCTAAGTGTTTTTTTATTATGTGAAGGGTAACATTATACTTCTTCGGAATCATTTACAGAAATTGGGAGGCTTTTGAAATGTAGTCATTTAAGACTCAGCTGAAAAAAGCAAAAACTGGAGACAGATGTGTTTTTTTTATGTGACGGGTTACATCGTACTTCTTTGGAATCATTAAACTTGTGAAATTGTGAAACTTTTTTAAGTTTAAAAAAATTATAATAATTATAGACTCAGTTAGTCATTCTTGTTCAGCCTCTCCAACTTGTTGTGGTTTTGCCCAGTTCCACAGAGGACAATGAGTTGGAGACAATTACTTCTCGGTTGCCGTCGAAATGTGTGGGTTGGCCCGAAAAGCTCAGTGACGGAGTGAGGGTTCAAATATAACGTTTTTAATGGGGTTCAAACTACCCAGAAGAACTGCTAAGCCTCTCAAAATAAAAGTAACCGTCTCCAATAGCCTCACCTGCTAAGCCTCTAAATGGGGTAGAGGACAAATTGCTGCAGTACATAGATCTATTAAAAATACCTGCTAAGCCTCTAACTGTAGTAGAGGTCAAAAATCAGCAGTCACAAAAAGGTCCACATACAAGATAAGACAAGACCCACTGAACTAGACAGAACAATGAACATACGTATATGGCACACAATCTAAACCATACAACAATGACACACAGACCCGGAGACATAAACATAGTATTTCCTCTCTATCAAACTAAGAAATAACTATGTAAAACATGGTAACACTTTATAATAACTACACACAATTCATCATTTATTAAGCATTTGTTAACTATTAGGTAATGGTTTGTTCACCATTAGTTATTTATTGTTCATACATAATGTATCATTAGTAAAGCATTTCTTCACACAGTTATAAATGGTTTGTTCATAGTCAATGAGCCTTCTTAAAAACTATTAAATAATGGTTTGTTCATAATTAGTTATTTATTGTTCATACATAACGTATCATTAGTAAAGCATTTCTTCACACAGTTATAAATGGTTTGTTCATAGTAAATAAGCCTTCTAAAAAACTATTAAATAATGGTTTGTTCACCATTAGTTATTTATTGTTCATACATAATGTGTCATTAGTAAAGCATTTGTACACACACTCATTAATGGCTTGTTCATAGTAACATTACAATTATTATCTAGGTACTTAGGAATGTATAAGGCCGGTTAAAACCTGGAAGTTGATGATTAACAGACTATCTACACCTACATCTGTTCATGCCTTAAATAAAATGTTATGATTTAGAAATAGGCCTCAACTAATAGCTGGGGCGTTAATACATATGTTACAAATACTTACCAATTAGGTTATCCATGATTAATTCAAGAGTTACTGCTGGTTAGTAAAGTATATTATGTGAGCCCATCTGAAGTGAGCACTTTCTATGCTTTACAAAGCATTTAAAAATAAGTTGCAAACATCACCTGGACACAAACATGTATTATTCTATTTGGACATGCCTCCAGAAATATGCCTACGGATAGTTAGTGCTACTGCATCTTTAACAAGCAGTTAACAACACTTCAATTCATGATTAAATCATAAGTTACTACTGATGCGTTGACTACATGGTGTGAGCCCATCTAAAGTGTGGACTTGCTATGCTTTGCAAAGCATTTATAAATGGTTGCAAACAGAACCTGGACACAAACATGTATTATTCTATTTGGACATGCCTTCAGAAATATGCCTACGGATAGTTAGCGTTACTGCATCTTTAACAAGCACTTAACAACACTTCAATTCATGATTAACGCATACGTTACTACTGATTAGTTGACTACATGGTGTGAGCCCATCTAAAGTGAGGACTTGCTATGCTTTACAAGGCATTTATTAATGAGTGGCAAAAGCTAGCAGATACCAAAGAGACACTAGTAAAAGTAGTATTATTTTAAGAAAAGGGAAAGAAATGCCAAAGTGATGAAAACGTACAAATATTTATTTAAAACTAAATATGCACACAAGTTGAAAATCATCACTTAAAATAATGAAACTGTTGAGTTCAAGTAATGCTTATATTTAGACATAAAAGCTTTACGCAGACATCAATAAAACAAAGAAATTATGAGATTCGGACTGGAAAGGCTTTTCGTATATCCTTGAACAACCGTCCAAGTGGCCGATCATCAGGGTGACCGGAGCCAAAAAGTCAATCATTTTATCCGGATCATGGCACCATAGTAACAAGTCCTGCGTTGCGTTCTGTTTGAGTCTGTTTGCTGGGCAAGAAATGGCCACGCACTGAAGTTCTGATGCCTTGTTCCAGCAAAGTGGAGCTCCTTACACTGAACACATTAACATACAATGTAAAAATGACTAAACTGTGTGAGTAAGGAACTGTATAGGTTCTGATGCAGATATGGTGGTGTCACCCTGGTGTGTCTGTAAGAACACCTCTGGAGTCGGAATGCAGTCTTTAGGGGGTTTATGTAGCTATTGTAGGCAGCACAGCAATACACAGGACTCAGGCATATTCAGTGAACTCAATGATCTTTGCATTTGTGTTTGTGGTCTATCAAAAGGAAATAAAGTACAAATTATACATTAGTATGCATAAATAACGTTAACATAAAGGCTTAATATATACATATCTCAGACACACAGCAAATACTGGTGATAACTATGTCATTATACTGTCATCTAAAAATCGGTTTTATTAACCTACAATTACAACTTTAATGCTATTAACGTGCAACCTTACGGCAGGAATAGAAAACTCACTTATGTTACAAATAATAATACAAGAAAGCTTATACATATTACACAGGTCTAACATACTCACTAACATTAATAACAGTTCAACTAAACTTCGTTTAGAGTAGCCAGGCATACAGCTAACATCTCCACATATTAACTAACACTAACATATTAGCTGCTTACTAAACTAATGTCTTTACAGTACAGAATTATCGCATACATTTATATAACAGGAAAAAACAGACCTACGGTTCGCCAGTGACGCACAAACATGTCTAAAAGGAATATGAAACTTTAATCAGTTAAGGGCTCTGACCTTTCTAACATACGAGACAGTCTGTAACATGAAGTCCTCAAACACAATGGATATTAGCCTGTTAGCAGAGGGAAAACGTATGCTAGACCTCATGGCATATGACAAACAAGATACATGCTGCATTAAATATCACATCGTATGTAGCACATGTTGCAATTCACAATCTATGAGTATATTCACCGCTGTGTCATCATTATACCATATCTTTGTGGGTTTATCTATCACTTATAAATACGTTTAGTATAGCATACGTACCTCTTTTCAGATCAGCAGCAATTTCAAACTGAAGTCTTAAAGGAGATGCCAGTTTAACCACGTTTCTTAAAAGGGCAATGCAATTTCACGTACTTAATCTTGTTATTTAAACACGCTGAGCTTGTATTGCCCCTTTAAACAACGTGGTTAAACTGGCATCTCCTTTAAGACTTCAGTTTGAACTTGCTGCTGATCTGAAAAGAGGTACGTATGCTATACTAAACGTATTTATAAGTGATGAACCCACAAAGATATGGTATAATGATGACACAGCGGTGAATATACTCATAGATTGTGAACTGCAACATGTGCTACATACGATGTGATATTTAATGCAGCATGTATCTTGTTTGTCATATGCCATGAGGTCTAGCATACGTTTTCCCTCTGCTAACAGGCTAATATCCATTGTGTTTGAGGACTTCATGTTACAGACTGTCTCGTATGTTAGAAAGGTCAGCGCCCTTAACTGATTGAAGTTTCACATTCCTTTCAGACATGTTTGTGCGTCACTGGCGAACCGTAGGTCTTTTTTTTTTTCCTGTTATATAAATGTATGCGATAATTCTGTATTGTAAAGACGTTAGTTTAGTAAGAAGCTAATGTTAGTGTTAGTTAATATGTGGAGATGTTAGCTGTATGCCTGGCTACTCTAAACGAAGTTTAGTTGAACTGTTATTAAAGTTAGTGAGTATGTTAGACCTGTGTAATACGTATAAGCTTTCTTGTATTATTATTTGTAACATAAGTGAGTTTTCTATTCCTACCGTAAGATTGCACGTTAATGGCATTATAGTTGTAATTGTAGGTTAATAAAACCGATTTAAATGACCAGTAGATGGCAGTATAATGACATAGTTATCACCACTATTTGCTGTGTGTCATATTAAGCCTTTATGTTAACGTTATTTATGCACACTAATGTATAATTTGTACTTTATTTCCTTTTGATAGACCACAAACACAAATGCAAAGATCATTGAGTTCACTGAATATGCCTGAGTCCTGTGTATTGCTGTGCTGCCTACAATAGCTGCATAAACCCCCTAAAGACTGCATTCCGACTCCAGAGGTGTTCTTACAGACACACCAGGGTGACACCACCATATCTGCATCAGAACCTATACAGTTCCTTACTCACACAGTTTAGTCATTTTTACATTGTATGTTAATGTGTTCAGTGTAAGGAGCTCCACTTTGCTGGAACAAGGCATCAGAACTTCAGTGCGTGGCCATTTCTTGCCCAGCAAACAGACTCACACAGAACGCAACGCAGGACTTGTTACAATGGTGCCATGATCCGGATAAAATTATTGACTTTTTGGCTCCGGTCACCCTGATGATCGGCCACTTGGACGGTTGTTCAAGGATATACGAAAAGCCTTTCCAGTCCAAATCTCATAATTTCTTTCCAAAATTTGTATTGATGTCTGCGTAAAGCTTTTATGTCTAAATATAAGCATTACTTGAACTCAACAGTTTCATTATTTTAAGTGATGATTTTCAACTTGTGTGCATATTTAGTTTTAAATAAATATTTGTACGTTTTCATCACTTTGGCATTTCTTTCCCTTTTCTTAAAATAATACTACTTTTACTAGTGTCTCTTTGGTATCTGCTAGCTTTTGCCACTCATTAATAAATGCCTTGTAAAGCATAGCAAGTCCTCACTTTAGATGGGCTCACACCATGTAGTCAACTAATCAGTAGTAACGCATGAGTTAATCATGAATTGAAGTGTTGTTAAGTGCTTGTTAAAGATGCAGTAACACTTACTATCCGTAGGCATATTTCTGAAGGCATGTCCAAATAGAATAATACATGTTTGTGTCCAGGTTCTGTTTGCAACCATTTATAAATGCTTTGCAAAGCATAGCAAGTCCTCACTTTAGATGGGCTCACACCATGTAGTCAACGAATCAGTAGTAACTTATGATTTAATCATGAATTGAAGTGTTGTTAACTGCTTGTTAAAGATGCAGTAGCACTAACTATCCGTAGGCATATTTCTGGAGGCATGTCCAAATAGAATAATACATGTTTGTGTCCAGGTGATGTTTGCAACTTATTTATAAATGCTTTGTAAAGCATAGAAAGTGCTCACTTTAGATGGGCTCACATAATATACTTTACTAACCAGCAGTAACTCTTGAATTAATCATGGATAACCTAATTGGTAAGTATTTGTAACATATGTATTAACGCCCCAGCTATTAGTTGAGGCCTATTTCTAAATCATAACATTTTATTTAAGGCATGAACAAATGTAGGTCTAGATAGTCTGTTAATCATCAACTTCCAGGATTTAACCGGCCTTATACATTCCTAAGTACCTAGATAATAATGGTTAAATTACTTAGCGTAATTTTGGACAGCATTACTTACTATGAACAAGCCATTAATGATTGTGTGTACAAATGCTTTACTAATGATACATTATGTATGAACAATAAATAACTAATGGAGAACAAACCATTATCTAATAGTTTTTTAAAAGGCTTATTTACTATGAACAAACCATTTATAACTGTGTGAAGAAATGCTTCACTAATGATACGTTATGTATGAACAATAAATAACTAATTATGAACAAACCATTATTTGATAGTTTTTTAGAAGGCTCATTGACTATGAACAAACCATTTATAAATGTGTGAAGAAATGCTTTACTAATGATACGTTATGTATGAACAATAAATAACGAATGGTGAACAAACCATTTCCTAATAGTTAATAAATGCTTAATAAATGATGAATTGTGTGTAGTTATTATAAAGTGTTACCTAAAACATAAATACATAATGTCTCACAGGTTTGTAAAAAACACCTTACTTCCTGGCCTAGACCATTTGTAGTGTCCCCTCTGCCAGTCTAGGCAATTAACAGTTTCCATTAGGTGGATCCAATTGCAATCAGTGGTCTGAGTGTTTGTGTGCGCGTGTGTGTGCAAACCATGTCTGTTTGGGTGCAATAGTGGTTGCAAAGATGGGGCAGGAGTGTGCGGTTCATGTGCGGTCGCACCACGGCCGTCACAGAGACAATGCCTATGGTTAATGATGCTGTGCAAATCAATACATTTGATAATTGCTTGTTTAGTTGTCTTTTAGGCCAGAATGGGGCAGCATTTGCAGGTGTTATTAACCAGATGCCAGATAATGTATATATACAGTGGTTAGCGTTCCAGGTTCGGTTCCTGGTGCCTGCAGGATGCCCTTGTAAGTCGCTTTGGATAAAATTGTCTGCTAAATACCAGACCTTTACCTTTATATAATTTTACATTATAAATAATGAATTCATTCATTATAAATGTATAGTTGTTTATTTCAATAAATATTTATTTACTAGAGGATCCCAGTTACAGCATGTTTGTACTATCAAAGGCAGAATATTGGAGTAATTGCCTTACGGCACGTATATGATATATAATATATATATGCTGTATGTCTCTGTTTTCATTACCCACCAGGCCTTTGTGATCTCTTTCACTTCGGATTTCATTCCCCGGCTGATGTACCAGTACATGTACAGTGACACGGGCACCATGCACGGCTTCATCGACCACACCCTGTCCTACTTCAACGTCACCAACTTCAAGACGGGATCCTCCCCCATCGCCACGCAGTACGGCCACGAGGTGACTGTCTGCAGGTGAGCACAGCCGAGGGGAGATAGGTGTTTTTGGGTTGCTGTTTTAGATTCAATTAGATTAGATTAGATTAGATTCAACTTTACTGTTGTTATGCAGAGTACAGGTGCAAAGCCCATGAAATACAGTAAGCATCTAACGATAAGGGTAAGAAGTAGCATCATTGTGTAGGAACCAATATATGTATTTGTTTGTTTTTTATGTAAGTACAAAAATCCAATTAATATTAGTATATATTTGGGTCACACTTTATTTGGATGGTCCCATATATATTATCTGCAGATGCTCAGATTATAAACAAACTATGTGTTAAAACTCTGTTAACTGGAATTTGGGGTTAAAGTTAGAGTAAGAGGTTGGGTTTGGTTAAGGTGATGTTCAGCAAACAATTAGAAAGACTAAACTTGAATTTCAACAAACCATCAGTAAGGTTTCTGTAGGCATACTATCCAAATAAAGTGTAACCTATATTTGTTTTATATTAGTATATACGTATTTTTCATTTTATTAAATGTCTGAATATCGTTGAGGTTTTGTTCACTGTTCATTTTATTAGCAAAGTATAACAGCGATACGGCATAATTAATAAATGAAATTACGCTGGTTAAGTGTTTATTGCTTGTAACAGGCTTTTTTATTTGCTGATAAAAACAACAACAGCTCACTGGGAGCTTGGGCAGATGTTTTGGATTGTGCCCTGATCTGGCCCCCTTGCTAAAAGCTGCTAAGCATCTGAGTTTTCCTAAGGCAGCAACAAGCCCGGCTATATGTGACCATATCAGAGGATCATATTTCACCCCTGACAGCCGGTCGTTAGGTGAGAAAAGGTAAGCTCTCCCTCCAGGTAGACTGGATGGACCTCCCAGTCAGTTAGGTAGAGAGCTAACGAGATAACCACCACTTCCCCACTGATAACCCAGAGGGGCTGTAACCCCCTGACTGCAAGTCTAACAAAAGCTCACCAAAGGCTCCATGGAATGCGTTTGTATATTGGCTACACTGCTGAGTGTTCACACTACTAAGTGTCCTTACAAAGTGCTTATTTATATTTTAGTTTCGAACTGTATATATTTAAAAAGAAAAGGGTTTAATGTTTCAGGGGGTGTTATTTGTATGTCTCTACAACAAAGACTTGCGGAGCTTTAAAGACAATTATCCATAAAAAACACCTTATCCCCCGGGGGAGCATTGACACCTACGGGTTAAGGTGGGTCACCCTTTCTAGTAAAAGCAGAGATAGGGTGGAATGTAGGTTCTATTGCATAGTTTGTTCACGGACAGCCTGAAGTGCTTTGCAAAACAGATAAAAAAAGACAAAACACGAAGACTAAGACAAGATAAATACTAAATCAAGTGTGATAATTATGAATGCCGAAGACAGTTGACTGGAATGGTAACAGAAGAGCTCTCATTAGAAAAGAGAAAGACTTGAGTAATAAGAAGATGTCGAAGGTGTTCTAGAATATTTCTGTTGCACGCTCAACACTATAGTGCATGAGAGTGGCAGGGGATTGTGTAATACATACTGCATGACATTCCCTTCAAACCTTCAAACACACACACACACACACACACACACACACACACACACACACACACTCACACATACAACTTTGCAGAGGGTATGGCATCATAATTCTTTTTTTAGGCACTGGGGGAAGTGGTGTTGAGGGGGGCAGAGCAGGCCTTCCTGCCGGACTGCACAGGGGACCTACTTGTTGTCTGTCTCTCCGAGGCGAGCTTAAATGTTTCATCAGATATCAGAACAGTGGCCTGGCATGTCTGAAGCTGTCGCCACTGGCAGAGCATGAGCTGAGAGAGCTGAGAGGAGGGTCCTGGAGGGTTCTGGAAGTCCAGAGAACTCAGAGGGGAGCATACAGGACGGAGGCTAGAAGAACGAAGAACGTGCTTCTACTCGAGGAGGAATGGAGGCGTCTTAGATTGATTTGGTTCCATTGAACTCCATAGGCATTGTGTAAAGTATAGGTAAAAAAGGCAATGGAATTAAGTTCCCCTCTAACCAGAAGTACATAGGAATAGTATTATGTGCAGGTTAACTGCAGCTGCTGCAGTACTAACTAGGTCTACAGAATGGTATGTATCGTCATATGTACAGTGGTAATGTACAGTGGTAATATTGGTTTCTATCTGCTCCATGTTTTTGGACTTTTCTCTTGTAAAAGTCATGTGTGTCGTGTTTACTTCCTGTTAGCAATGTGCTTTTGCATTAATGTACAGTGTTAAATGCAATAAATACTATCTGCAGTTTGGTGTATTTTATAGGAGGGCGTCACTCCTCTCATTAATCTAGTTTTGGAGCTCCTTCTCATCATCCCATCATTTCCTAATAACAACCACAACAACCATGGCCGCCCCCGAGGGTGGGATCTCTGTCCTTACATGATTGCACAGTGACTCTTTCCCTCATTGCACCAGTCTTGTTCGTTTCTTGTCATTAGGTAAAGACATTGCGATTAAACCCTGCTTCGTGTCTCCAGCTAACGTGACGGCACGGTAATGTGTCCAGTCAGGTTTTGGAGGGCAGGCACTATGCAGAGCATGCCAGACCCTCCAGCAGAGTGTTAGAATGTTATGACATGATAACTAGACTGTTGGAATGTTATGTAAGGGATAATGTATTGTCCGGAGGTCATTCTACAAAAATAATTCCCGACGGGGCGAACAACACCCCGACGCGCAGCGGAGGGTGTTGTTTCGTACCGAAGGGAATTATTTTTGGAGAATGACCGACGGACAATACATTATCCCGCTTATTATACGGGTACTTGCCAAAAACGATAGAAGACATTCCTCCAACATACCTCTTTTTAATGATTTAGGTGCCGTTTCATGTGTCCCGTTTAGAAATAAATAGTTCTTCAAGCAAATAGAACTTTGAAGTTTCAGGTGTTGCATAGCAACCCATTACTTGCTGACTTCAAATTACTGTCTACTGTTGCGTTAAAATGACTGGACTTCTGGCGGAATGATATGAAAGATGTGAATTAGAAGTACAAAACCCGTTGCCAATGACAGCGGTGATTATCTTTCGCAGAGGTCTGTTAGCAGGAATTAATGTATGGGTATGACGTAGGGATGGCCCATTCAAATCAATGGTACTTTTTGAAACATTCTGAAGAGCCGTATAATAAGACATGATAACGAGACTGTTGGAATGTTATCACATGTTATAACACGGGTAGATGGAATTATAACACGGGTAGATGGAATCCACCATTCTGAGAGTGAGTTCCGGGGTGTGCTATATTCAACGGTATAGTAACTGTACGACCTGTTTTCATCTACCTGAGCATTCCAAATCAGTGCGCACTCAAAAGAAAATATCTAACAAAGATGGCGGTGTGTTGTGGCTAATGTAGTGGGGAATGTTTCATGTGAATTTAGCTATCTACACGACTTTTTATATGTCTAAATTGACTCGGTTAGTTGTTTCTATGCTACACGAATGTTGCACAGTATTGTAAGTCTTTACTGAAAGTCTCGATTATTATTTGTAGGTGACTTTTAGCGCTTAGACCAAAAACCCATTGAAACACACGTAGCTTTTGTGCTAGGTCTAACAGACGTGAAGTTCCCAATGCTATTTGTCTGTTGCATAGCAACAGCCACCCAAAGGGGGACTATTTCCTCTTGGCTACTGAAATGCGATACACAACGTTTGGTGTCTACAACTTTTTTTGTGCTGAAAGGCAGCTTACTGTTTACTTTCATTGTACTTAATATTTATAAAGTCGCTGGCAACCGTGTTATAAAAGCAATAAGGTACTCGAGTCAGTACGGTATCGTCAATAATGTACTTGTTCGAGGGTTTGCCGGCCCTCCGCTGCGCGTCGGGCCTAACAACTCCCTCAAACAAGTACATTATTGACGATACCGTACTGCCTCTCGAACCTTATTGCTTAATTATAACACGGGTAGATGGAATCCACCATTCTGATTGTGAGTCACCGGGTGTGCTATATTCAACGATATAGTAACTGTACGACCTGTTTTCATCTACCTGAGCGTTCCATATCAGTGCGCACTCAAAAAAAAATATCTAACCAAGATGGCGACGTTTTGTGGGGAATGTAGTGGGGAATGTTTCATGTGAATTAAGCTATCTACACGACTTTTTATACGTCTACATTGACCTGGTTAGTTGTTTCTGTGCTACACGAATGTTGCAGAGTATTGTAAGTCTTAACTGAAATTCTCGAATATTATTTGTAGGTGACTGCTAACCCTAGATCAAAAACCCATTGAAACACACGTAGCTCTCACAAGCTAGTTAGTGGCGATATCCAAATCAATATTAACTACTTACTGGCCGAGAGTGAGGTCATGCAGGTAAATATCAGACAGAGGCCGTAAGGTATCGACCGAGCGATAGCGAGGTTGATGCTGCGGGCCGAAGTCTGATATACCTGCATGATCGAACGGTCGAGGTTAGTAAGTTGTTTATTATATGGCATTTAAGCTCTTTTCATTTTAAAAATAAACGGTAATTGTAAATAGAAAACAAGTCGTTTTGTTCAGCTCTCAAGAATTCTCACGACACAGTGTTTCAGGTGTTGCCTAGCAAAAAATGACTTGCTAACTTCAAGTTACAATGATCAATAGAAAACGGACAACAGGGCTCAGCTTAAATGGCTTTAATTTACAGTTAAACGCAAGGTTTTTAAACTATAGTAGTCAAGTCTTCATCATCACTTTCAATAACACATTTTCGCTGCTTCTGAAGTCCTATAAAGTATTACCCGATATCAAAATGTTTGCGAATTCTGTCAACTGTCATGGTTATGTTACCACGACATTCAACTGGTTTCCTGTTCTCAGATAATTTCATAATAGGAGTCCTGATTCTATCAATACATGCTCAGGGCTGTTGATATATCGCTAATTTTTAAGGATGTAATGTTTAGTACTTGGTACATGGTATCACTCATTTTTAAGATTGATGGGGTGTGCAATAAGGATACTTATCAGACCGCAGACCGGCTAGAACGTCAATGCGCGGCTGGCATGACTACCCATTAGCCAATCAGAATGCTCGTACTGTCGTTGCCATATAATAAAAACAAATAATAACAAAGTTGAAAGTGTCCCATTGTAGTTTGTGTTATTTTAATGGCAACTTTATAAAATGAGCAATGTGAATTAATTAAATGGTGCGAGATCAATGTCGTTCTCCTAGCTAATCATCAACAAACTTTTTGTGCTAGGTTAACAGACGTGAAGTTCCCAATGCTATTTGTCTGTTGCATAGCAACAGCCACACAAAGGGGGACTATTTTCTCTTGGCTACTGAAATGCGATACAGAATGTTTGGTGGCTAGAACTTTTTTGTGCTGAAAGGCAGCTTACTGTTTATAATTAAATTTGACTTAATATTTTTAAAGTCGCTGGCAACCGTGTTATAAAAGCAATAAGGTACTCGAGTCAGTACGGTATCGTCAATAATGTACTTGTTCGAACAAGTACATTATTGACGATACCGTACTGCCTCTCGAACCTTATTGCTTAAATAACATTTAGTTCTTATTGGTTTGTGTGGCCAATCACAGACAATCCCCAAAGTATCTGTTGACTGATTTCTGCCTATGAAGAGGCCTGGGTTTATGGAGTGGGGCCAGGTCATGATTACAGTTAATTTGACAGATAGCTGCCTGTTTTGCCTTAGAAGACTGTAAGTTGAAAAACTGATGGTTGTTCCTTAAAATAGACACTGATTGGTTGTTGACTCTACAATGGGCGGTCAAGTGGAAGTGCTGCTAGAGATTTGATCAGAATGACATATTGCATATTATAGGTTTTTAATGCGTGCTGAAGTTAGATGGTCATATCCAAGTATCCAATGATTGGTAGAAAGAGCTGTATTGTACCACAAGTCTAAAAGTCATAGTTTTGCAGTGACTACTGCCATCACAGTAAAGCTTTGAACCTAGCATATACATTATTCATGAAGTTGTTCATCAAGTAATGGTTGCAGTCATTAAACCTAGGCTTAACCATATTTCTTCAGTCAAAGTGGCTCCGTAAAATACACAGGAAGTAATAAGCACTTATAAGCTCATGTCAGTGGGGATGGTTTCCTGTGTGTGTGTGTGTGTGTATGTGTGTGTGTGTGTGTGTGTGTGTGTGTGTGTGTGTGTGTGTCTACATATCTGTTTATTGCTCTGTCTGAGAAGTGTGCGTCAGGAATGTCTGCCTTTCTCTCCCTTTGCGCTCTCTCCGTGGTAAACAGCAAGAGGCCTAAGAGGAGCCAGAGTCAGAACCAGGGCTTCCAGTTTCAGATAGAACACTGTAATGGGAGCGGCGGATGAAATATCTGCAGGACAGGCGGAGAAAAAGAGAGAGTAGGAAATGAAGAGGGAATGAGAGAGAAAGAGATCAAAGATGGCAAAGAAGAGAGTCGGGGGGGGGGGGGGGGGGGGGGCAAATGAGAAAAGAGGAAGAGAGACAGTTGGAGATAAGAAAGAATGTGAGAAGCAGAGAGCGAGAGTGAGAAAAGAATGAGCAGAAGACCGGTCAAAGGAGACCGAGAGCGACAAAGGTATGGGCCGGGTCACGCTCACAGCCCTGCTTGATGCAGCCTGCTGTTAAGTCACACTCAGGCTAGGTCTTAGGCTACTGGACCAGACCCGCTAGGCCCTGCGGTCAGAGCGAGAGAGGGGGTTTCTGGGTAAGAGCTGAGGGACAGAGGAATCAGGCTCAGTGGACCGACCTGTGATTGTTTACAGAGAGTACCATGGTTGACCTTCAGCAACTGGATGCTGCTTTTGGCTATTTGGCTTTGTGTGTGTGTATGTGTGTGTATGTGTGTGTGTGTGTGTGTGTGTGTGTGTGTGTGTGTGTGTGTGTGTGTGTGTGTGTGTGTGTGTGTGTGTGTGTGTGTGTGTGTGTGTGTGTGTGTGTGTGTGTGTGTGTGTGTGTGTGTGTGTGTGTGTGTGTGTGTGTGTGTTTGTTTGTGTGTTTGTGTGAGTGAGTGTGTGTGTCTGTGTGTGTGTCTGTTTGTTTGCCCACGAACACCCTCAGACACGCATGTTTGCGATTCAGCTTGGCCCATCTTCTAAAATAGCGCCAGCATAATACAAATTGAATAATCGCCTTCTAGGCCAGGTCCATATTTGTACTTTCCCCCACTTTCTTGCCATGCCCAAACAAGGAGCCTCGACCCCTGGGATTGTTCTCTGTCAACTGAGATGACCGGCCATCCCAGGGAATCCAAACCAGTTTTTCAACATTCCTGGTGCTTTACTGTATAAGGCAGTCAAACCAGAGACCCAGTCCCCATCTCTCTCTCTCGCCGCCCTCATAATTCAATATAGGTAATGAAAAACTCTCCCTCTGCTGATGTTTTTTATATTACTGTTAATCTGATTGAAGTAGTTTGCCCAGAGAACTTGTATTCATATATGGTGTTTCTGGTTGTGGTGCACGGCTCTCAGGTGTACGTGTGAATTTGTTTTGACATAAGAGGTGGGACTGGACATGCTGTGGAGTTGCATGGAAATAGTCTCGCGTAGGAAGACCAAAAAACAGCTCTTCTGCTATCCAGCAGTATTTATGTACGTACAAATAACTACAGATTACTATCTTTAAAAACTTTTATCTTTAAATTCTATGTAGGTGTAGTTTATATATATAAAGGGTTGTAAAGGGTTAAACATGGACAGGATAACAACTGATTCTGAAGTGCACTTGTTCCTGATCTGGCATTTGGACCGGGACCAAATCAGGCCCAGGTCCGTCCGCACCATCAGCAGCACATGGCAGAACCTTTCCAGACCACGGCCCAAGTTGCACCCGACGTTTCCAGAAAAACAGGCTCTTCTCTTGCAGAATCGCCTGACAACAGTGGTGTATTGTTTGCTTTTTGTTGTTGTTGTTTGTGGATGACCCTTTTAACGATAAAGCGAAGCATGTGCCTCTGATGTTTTCACACTTATTTTTGTCACCAGGCGACCAGTGTCCCCGTAAGTGATTAATGTCAGAGAGTATCCCTGTAAGTGATTTAACCGTGTGTGTGTGTGTGGTGTGTGTGTGTGTGTGTGTGTGTGTGTGTGTGTGTGTGTGTGTGTGTGTGTGTGTGTGTGTGTTTCCTTCCTAAGGTATAAAGACTACAGGGAGCCACCCTGGGCCTCTGAATCCTACCAGTTCTCCAAACAGTACTGGTCCATTCTGGCGGCTCGGCTGGCCTTTGTGATCCTTTTCCAGGTACAGACTGAGACGTCTTTATTAATGAAGGTGTTCACTTAGTGTCTCTCCCTTCCCAAAGACATGTTTCAGTCAGACTGAGACGTCTTTATTTTACTTCTTTTTATTTCCTTTTATCCATTGCAGTCATACAGTACATCACATCATTAAATGAAATTAAGTGCTACGGGTACACGTCTTAGGTAATGGGGTTAACAGTCCATGGATGTCTTTGGCCCAAACCATCCGGATCCAGGCATATCAGCATTGCCCACAAACACAACACATCACACATGACATTACATAAAAAAAGCATTCTGAAATAGAAAGTCCATTGCTTAAAAGGGGGAAAAAAAACTAAAGAAATATATATATCTATACATGTACATATTCACATGTATATATGTATCTAAATTTGCACTCATTAATATTGTCCACAAACACAATACACCCCACATGATATTACTTTAGGAATGTGAGACGTCTTTATTAATGAAGGTGTTCACTTACTGTCTCTCCGTTCCCAAAGACATGTTTCAGTCAGACTGAGACGTCTTTTTCGATTGAGGAGCCTGTCTCTCCCTCCCCAACGATATGTTTCAGTCGTCAGTTCGTCTCATTCATCACACTTCCTGCATCCCATTGTAAACACAGACTTTTCTCAATCCTTTAGGGGGGGGGGTTGGGTTTTAATTGTAGAGATGAGCTCTTTGCCACCTGCTTGATGTAACCCAAGCATCCACAAACATGACAAGCAAGCTAAGGTCCTCATAAGGGTTATCACTCTAGTTTTAAAATGTCATTGTTAAGACTTTAACATATTTCATTGTTAAGACGTTTTACATATTTAATTGTTGTTTGTATATTTCATTGTTAAGATGTTTGACACATTTTGTATTGCTAAGACTTTTTACATATTTCAAATCAGAAAGAGTAAAGAAAGTCTTTGTTTCCTAAAGCAAGCTTTGTTTAATACAGAACCCACAAAATAAAATATAAACATATGTATATATGAATTTTTTCTAAAGGAATATACTCCAGCAAGATCAGTGGTTGCTGTATGCTGAAAACTGAAATGTTCCATTGCCAGGCTGAGTTACAGTGTAGTTCTGCATGCAGCAGCGTGCATCCAGTGAACTCATTTGGATTAGTTCCTGCCTCTAATGAGTTCAGACAGGAACTATTCCAAACAGTCATCAGACGTCTGGCAGAGTGAGCAGCAGTTGGATGGTGATGGTGTTTGAAGTGAGGGTTAGGGAATCAAGCCTGAAAGGGCTGTGCACTGCCAGACGGCCTGTTTTGAAGCTTATGAAAGGGATGTCACTGATGACTGATAGGGTGCGTGCGTGTGTGGGGGCCATGTTTTTTTGTGCATATAAACGTCAATATGCCAATATGTAGGACTGTGTTGGGTATTTTCACTGGAGGTATTTATGATTTATGTGTTAAGAGCCTCTATTTGCCTGTGGGTGTGTGTGTGTGTGTGTGCGCTGCAGAACCTGGTGATGTTCCTGGGTGTGTTGGTGGCCTGGGTGATCCCGGACGTGCCGAAGAACATCAGCGAGCAGCTGAAGAAGGAGAAGACTCTGCTGGTGGACGTCTTCATGCGCGAGGAGAAGGAGAAGCTTCATCTCATCCAGAGCCTCTTCTCCAAGGACCCCCCCGTCCAGGCCCTTGCCCACGCCCACGCCGGCGCCCAGCTGCCCAACCTGCCCAGGCCCCTGCAGCAGACTCCCCTGAGGCCGGGGGACCTCTCAGTCACCACCTCGGCGCTGCCTCGACCCCGGCCCCGGGCGGCCAGCTTCAGCCAGTTCACCAGGCAGCCGTCCATGTCACCCAAGAACGAGGCGGCCAAGCACACGGCCGTGTGAGGACACGGAGGGAGAGGAAGCTGGGGGGTGTCCAGCCTTTAGGAAACACAAGAGGGGGTGGGGGGGGGTATAGAAAGGGGAGCTTTATGTGTGTATTTAGTGATGGTGGTTGGGGGGGGGGGGGGGTAGGTTGGGTTTTAATTGCCCCTCTCGAACCTGCAGTAGGTGGTACCCCAGTGGTGGGGGAGGGGGAAAAGTGAGGGGTGGGGGGGGGTGGGGGGAGGGGTAGGGAGTGTCCCCTGATCGTTAGCACTTGTGGTCACGATGCATATAGGGACTGACGTTGTTCGTTTCTCTTATCTATGTACATCTGAATGTGACATTCCGTTGTTCTCTGTTTGAAAAGTGAAGCGCGTGAGGACACTGCCCCCCATAGACGCCTCTTAGACTTCCTCGTCTCCCCGGGGACAGAGGGACACGCACCTCACTCGCTCCTGGTTGGCACAAAACAAAACAACAAAAACAAAAACAACACATGGCTTCAGTAGCGAACGTACTACGCTGAGACAATCATTTCATGCGTGTTTGGAACCGAAAGAGAACTCGGAGGAAAGAGGGTTGGACACTCCTCCTTCATCCAAGGTCAATTTTCACTTTTTCCGGATCTGTCCTTGAACTGCGGCGAACATGGAAGCGGAGCGTCAGGCGTTGTGGGAGGATCTGGCATTGGGAGAAAAACACACATAAACACAGGCACATCTGGTTCATGGATATGCTGCCATTGCACAACATGTGGAACTAAATACACACACACGCACACACAGACAAACACATACACACAGACAAACACACACACACTCACATACACACTCACACACACACACACACACACACACACACACACACGCACACACACACACACACAAACACGCACACACAAACAAACACACAGACACTATCACAAACTGCTTTTGCACATTTCTCTGTGAAGTTCTCCACAGCAGCAGATGTTAGACCTACCATTTCTCAGGTATCACTAGCTCTTTGAGCTTGTTTCGTTCGGGGTAGTATGACGTCCATTTGGTTAGAACAGAGCCATTTTATGTGTAGAAACCCATCGACAAGTAAATAAGAGACAAAATAAGCAATGTTTACTTTTGAATAGAAATACATTGTACAAACAGTAATAATATATAAAGGCTGTGACAAGGCTGATCAGCTGGGTGTCATTGCAGTTATTCCTTACTGTGTGTGTATAAATGTCAATGTGCCAATGTGTAGGACTGAGTTGATTTTGACTGGAGGTATTTATGATTTATGTGTTAAGATCCTCTCTTTGCCTGTGTGTGTGTGTGTGTGTGTGTGTGTTGTGGCATCATGAGAGGCTTTACCACTGAGCGGGGTGTAGGGCAGTGCGTAATCACTGGACAGAGCAGGCAAAAATGCTTTCAAATGAGGAATTTGGTTTATTAACTAACAAAAAGTCAAACATAAAACTTCTTCAAAGGCAAAACAGTTGCTCCAAACTTAAATCATACCAACGGTGGTCTGTCCCCACTCTCAACTCTTTTCAAACTCGTTCCTGCTCAGGTGCCAACCTACTCTAACCATTTGCACCTGAGCTTGCAATCAGTGACCTGACCTTCCTAGTCCCCAGAGCACCTCCCCAGGGTCCTAGAGCCTGTCCCGTATAGGCCTTTTGAGGTAATTCACTCCCATTCCAACCTAGTGGAACCACCAGCCCAGCTTGTGGTACCACATACCCTTCCCCTCAACTTCATGCCCCTCCCGGGAGGTTAAAGAAGGGCTTAATTCGATTATCCAAAGCTAAGCACAAAACCACCTTACATAACACTTTTCAGGACCTCAATAGGTTATTTAACAACAAAACACAAAATGTCCTTCCCACCCCCCCTCTTCATTGAGGGTATTTTCCTTTTTTTTTTCTTTTTTAACAATTATCAAGTCCGTTTCTTCCCTGTGTCAGTTCCCAGTTTGTCTGTCCAGCTTCTTTTTTCCTTGGAGTCTATCCATCCCCCTTCCGGTCGTGGACCCTCTGTCTCTTTTGCTCGTTCTGAGCGTTCAGTCTCTGTGCATCAAGACATGCCGTGGGCTCACCATAGCCCTCAGTTTCGCTGTTGGTGGACTTCTTGACCCTGCTGGAGTAAACACTGGAGTGCTCTTCCTCACCCAACCGAAGGCTGCCATTGGCCAGAGACCAGCCCACCTGTACCTCATGGATGTCGAGGTTCTTGCTGCAGCTGTGCTTCACTGGAATCTTCTCAATGACCATTTCGAAGCTAGCTTTGCTCTTGGCTGCGCTGTATTTGCCTTCTTCAATTAATTCAAAGGGGCCCCTCTCTTTGGAAGTTTCGACTGTGGGACATGCTACTACCACTCTGTGCTGGTAGCCGGTGAACAGGCACATCTCCCTCCTCTCGGCAGGGGCAGCCACGCTTGTCTGGTCCCCCTCTTCACCGAGGTCGGCATCATCGTCTGTGTCATACTCCTCACCACCAGCTTCATCGACGGCATCATCATCATCTTCATCAACAGTAACTTTGTCAATAGCATCTTCAACCTCACAGTCACTGTCATACTCTTCATCATCATTGACATCATTTTCACCAACATCAACATCTTCAACACAGCCGTGACGGTCATACTCTTCATCGACATAATGTTCATCAACATCGAAATCTTCATCATCACCGCTGTCATACTCTTCATCATCGGCACATTCATCATCGCCCCCTAGGACCACCAGCTCTTTGGTGCTGGCCAGCGTTGCTGCCCCTTCTTCGGCAATCTCAGGCAGGGCCTCCCAGACCTGGTCAGCTTCAGGCTTCACCATTTGAATCACGGCAGAAAGCATTTCTCTTACCTTCTGCCCTTCAGCCCCTTGTTGGTTCTTGAACACCTCTGCCGGACGTTTCCCTGTGGCAGTCATTTCAAATGCTGCGGCCCTGCTCATCTGAGTTAGCCTCTCCTGGACTCTCTCAAACATCTCATCAGACCGGGCGTGCTTCTTCGCAACCTCCTGTAGGTCAGCTTCAGACGGATTGTCCATCCGCTGCATCTGTAGCAAGGCTGCACTGGTCTCCAGCTGGGCCGTCTGGCTCTCCACCAGCATCTTCACCAGTTCCTCCATTTCGTTTTTTTCGTTCAGCTTGTGTGAAGTCCTGGAAAAAGTTTCACCAAGCTGTCGATTCCTTCACTTCTGCTCATTAGCACCTACGCCCTCTTGCCCGCATTCTCCACCACATGTGGCATCATGAGAGGCTTTACCACTGAGCGGGGTGTAGGGCAGTGCGTAATCACTGGACAGAGCAGGCAAAAATGCTTTCAAATGAGGAATTTGGTTTATTAACTAACAAAAAGTCAAACATAAAACTTCTTCAAAGGCAAAACAGTTGCTCCAAACTTAAATCATACCAACGGTGGTCTGTCCCCACTCTCAACTCTTTTCAAACTCGTTCCTGCTCAGGTGCCAACCTACTCTAACCATTTGCACCTGAGCTTGCAATCAGTGACCTGACCTTCCTAGTCCCCAGAGCACCTCCCCAGGGTCCTAGAGCCTGTCCCGTATAGGCCTTTTGAGGTAATTCACTCCCATTCCAACCTAGTGGAACCACCAGCCCAGCTTGTGGTACCACAGTGTGTTCGGTGTGTGTGTGTGTGTGTGTGTGTGTGTGTGTGTGTGTGTGTGTGTGTGTGTGTGTGTGCGTGTGTGTGTGTGTGTGTGTGTGTGATGTTCCTGGGTGTGTTGGTGGCCTGGGTGATCCCGGACGTGCCGAAGAACACACACTCTATACTCTCTTAGTTACTCATCTCTCTTTCTCTCTCCCTCTCTTGGTCCCTCTCTTTCATTCTCTCTACCTCTCTCTCTTTCTCTCTCTCCCCCTCTTTCTCCCTCTTCTTCTCGCTCTCACATCCCCCTCTCTCTCTGTCCCTCTATATCTCTCTGTCATTCTACCCACCTCTCTTTCCATGTTTTTTTTCCTTCCATGGCACATATACACATTCAATCATTCATGCCTGCTGAAGCAAGTAAATGATGGCACAACCTCTTTCACCTTACTTCAACTATGAGAGGAGCATTGGATTCGCCCTGGATTGTGTTGGCTACTGCATGTGTCAAGACCTACAGCAAACAATTTCCAATTGAATGTCTTTTATTGACCTGACTGCAGTGCATGATATTGCCATAGCAGTCTACAAAAAACGTAATATTTTATCAAAAATGCATTTATTCATTGTAACACAGGTCCATCTGATTCACTCAGTTACCTCATGTGGATGTGGGTTTCAGCAGCTGCTGACACTGGACAGCTCCCTTATAATTATCTTTGGGGAAAAATATATATATACATCCGCAAAACTTATTTATATACAGTATATAAATTATTTTTGCGGATGTACAGTATATATAAAAATGTTTTTATATATATAAAAAGAAATCTTGCCCCAACACTCAGTGAGTACCCAAACGGGCACAGAGTACACAGATCCTAAAACACGGATAAAAGTACCAGCAATACACCAAGCATGTTTAACTCCAGCCCCAAAGATGATTATAAGGGAGCTATCAATTCATTTTGCAAATGCTTTTTATCTGAAGTGACTTTGGGTCACAAAATACAGCTAAGACCAAAGGAACAAATGTCTTGACCATCCTTAGGAAGCCAAAGCTCATTAGTACATGATTTGTGCTTGCGAAAACTAGTTAGCTTGTTAGCGATAGGTAGCTCAATGCATAGTTCTTTAGCAGGTCATGTTCAGATGCACTCACCAATAACTGGGTTTATCCCCCTTTTCTGTGTGTGTGTGTGTGTGTGTGTGTGTGTGTGTGTGTGTTGCGCGCGCGCATGTGTGTGTGTGTGTGTGAGAGAGTGAGAAAGAAATTGAGAGAGAACAGACTCTGAAAGGTTGAAGGAAAATTATAGAAAGGATCCAGACACTAGAAGATTAGACCAAAGAAAGCATAACACACAATCATCAAATGTAATACAATAGCGCTGACCAACTCAAATATGCAGTGGGTTTGGCAGGCAATGCACTACTTGACTGGCAGCAGTGGTTTTTAATGATTCTACATGATGTCAACATACCCGACCCTCTTCTGGCCAAATAAGGCCTGCATGGGTTGAAATAGTACATCGCAACTGAAAATTGCCATTGTGAGAGGGAGAGAGAGTGTGTGTATGAGAAAGAGTGTGGGTACTTGTGTGTGAGAAATACAGACAGTGTATGTGAGTGTGTGTGTGTGTGTGTGTGTGTGAAATGGAGAGAGAGTAAGTGTGTGAGAGAAAGTGTGTATGTGTGAGAGAAAGTGTGTATGTGTGTGAGAAAGAGAGTGTATCTGTGTGTGTGTATGTATGTGTGGGAGAGAGAAAGCGTGTGCATGTGTTTGTGAGAGAGAGAGTGTGTGTAAGAAAGAGAGTATGTGTGAGAGAGAGTGTGTGTGTATGAGAGAGAGAGAGAGTGTGTTTGTGTGAGAAAGAGAGAGTTTGTCCCCCAACGTCTGTCTCTAATTTTCAGCACTTGCTGATGTTTTTCAGTAAAAAGAAGAGTCTAGGTACCAATCACACGCAACACAACTGTTTCTTTTTTTATATTTCTCCTTCTCACTTCCTCTGACTCCAACTACCCCTTGGCCTGCTCCTTCCTCTTCCTCTGACTCTAACTACCCCTTGGCCTGCTCCTTCCTCTTCCTCTGACTCTAACTACCCCTTGGTCTGCTCCTTCCTCTTCCTCTGACTAACTACCCCTTGGCCTGCTCCTTCCTCTTCCTCTGACTCTAACTACCCCTTGGCCTGCTCCTTCCTCTTCCTCTGACTCCAACTACCCCTTGGTCTGCTCCTTCCTCTTCCTCTGACTCTAACTACCCCTTGGCCTGCTCCTTCCTCTTCCTCTGACTCCAACTACCCCTTGGTCTGCTCCTTCTCACTTCCTCTGACTCCAACTACCCCTTGGCCTGCTCCTTCTCACTTCCTCTGACTCTAACTACCCCTTGGCCTGCTCCTTCCTCTTCCTCTGACTCTAACTACCCCTTGGCCTGCTCCTTCTCCCTTCCTCTGACTCTAACTACCCCTTGGTCTGCTGCTTCTCCCTTCCTCTGACTCCAACTACCCCTTGGCCTGCTCCTTCCTCTTCCTCTGACTCTAACTACCCCTTGGCCTGCTCCTTCTCACTTTCTCTGACTAACTACCCCTTGGTCTGCTGCTTCTCCCTTCCTCTGACTCTAACTACCCCTTGGTCTGCTGCTTCTCCCTTCCTCTGACTCTAACTACCCCTTGGCCTGCTCCTTCCTCTTCCTCTGACTCTAACTACCCCTTGGTCTGCTCCTTCCTCTTCCTCTGACTCTAACTACCCCTTGGCCTGCCTCTTCTCACTGCAAGTCTTCCGCTGTTGTTTTACCCCTCTAAATGTCGCAGTATTTCTTTACTTCAGAGAGGATCATAGCGAGGCTAAGCATAGAATAGCAGCCGTTTCGCCTTCATAATCAAAAAAGACTGTGTCTCTAAGACTACGCCAGCGTTTAAAAACGAGAGCTCAATGTAAAGACTTAAAAAGAGATTGGAATAAACAACAACATGAAAAGGTAAGCTGGTAAAGGCATTACATCAGTCCAACATAGACTTTGTTTCCTGAATAGTGTTCTTTCATTCTGTCCTCTCTTTTTTCTGTATTATCCCCAAGTTCTTAGTTCGTGACGTATTGTTCCTCGGAATTATCTTTTTTTTATTCCTAGGAGAGGATTTTGATCTTTTTGCGTTGTGACTCATCTGTCACAAGAGAGAGATTTTTATCCGTGAGCCGGAAGAGGATTAAGTGGAGGGGGCCGGACCCTGCCTCCACTCCACTGTCTCGCCAACATACAGATACACACTTCCACCACACACACGCCTGCTCCTGAGGGATGGCCGTCCGCTCGACCCGCCGGCTATCCCATAAATATTTGCGTTTTCTCTGGCTTAAAGAACATAAGATGGGGCCAGAGGTTAAGCAGCTCAGAGAGCTTCGAAGTGATCGCGTTGACTTCAATGTTCCTCCAGCCTCCGGACGTGTCTTTTATGAAGCAGTCACATAACATGGCTGTCATGGGAGAGGTTTTGCAAAGGACACACCATGCTTTTCAGTCCAAACCAGCTTGAGTTAGGCCCTCAATAACTAGACACCTACTATTACACCCCAAACACTATTACTACGGAATGTACTGGACGTACTAAAAATGCCTTTATTGTTTAAAATTGTCTTCTGCTCGATGAGTCAGGACTTGGCAACCTCTTTGGTCACGTCTTTCCTTTGAAACTTGTTCTGTCCTGGTTGTGTCCAAGACTGTCCTCTTGAATCAGTGGGGATGGAGAGAAGCTGTGGATCTGTGTTACTATTGGTCTAATTGACATCACCTGATTAACTCCCTGGTAGACAGTGGGCCTGGTATCCCTCTTTAACCCTTTCACCTCCAGAATGGATACACGGCAATCTGCCAGATGATGGGTCAATTGGCAAATGATGTCTGTATATCGGTGGCAGATTAAATAGTGCCACAAGAATATTATAAGCAACCTTTAATGAAAGGCTTTGAATGCCTTCAGTACTTACGTCTGCTGGACCTGAGCCAGTTTGGGTCCTGTGTGTGTGTGTGTGTGTGTGTGTGTGGGGTAGTGTGTGTTTCTCCTGATTCCATCCCAAGTCTGGGAAGACATCTTCTTCTCCGCTCTCCAGGAAAGGGATTCCCACCGAATTCCAACCACACTCTGAGACACTTTGGAAAACACTGAGTGGTTGGATCTTTATCATTCTTGCTTAAGCCACCCTGCTCAGCCTGCTACACACCCTGAGTGTGCGTGTGTGTGTGTGTGTGTGTGGGGGGGGGGGGGGTCGGTATGTGTGTGTGTGTTTCGCTCTTTATCTCAGGATACCTGGCTACGCCTCCCCTGACACGGAGATGACATGCCACCTAAGCCTGCTTTCATCGCCCACACCTCTCCTACCCAAAGCAAACACCACTCACCCTGCAATTAGGGTCTTCTGCCTTTCACACTGGAATTACCAAACGGCTTTGTGAATAAACGATTAGCACCACCAAAACCTGTAATCATGGTAAGCTTCAGGACTCAGTAACAGATGCTAACACACACACACACACACACACACACACACACACACACACACACACACACACTCACACACTCACTCACATAGAAACATCTCCGGCTTGCAGTCTGAGGAGTACATGTTACATCAGCAGGTATTTTTACAAGCAAGTTTTACACAATTATTAAAACCCAGATTTGCACCACTACTGTATAAGCAAATGTCAAACTCACACATTTTGCCAAACACTACACATAGTGATTTGCAAAGCACTAAACACACTTGTATGCATTAGACACAGTAGTATATCATTATGTCACTTACAATTCCAAAGCACTGACTGTCAACATTCCACACCTATGAGCCAATTGGTTAAACACAGCCATCAAGTGCTCAAACACATGATTGCTTAATTGTAGACAGGCGGTGGCCGTGCCAGAGGCTGAGGTGGAGGAAGACAAAAAGGAAGACCTGAAGCAGGAGGAAAACGTGGCACGAAGCGGACCAAATTTATCAAATGAACTTGAAGGGAGGAAGAGGGCCCGTATTCACGCAAGAACAACAGAGAGAGAGATCATAAACATGGTTTTGGCCAATAATGCCATCAGGCTCAGAGAAATTCAAGCCAACCTATCGGTGACCATGCCATTTTCAATAATGTCCATCAGGTCTCTCAGTCAACACTGGGACGCATCCTGAGAAGACATCAGGTTCAAATGAAACAACTTTATCAAACAAATATACAATTTTGTATCCAGTAAAGCAAAGAAAATAGCAAAATAAAGATCTGAAAAAAATAACAATACAATACTGTATTGTTATTTTTTTTCAGATCTTTATTTTGCTATTTTCTTTACTTTACTGGATACAAAATTGTATATTTGTCTGATATTTGCTGAGCTTACAATGTTGTCCACACTACTGTAGTAGCATGGAAACTGGGACATGTTTTGATGTGATTCTCCATGTTGACATGTTGACTGATTTGGGTATATGGAGAATAATACATTGTGTTTTCATCAGTCTGCAGCATTAGGTCTTATTTAGTGTTTGGTGAATTTATTGTATATTTGCACTTTCTCTGTGTACTTTACTTACACTACTCTAATCACTGAGAAGTATAATTGCTAAAAGTGTTTTAGGTTTGCAACAGCAGTGTGCAACTGGTTCAAACAGAATTAAGTCATATGCGTTTCATATGGTAACAAAATATGGTTTTGATAAATTGGTGTATAGTTTTTACAAGAGTGTGTCATTTTGCAAAGGATCTGAGGTGTTGGGCTAATTAGGTGTGTGGTTGCACTAGTTGTGTGTAGCGTTTTGAAAAACCGGGCCCTGTTTTTTATTTATCATGCTCAAGCAATCGAGAAAAAACTGTAATGTGGTGTGTGTTTGTGGACGGCAGAGGTAGTGTGTCTGTGTGTGTGTGTGTGTGTGTGTGTTTGCGTAATAAATAAACAAATAGAGAAGAGAGATAGATAAACAAAGAAAGTGTGTGTATGTGTGAGTGTAATAAATAAACAAATAGAAAGAGATAGATAAAGAGAGACAGAGAGTGTGTGAGTGTGTGTGTGTGTGTGTGTGTGTGGAGAGTTCAGGAAGAGCTCAGTGGCACCGTCCTGGCTCTCTGTGTCCCTATGGGCATTCGCTCAGCAGGTTAGGTGCGGGGCAGCCGCAGTGCATTAAACTCCTTCCAGGAACAGGATGATGACATCAGGCTGCTTTTTAGGGGCTACCGTCTGGTCAAGGGCTTAACGTGAAGTCGTCATACTCATCACTAAGAACAGTGCAAGGTAAACTATATTGCACCCCAGATGCCGTTAGCTCCTCGCTCCTCAGGTTTCTCTCTGCGTGTGTGTGTGTGTGTGTGTGTGTGTGTGTCTTTGTGTGTGTGTGCTTGTGTGTTAAACACTAAGTCATCCTCACACAAAAACAGTACAGTGTTGACAGGGTGACACACTAGACACACCAAATCTTCCTAGTCTGTGTGTCGTTGTGTGTGCGTGTCTTTCCTATACATACAACATACAGCAGCTGTGTGTGTGTGTCTCTCTCTCTCTCTCGCTCTCTCTCTCTCTCTCTCTCTCTTTCTCTCTCTCTCTCTCTCTCTCTCTCAACACATCCAGAGCATGTTCCTACACACATCTGACACCAGTAAACTCAACCTCATAGGTCCAAGTCAATCTCTGTGGAGTTTGTGTGTTTTAATGACCCTCCTGCCAGCTGTTATTGCTCACCCCTCCTAGCCCTCTTTGTGCCCCGTCGCGGATGTTTGTTGACTTGAGAAAGGTGAGCTCTGCCACGTAGAGCTGTGTCTGCAGACCACGGAGATCCAGTGGGGGGGAGACAATGGCCAAGGTCTCTCTCTCCAGCGCCCCCTTCAGGGGTGGAGTATTGTCTGCAGCCCAGACGCGCACATCACGCTTCACATAGTATCAAGTGTTGGCTGTGGAATGGAAGTCAAGGCTGTCTGTTGTGGTTGTGTGTTCACTCTCCTCTCCTCTCGAAGCCACTTATGTTCTCATGACCCGAACTTGGGGTGAACACTAGTCCTGACGTGTTTTCTTCCCGGGGAGGTCAAGGGCCAATCAGAACATTTGTTTGTTTCCGCCAATCAATGTACTGACCCGAGGTGGTCAGTCAAGATGGTGGTTGAGGCTGAAAGTCTGAAAAGAATGGGGCCAGACCAAACATGCTTAGACTCGCTGTTTATTGAGACATGTCTGCCGTCTGCATTACAGTGCCTTTGGAATGACTGTCAACAAAAGGATTCAGTGAATCATAAGAATTCACTCAAATTCTGTCCATGGAGTTTACGTCAAACAGTTGGCTTATATTGATAAAAAATGTTGGAGACAACAACTCTGCCAAGACACTGATCTCATATGCGGTGTTCAGCTCATACCACAATGGGCAGCTTTTAGTCAACACTTAATGAATAAAAAAAAAGTTTGGTAAAGGGTTCTTGGTAATGTGTTTGTGGCAGTGGGATATAGCACTGTTGGACTTGTTAGCACTTTAGTCATTTTGCCCAGCACTCTTGTTTGTGTGGTTGATGTTTTGTGCTGCAATATGTTGCACGTTATGAGGATGTGCTGTGCTGTATTGTACTGTACGTGTTATGCTGTGTTGTGTTATGCTGTGTTGTGTGTGCTGTGCTGTGCTGTGCTGTGCTGTGCTGTGCTGTGCTGTGCTGTGCTGTGCTGTGCTGTGCTGTGCTGTGCTGTGCTGTGTTGTAGACCATTGTATGAAGTAATGTGTGGTTCTGTTATGCTGTCTTGTATGGTGTTATTTTGTGTTTTGATGTAAATGATGTATGTTTCTGAAGGTAGGGTAGGCTGCAGGGAAACAGCCGACCAGAGTATAGACCTTCCCCCAGGGGAGTGGACGAGAGCAGACAGGCTGCAACACAACCCTTCCTGTTTCATCATCTCTCTCTCTCTTTCTTTTAGTCTTTCTCTTTCTCTCTCTTGCTCCCTCTCTCCCTTGATCATTCTGTATCTCTTTCAGTCATATTTCTCTTTATCCTTCAGTGAACCCTTCTGTCCCCTTCCTTGACTTTTCTCTTGATTCGCTTGATCTCAAAAAAGACAAAATGGTCAGGCACACACACACACACACACACACACACACACACATGCACAGGTACACTCCCAAAACCACATCACAGTGCACATCCATACAAAGCCGAGCCATGTCGGTCAGGTATGACTCAAAAGAGAATGGACGGTAAAGATAAAAGACCCCATGAACAAAAGATGAGGTGTGTGTGTGTGTGTGTGTGTGTGTGTGTGTGTGTGTCTGTGTGTGTGTGTGTGTGTGTGTGTCTGTGTCTGTGTGTGTGTGTGTGTGTGTGTGTGTGTGTGTGTGTGTGTGTGTGTGTGTGTGTGTGTGTGTGTGTGTGTGTGTGTGTGTGTGTGCTGTGATGGTGGTTGTGGGGGTGGTAGGGGTATGCAGAGACCTGTCAAGCAGCTTTTAAACCCCAAAAGAGAGAAAAAAAGCCTTGACTTCAGAGCGGGACCCACCCAAACACACACATGTGTGTAAGGGATCCACCTGGCCGAGCCTCAGGGCTGGACTGTCCTCAGTGCCACTGACACTGATCCGACACTAGCACAGGCCTCAGCACTGCCATGCCCCCTTAAAAGGCTCTCGACTCAAGACTTTAACACAGGACAAGAAGAAGAAGGAGAAGAGGAAGATGAAGAAGAAAAGGAAGAAGGAGAAGGAGAAGAAGTAGATAAGGAATAAAAGGAATAAGAAGAAAAGAAGAGGAAGAAGAAGAAGAGGAAGAAGAAAGGGGCGTGACCCTTTTTCTCCGTTTACTTTAGATGGGCACTGAGACAGTACAGAGACGCACAGTCTTTTAGAGGAGAAGAGAGGGCAGAAACTGTGTCAGGGGACAGTGAAGACGTCTTTCACATTACAGGGGACACTGAAGACGTCTTTTATGTTACAGGGGACACTGAAGACGTCTTTCACGTTACAGGGGACACTGAAGACATCTTTCATGTTACGGGGGACACTGAAGACGTCTTTCACGTAACAGGGGACACTGAAGACGTTTTTCATGTTATAGGGGACACTGAAGACATATTTCACGTTACAGGGGACACTGAAGACGTCTTTCACGTTACAGGGGACACTGAACATGTCTTTCACGTTACAGGGGACACTGAAGACTGGTTCCCACATAAACAATCAGCCTCTAGACTCTAGACTCTAGACGCAGAGCCTCAAGAGCAGCTAAGTGCAAAAGAACTGTTCAGGATAACATTAAGCACATTCTCTCTGATGGGGTTTTCATATTTTAATTTAGTAGTGAGTTAATGTTTTAGTGCAGCTGTTTGACTTCCCTTCATCTCTCCCACAGTCTCTCTGTCAGTTAATCTACAGGGAGTAAGAGGCTGTCTCACATGACAACCACTGGATTTGGTTAGGGTGGGATCTGGGCTAGATCCGTCCTGCAGTGAATTCCTATGAGCGTCTTCCATATGACAGAACCTTCAGTCAGATTAGCTTTTGTCAGTTTGTGTCGGTTTTGGTTGTTATTGGCATTGGGAACTATAAGTGTCAATCTTCTCTGTTTTTAATTTTGTTTGAAACCGGTGCATTCATGTTCCAATATAAACACACACACACACACACACACACACACACACACACACACACACACACACACACACACACACACACGTTTGCATAACTGTG